>NC_135893.1:64152737-64557358 GCF_964194155.1 Cetorhinus maximus
GGAAAAATCTGTTGTAGCAATTACAATAGCTGTTTGATGTCATCACTCCAGGGCTATCATATTATTATTATTATTATTATTGTTGGTTGGTTGCTTTCCACAACCTACAATTTATCCCGGGTGGGTGGGGTAGGCAGGTGGTGTAAGTTCAGTTTGATTGACAGCTCAAATAGGTTATTAAAGGATTAGCTGTCTTTGATGTGGGACTATGAATACAAGTCTTTTTGTATTGATAAGGGCTTAAGTACTTGAGGGTCTTTGAAGATTTGAATGTATTTTCATGATTGGGAGTGTTTTTTTTATTATAGTGAAAGCTGTAATAGATCTTTATTTCAATATGGCTCCGGAGGTCTACCTATGGTAGATAAAAGTTTGCACTGAGTACTTTACTGGCGGATTACTTACTGCGTGAGTTGGCATGGAGGGTGTAAGGAAGATTGGTAGATGGGGGCATGGGTTGGCGGTGAGTTGGAATTAAGGTGATGTGTGTCTATAAGGGGCCAATGGGGGGACATGAGTTAGCATGGATGGGGCATGAGGAATGGATGGGGGTGGTGGTGGTGGTGGTGATAGGGTATGAGGAGTGAGGGCTGGGAGAGTGTAAGGGTAATGGGTGATAGATGGGGGCATGGGTTGGCGTGAGTTGGAATTAATGTGACATGGAGCTGTAAGGGGCCAATGGGGAGCATGTTAGCGTGGATAGGGTGATAATAGGATGCGAGGAGTGAGGGCTAGAGGGCCTAATGTTTAACAAAACAAGTGGGACAAAGTCCCAGAGAACCGAGATGGGCTCAACAGCCGCTATGGCCTTGGCACCCAGCAACCCCTGTGGCGCCTCCGATCTGTCTGGGGGCAGGGGAATAGCACGGGCCTGACTCTACCTACGTCCCTGGAATGAAAATCATGCCATTAGGGGAACTTTTTCCTGAGGTGGGTATGCCAAGCTGGGAAATTCCCTGACTTGAGCTACCTGCCTCAGGAGAAAAAAATCTGGTCCTATGACCCCAAGTTCTAGGCTCTTCAGACAGGGGAAATAGCCTCTTGGCATCTGCCCTGTCAAGTCTTCTCAGAATTTTTTACATTTCAATGAAATGACCTCTCATTCTTCTAAATTGCTGACAATATAAGCTCATCCTATTTGATTTCTCCTCATGGGACAACCTTCCAATTTCAGGAAACAAGCTAGTGAACCTCTGTTGCACTTCCTCTAAGGCAAGGCTGTTTTTTTTTCCTTAGACACAGGGACCAAAACTCTATGCAGTACTCAATTTATGATCTCTTCAAAGCCCAGTTGTTGCACTTGCACGTTAACTTTGAGTTTTGTGTACAAGGACACCCAAATCTTTCTGAAAACCATGGTTTCTCACCATTTAAAAATAAAAAATTATTTATTCTATTCTTCCTACCAAAGTGAATAACCCCACATTTCTCCACAATATACTTCATCTGCCACCTCTTGCCTACTCATTTAACCTATCAATATCCCTTTGCAGACTTGTTATATCCTCCTCAGCTTGCTTTCCCACTTAGCTTGGTATCTTCAGCCAACTTGGATGCACTGCACTCAGTCCCTTCAACTAAATAATTACAATAGATTGTAAATAGTTGAGGCCCCAGCACTGATCCTTTTGACATGCCACTAGTAAAAGCATGCCAAACTGAAAATGTCCATTTATTCCTACTCTTTTCTGTCCTTTAACCAATCCTCTCTCCATGCAAATGTATTACCTCCCAACCCATTAGCTCTTATCTTGTATGTTAACCTCTTTATGTGGCACCTTATCAAGTGCCTTTTGAAAATCCAGATATATTATACCACTGGTTCCCCTTTCGCTAACTGCTAGCTACGTCCTCAAAAAAAACTCAATAGATTTTTCAAACACTATTTCCCTTTCATAAAATCATGTTGACTCTGTCGAATAATGTCACGATCTTCCAAGTGCCTGTTACCATTTCCTTACTAATGGATTTGAACAATTTCCCAATGACTGGTGTCAGGCTCGTTAATTGCATACTAATTGTGTTTAATTATAAGTAGGTGGAGGATATCAATTGGGGTTTCACCTAGGCACACATAGAGAGACACTTACTGAAATTGTGGTTGAGTAAGGAGGTATTTGCTTGTAATATTTCATTCCATAAATAAATGTAAGACTGAATAAAGATTGCCTCCAGTGTCATCATTCACCTGTTTTTTTTAAATTAGAGCAAGGCTAACTGGTTTGTAGTACCCTGTTTTCTTGCTCTCGCTCTTGAATACTGATGTTATATTTGCTACCTTCCAGTCCACTGGGATGGCTGTTCCAGAATCTATAGAATTTTGGAAGATGTCATTGTAACTAATAATCCGGCACTGTTTCTTTACTAACATCAATTACTTTTTCTTGCTTTCATTAGACTCTTGGTTCCCCACTATTTCTGGTATGTTTTCTGTGTCTCCTATTGTGAAGATAAATTCAAATATTTGAATATATGCCTCTGCATTTCCTTATTCGCCACTATAATTTCAACTCTGCTTCTAAGGCACCCATGTTTCCTTTACTAGAACTAGAATTGAAGTCCTATATTTCTGTGCTTACTCATCTCCATTAATAACCTTCTTCATGCATTTGTCTAATTTCCCATCAGTTGGTTCAATTTCAATAGCCACTTGCAGAGAACCTTCAGCATGGAAATGCTTTGCATGAAAAATTGTCCTTTTAGCTTCCCTTTTTATGCTTTTAGTATAAATCCTGAGTTTATACCCCTTTTGTAACTCACTGGCGGATAGATATTTCTGAGTGATTTCAAGCCTATTTACAAAGAAAATGCCCTTGCAAAAAGGAGAGAGGATTTCTTGTGTGGCTGTAAGCAATGGTTAGGGGTTTCCTAACTCATCAATAATAATCTACAGAACCAGCTTGTGCAACAGCTGAGATAAATTGGGATATATGATGAACTGAAAACCGTATGAATTTAGGTCATTCCTTTAGGCAAACTTTTGACTTTCAATCTTATGCTAGTAATCAGTGCAAGTGTTTCTTCAATGCCTGCAGAAAGCTCTCTCTAATGTTTTGCAATATCTTGGAAGCCTACATTATAATGGGGAGAATTTTCCCGTTGGCGTGCAGGGGCAGGACCCGCAGGCTGACATGTAAAATGATGTGCGGTGACATTGGGCGTGTGTCCCGACGTCACCGTGCGCCATTTAGATTTTCAGTTCAGCGGGTGCGCAGCCGACTTGGCCGCACGCCTGCTGAACTGTCAAGCCAATAAAGCAATTAGCTGAGCTGCAAGTCCAAGCTTAAGGTTGGCGGGCAGGCGAAGAGCCCAGGCGGCCTTCGCATTTTTCATGGAACCTCATCTACGGTTAGGATGAGGTTTCATGAACGTTTTTAAAGTGTTTGAAAAGTTTTTAATAAAATTAATGGACATGTCCCAGCTCATGTGACAGTTTCACATGAGGGGACGTGCCCTTAAATTGTTTTTTTTTACCTTTATTTCTACTTATAAAACATTGAATAATCTCCCTGAGATTCAGTGCCTCAGGGAGATTTCTAAGCTCTTCCGTGCGTATGCGCGGCAAAGAGCGCACTCCCCAACTCAGACAACCCCCCTCCCTCCCAAACTCACCCACCCACCTACACAGGGAGCGCTCAGCGCTTCCGGGCGTGCATCACGCTGGGCGGGCCTTAATTGGCCCGCCCACATAAAATGGCGGTGCCCAGCGGATCGTGGGTGCTGATCGGCTGCGTGCCCGCCCACGCCCACCCTTGCTCAACCCCCTCGACAGGGAGAAAATTCTCCCCAATATCACCAAAAATCTACAAGTAACAATATGGTGGGATCATCATTTTACATACTTCCCCAGGATAATCAGATGCACTAAGAACAGAAAATGTTGGAAATACTCAGCAGGCCAGACATATAAATACTGTGGCTACAAGAGCAGGTCAGAGGCTAGGAATCCTGCGACGAGTAACTCACCTCTTGACTCCCCAAAGCCTGTCCACCATCTACAAGGCACAGGTCAGGAATGTGATGGAATACTCCCCACTTGCCTGGATGAGTGCAGCTCCCACAACACTCAAGAAGCTCGACACCATCTAGGACAAAGCAGCCCGCTTGATTGGCACCACATCCACAAACATTCACTTCCTTCACCACCGATGCACGTAGCAGCAGTGTGTACCATCTACAAGATGCACTGTAGGAATTCACCAAGGCTTCTTAGACAGCACCTTCCAAACCCATGACCACTAGCATCTAAAAGGACAAGGACTGCAGATAGATGGGAACACCGCCACCACCTGAAAGTTCCCCTCCAAGTCACTCACCATCCTGACTTGGAAATATATTGCCATTTCTTCACTGTTGCTGGGTCAAGATCCTGGAACTCCCTACCTAACAGCACTATGGGTGTATCAACACCGCACAGACTGCAGCAGTTCAAGAAAGCAGCTCACCACCACCTTCTCATGGACAATAAGTGCTGGCCCAGCCAGCAAAGCCCATACCCCATGAATGAATTTTTTAAAAAAAGCATCTGTGGAGAGAAACAGAGTTAACGTTTCAGGTGGATGATCTCTTATCAGATGCACCGTTGAGCATATGGAGAACACTGTTTACTCCGGAGCTCCAGCCATTAGATTTGTGGTCACTTGCATTGCCAACCCTTCCTTAAGGAGCAATCCCAGGACAAAAATCATAGGGACTTTTAAAACAAAGCAGGAAGGGAATAAAATGTCTTTGACTGATGTTCAAGAATCATCTGATCAGGTAATGTAGGAAGGCAGTGCACTGATCGGATGGACATGTCGAGGGAACCATTGGTAAGGGTGTGGGGGTGGAACAGTTGGAGCTAGGAGTTCATGCGATGAAGCCTCCTGGAATATGTCTAACTAGAGTTGGCAATCCTAGTGGTCACTAATCTCTATGCTCCAATTCATTTTGACTCTGGAAAAGGGAACAACTTTAGATGAATTATCACTTTGAACCTTATCCCAGTGGTGTAGTGCTGACCAAGTACAGGGAGCAATTCACCTCCGCTTCTCAGCTACTGCTTTGTGCTGGTTTGGGGAAGTTCCAGGGAGAAAAATGCTTCTTTATTATATGTTATGAAATAGTCCCGCCTCTGGAATAATATTGATGAAATTTTACTTATCCAGATATTATGGGGTAGAAATTCATCTTGCTAAATACATTACGCATCATCCACCTATTATACACCCCATTTGATATTCAGTTCTATTGAAGGTAATGGATCTGTATATTTGGTGTGTGGATTATATCAGGTGGCTGATACAATAATACCTATTTAGTGCTACATCCTAAGACTAGTTTCTATCCCTATAAGTGCTGGTTTATGGTCGTAAAGTCAAATTTGTTGTTGTTCAGCTCCTCCAGTGTTTTGGAGATCACACTCCCTCTATGCAGACACGTGACCATGATTGCTTAACCACTCGTCAGTAACTGTATCTCAGTTATGTAGTTCTTTTGTACCATCACTCAGATGACAAGACAAGGTATTTGTTCATTAGGTGCCTAGATATTTGTTCAAAGGCAAGTAACCTGAGTTTTCCCTGCTCTGCAAGCCCTGCCAGAATGGCTAAAGAATGCATTCCAAACCTGTCTAAATAGTAACATGCTAAGAGTACTTCATTTTCTGGGTCAGCTCATTTGCATCAGCATTCAGAGATCCTGGTGTAGATTAGGTCAAATGTAACATACAGAATGTTAGTGGGAGCAGAAAATTTCATATAAGTAATATATAAAGGATGGAGACAATTGGCATCTCAACTGATTAGTAATTTTTGTCGAAACTGAGGGGCAACAATTAAAATATGATAAAGAAAAACAAAGGCAACATGCAGGTTTGAGATCTGGGCAGAATGGTTCTGTCACTAGCTGTCTTGCATTTGCCAGACTCTGAAGACACTTCCTGCAGCCAGTGTCATTTAGATAAGAATATAGCCAAAGAAAATTATGGTTGTTAGCATCCTAACAGGTGCAGTTAGTTAGATAACAAAAACAGAATTACCTGGAAAAACTCAGCAGGTCTGGCAGCATCGGTGGAGAAGAAAAGAGCTGACGTTTCGAGTCCTCATGACCCTTCAACAGAACTGAAGTATAGTTAGGAGAGAGGTGAAATGTAAGCTGGTTTAAGGTGGGAGGTGGGGGAGAGAGAAGTTGAAGGTGGGGTGGTTGTGGGGACAAGCAAGCAGTGATAGGAGCAGATAATCAAAAGATGTCACAGACAAAAGGACCAAAGAGGTGTTGAAGGTGGTAATATTATCTAAGAAAAGTGCTAATTAACAATGGATGGCAGGATATTCAAGGTACAGCTCTAGTCGGGGTGGGGTGGAAAGACTAACAAGGTATTAGTTGTAGATTTAAAAATAATGGAAATAGGTGGGAAAAGAAGAATATATATAAATTTTAAAAAAGGGGGGGGAGGGGGAAGAAACGGGATGGGGATGGGGGGAGGGGGAGTTTAAGATCTAAAGTTGTTGAATTCAGTATTCAGCCCGGAAGACTGTAAAGTGCCTAGTCGGAAGATGAGGTGCTGTTCCTCCAGTTTGCGTTGGGCTTCACTGGAACAATGCAGCAAGCCAAGGACAGACATGTGGGCAAGAGAGCAGGGTGGAGTGTTAAAATGGCAAGCGACAGGGAGGTTTGGGTCTTTCTTGTGGACAGACCGCAGGTGTTCTGCAAGAAAGTTAGATGCTGCAGGCTAGTAGTCACTTAACATGTCAACTTTCATACAGCATCACAAAGACGGGATCTTCTGTTTAACATCTCTTCTGAAAGATCTCCCAACACTAGTGCTCCCTCAGTACTGCGTAGGAATGTCACACTGGATTATGGGCTCAGGTTTCTGGAGTGGGACTTGAACCCACAGCCTTGACTCTGAGGAAAGAGCACAATCCACTGAGCCATGGCTGACATCTTACTGAGAGGTTTGGTGGGGGTGGAGTTTCTGAAGAACCATGTAATATAATTGTTAGGCAGGTATGCACACAAATTTGTACTATCAATGCTGCTGTTGGAGTTGAGCTGGAGCATCCGAGTACAATAATTGTCTGCCAAAGCAAAGTCTAGCCACCTCTGTCTGTGGATGTGGTTGGGCACAGAGTGCCTTTTGTGCACCTTGACTGGCCTGGCATAGCTCCAGTTCTGTTCTGTTCCTCTTCCCAAAACCTCACACAGGGAATTCCCATTGACAAACCCCAATATGCTACAAACAATAAAACAATTGGCTCAAATATGAACATAATAAGCAATGTGCCAAAAGGAAAAACATGATAATAGGTCAGAAATGGCCTCAACTGCAATAAGAGTCTTTGTTTTGGCTATTTAAATTTACATAAGAGCATAGGCCATTTAGCTTCTCAAGCTTGTTCTGCATTAAGTAGCTTTGCTGCTGAGTGCCTAGGATCCACTGGTCATTCTGTTACAGTGCATTCATTTCAGTTGCTGTAGACACTGTTATTTAAGTCACAGGAAAAAAATGACACTTGCCTATTTCAGGTGGGAGATTTTTTCACTTGACCCCTCTCTTAACCCAAACACATTGGAAATGCAAGAACTGGCGGAGCGTCTAGAAGAGGATTAGTTTGTTCAGAAGCCACATCTCAACTTGGATGTATTTACTTCTCTTGAGGGTCCTCATCCACCTTTCTTACAATACTGAATACAGATTGAATTTAATTGTTATGACTCTGAATCCACAGGATTATTTCTTTCCCTGTTATTAATCAAAGGTGGGCCTATCAGATAATTAAATACAACACAACATCATGTTCAATACAAATAACCCTTTATTGTAGTATACATGAGATAGTTGAGGCAGTATTAAACATATGGGTGCTGTATCCTGGAATCTGGGTACTTAAGTTCTGAAACTCTTGTGGGGTGAAATTGGTCCACACGAGCGAAATGACAGCTGATTTTTCACCACTTCAATTTTTATTGGTTTGGAAATATTGGCAAGCTTTTTAATTTCCTGATGACACGAAAGCAACAGTAAGACTGGGGAACAATGCTCCAAAAAGAGTTTGAACTATCAATCTATATGAACTACAGCAGAAAGAAGATCAGGTGCAGTGAAAAATTGTCTGCTAATTCTCTACAAGCCCATTTTAGACTGCTGGTACAGGTTAGATTTTCCCCTTTGGCATTTTCTTCCCATTTTTCTCTTTGATCCTTAGTTATTCAACGAGAGAGTTTCCACTTACACTGGACTATACTATAAATCAGCCCATGGTAATCAATCACAAAGATTAAATCAACCATAAAAAACCTCTACAACCAATGCTCTTATTTAAAAAAAAATGTTTCAGTGAACTGTAGAAAGATTGTCACATGTTAAAGGAAGTACTATACACCTCCCAAAACCATTGCAAATGTTGGCATCTTCAAAGCAATAGGGTTGGGCACAGTGCACAAGTCACAGCACAGGAAGTCTCAAACACTTGCCAATAGGATGTAATGGACCAAAATCTGGGGCATGGACACTTGACAGCTTCATGTTACTGTGGTTTTCCATGTCTGAGGCACTCCCTCAGCCCTCAGTTCACAAGCTGTGCAAGGAATATAGCCAAAGGTTCCTTACGTACTATGAATTCTTTAGTTATGTTTTCCCTATTTGCATTCTTAATGCCCAATTATGGTACAGAATGTTTAGGCAGATGTTAGAACAGCTGAAATTCCAAGGAATCAGCCTAAGGGGAATAGAGCTATGAAATTTTCTATATTTATAACATGAACATTGGTTGTTGAGAATTTAAAGGCATGATCCAAGGAGATGAGGAGAGTTGAGATTTGTTTGGCAAGGGTGAAGGGTTACAGAATAAAGATGAGTGGAAAGATGGATTTCAGATACAGATTAGCTATGACCTAATTGAATGGCAAAACAGGCTTGAGGGGCTGAATAGTCTACTCTTCCTATGTTGAGTTAGCATTTATGCTACAGAAATACATTGGATATATTTTTTAAAAACAGTCTTATGTATATAGACAGTCTCTGTTGTGAGAGATGCATTTTCCTTTTAGTGGTTTGTAGCATGATCAGAGCGACTCTTAATATTGAAGAGCTGTACATTAGCCTCTTTGCACCCTCTGCTTTCACTGTTCTATCATTTCTGCTATTATCCTCTGTACATATTCCTTCATAGCCATTGTCTTCTGTCCTCACCACAAGCTTCGTTCCCTAGCCTTTGACTCCATTCCCCACCCTGGCAACTGTCTGAGACCGAAACAGACAGTTCGCAAGGTTGGTATCATATTTGACTCCGGGATGATATTCGGACCACATACCTGTGCCATCAGTTAAGTTTGCCTAATTCCATCCTTGAACCTTTCTTTCCTCAGCTTATCTGCTGCTGAAATCCTCAAAAATACATTTGGTACCACTAGACTTAATAATTCCAATGCACACTAGGCTGGCCTTCCATGTTCTATCCTCTGTAAACTTGAGGTCATCCAAAACCATGCTGCTCGAGTCCCAACTCCCAGCAAGTCCTGTTCACTCATCAGCCCTGTGCTAGCTGACCTACATGGACTCCTGATTAAGCAATTCCGGGATTTAAAAATTCTCGGCCTTATTTTCAAATCCCTCCGTGGCCTTGGCCCCTCCCTATTTCCAGAACCTTTTACAACCATACAGCCCTGAGATATCTCTGCTCTCCAATTCTGGCCTGTTGAGCATCACCTGATTTTAATTGTTCTGCCATTGGCAGCATTTCTTCAGTTGCCAAGGCCCTAAGTTCTTGAATCCCCGCCTTCCCTTTACTTCTCCTTAAAACCTACTTTTTTTTTGAACAAGCTTTTGGTCATCTGCCTTAATATGTGGCTCAGTGTCAAACTTTGATAACGCTCTTGTTAAGCGCCTTGGGATATTTTGCTACATTAAGGATACTATGTAAACATAGATTGTTGTTGTGTCTTTGGGTTATGTTAATATTTACAACCTGATAATCAAACGTAATGGGTATCTATAAATTCAAACAAGCTATGTTAAATGTGAGTTTGGTTAATAGGACTTGGACTGTGTAGCACGAGATATAATGTCCATTTTCTTTATAAAACTCTACGAACCTTGGTGAAATCAGTCACTATCCCATGTTGTAAACATTTTAGTATATTTTATTTAAAATGTTTCTGACATTTTAATCAAGCAGAATTTCAAGTGAATTTTCTTTTATCGATTCAACTGTTAAAATGTGTGGCTTTTCTTACTGTGGTTTCACATTAGTAAGTAGACCTATGTTCTGAAAGTTGTACTTCTTCAGAACTATGCCCTGCAGAATACTATGACTCAAAATATTTGCAATTGTCATTAGTTGCAGTAACCTGTTTACAAGATTACAGGTAAACAGTAATCCCATTGTACAATACCACTCTGCTCAGTGGAATATCAAACTCAGACCAGAGTGTTTTCAGCTCAAACAACTAATATATTTATTTTTATTATTAAGTGGAAATAGCAACTTGCATTTATATAGTGCCTTTAACATTGTAAACATGCCCAGGCACTTCACAGGAGCAATACTAATACAACATTTGTGGCAGGATTTTCCGGCCTTGCCTGCTGCTGGGATGGTCCGGTCCTGCCAAAAGTCAATGGGCTTTTGGCTGGGCCGCCGAATTTCCCGTGGCGGGTCCCACCACGATGGGGCCGGAAAATCCCAGGCTTGATGCCAAGTTACGTGAAGAGGTATTAAGACGAGTATCAAAAATCCTTTGGGACTAGGGCCCACAGCCTTCTGATTCAGAGGAGAGAGTGCGAACCATTGAACCACAGCTGACCGTGAAGGAGTGTCTTAAAGGAGGAGAGATATCATGAGAGTTTTAGGGACCTAGGCAGCTGAAGGCATGACTACCAATTATGGAGAAATGAAAATGCATCAGAGGCCAAAATTGGAGGTATGCAGATATCTTGGAGCAATGTAGGGCTGGAGCAAGTTGTAGAGATAGGGTGGGACGAGGCCATGGAGGGATTTGAACACAAGTGTGAGAATTTCAAAATTTAGGTACAAAAGCAAAGAAATACAAATATCAAATGGAAGTATGCAAAGACTGTAAAGGGTTTATTATTATTTTTGAGTTATATCACAAGATAGTGATAATATCTCTGGATTAGACAATTTTACCCATCTTGACTTCTCATTCGATTTCAGTATTGGTGTAGATTGGACCTGAATTGTGATGTGGCAGTATAAGTTTCATGCTATCAAGTCCTCCTGTTGGGGCAAATCGCACAATTCGGTGTAGACTAGTATGAACTACTGAATTGAAAGCCTTTGTTTTTTAACCTGTTGATTGTCAGAGTAGCCCTTCATTAGAAACCCTTTTTGTAGCAAGAGAAAGAGAAAACTTATTCCTTGTATATTGTTATTGAAGCTTTTCGTCTTGCATTCATCAGGTCAAATGCAAGAATACTAAATTTCAAACAATCACAACAATTTATACTACAGGAGAAAAGGGGTGCCGATTTGTTGGCAAGTCAACTCTAGCCAAGGTGTTGCCATAGAGAAAGCAACATGGAACAACAGGCTCCCCATGCTTCCGGGTAATTCAAAAAGGCACAGGGCTTGAATGTATTCCTTTTGTTTGCAGAGACTGGGTCCCTGCATATGAATGTATGTCATTTCTAGCAAGTGTAAATGATCCACATTACGAGCTCGACTGATTATCTTAAATTGGTTGTTAATGTAGCTATTAATGCACTCAGGATTGTGCAGCAAGTGCTGCTCAATCACGGAAATACATCTAACAGTAGATTTGCAAGTGCGGGCTGGTGTATGTTTTCTGCAACATTTACCATAATAAAATCCAGTGTTCCACAGAGGTGAGAAGCATTTCCATCTGCATAGCCTTGCACCATTTATATGTTAGCAGAAACCATGATAGACCCTCCAACGTTAGTTGGTTGAGGATATTTTGCTGTTTAAAAAGAGCGCCAGCCAACTGCACTGTACTTTAAACTGACACAAGCAGATCTAATATGACTATTTGATGTAGTTATTTAGAAAAACTGCTGCGGTAGTTTCTTTAACAAGAGAAAAATATGCCCTTTACCCAGTAAAATCATATACACTATCTGAAATAAGTCATCTAAAAGAGATGGAGGTGATTCAGTGTCAGGTCAGTAGTTTATTGTGCTGGTGACAACGTGTAGCCAATCCAGTATTATTGCTGGGATGGTTTACTGTATCTGAATTGTTGGTTGATGGAATATTCAATTACAGAAGCTAACTGTTCGAAGGAGGCTTGCATTTATCAGAATATAATTGACATGTTGACAGCCCTCCTGTCACTATCTTGCAACTGCAATGTGTTTAAATAAGAAGGCTCAGACCTAACGAAATGTCTGGAAAACCCTATCTTTTTTTCTCATAGCTTGTCTCCCTCCCTAGCCAGGATTGCTGACCAGGAATTGAACCTGGTTTGTACAGTCAGCCTAACAAATACTAAGCTATCTTAAATCTTTAAGGGCATCTATTCTTATCCTTCTGTAATCCTTCCAAAAATAATCATGGCAATGTAAAGTTCTTGCTGCAATTGTAAATGACTAAATAGCGCACGAAAGAACGAAAATCAATTTATGTAAACAGCTTTTCATGCCTCTAGTAATGCCCCAAAGCACACCATGTATAACAGTTACCTTTTGACATGCAGTGACAGTGATGTGGAGGAAAACATAGCAGTCCCCTTGGACCCAGTGAGCTCCCAAAAACAACATATGATGAAGTATCATTTATTCTACCATTTGGTACCTTTGGTTGAGGGCAGAATGTTAATTAGGGCACTGCGGGAATTCCATGTTCTCTGATTAGTGCCTTGAGATTTTTTAACATTCATATGAGCAGCAGGAATAGGCATAGGAACCAGCCTCGATGTATCATCCCAAGAGATTGCAGGATTTTTTAACATTCACATGAGCCACAGGAATAGGAGGAACCAGACTTGATGTATCATCCCAAGAGATTGCATCTCTAAAATGCAGTACTTTCTCCCTAGCAAAGTAACTTAATGGGGCTTCATCATTGTGAAGAGGTGATTGACAGACTCTTTGTTATTGCCATTTTCATATTTTGGTAAGAATCTTCCTCTCCAGACTGGAACATAGCGGGGTTGATTTTCATTCCCTTCGCCCTGGTGTTAATGGTTGGTAGCAGGGTACGATGGGATGGCTTGCCTTTCCACTCTCTCAATCCTGACGATATAGCTGGTTTCATTTTGAAAGGAGCTTACCTACAAAGTGCATGCTTGTTCCAAGTGATGGGCTCCTTTTTAATATGGAAGTCAGAGGTTCCATTTACATCATTGGATATTGATTTCCATTTTGGGTTGGAACTGATCCGTCTAGACTCCAACCCATTCCATGGGTGATGGAACCAAAGAGGTTTGATCCCGGGACCTACCCCCACCTTAAGCAAGCCTTTTTGGTATCCACAGCTTGTCTGCCGACGGGGAGGGAAAGGAGGCAGGTCTGGCAGCATCTGTGAAGGGAGAAACGGGTAATGTTTCGAGTCTGTAAGACTCTTCTTCAGAGCTATATTATATTAGTTAAGCAAAGATTTTCTTCTGATTTTCTCTGCATACAATAAGCTTGTAATTATTGATTAAAGTTCATCATTAGGATGCAGCTTCAGTCAGTTATTTAGAGCCAGCAGGATGTGATGCATTTAAGAGAAGCTTTTAAAAGTGGAATGATTGTAACTGTTTGTGTGTATTTGACTGGCTCTCAATAAGTTGCTTGTGGGATCACGTCATATGAGTGTTACATGTATGAAAAAAGTGGCATGGTACATGGCCATTGATTTCTTATACGACCTAGACTTGGGGCACTTAATGACATTGCTGTTTCTGTTTGTATATAAGTGTGGCAAAAGTAGGTGATTTTGTTGTGGTTGTCCCATCTTATTGCATCAAGCAGGACTTGATGCTGCCCTATTTTTGACATGACTGTTGCAGTTTAAGTCAGTTGAACCCTCCAGTAATCTCAGTTCCCAGCAGACCACCCTCGCCATCTCAATGTTGATGTCTAAACCTCACACACATGAAGTGACATTCTAATATTACCACATTATTCTGTTGGATCTCAAAATGGCATGGGATCAAATTAAGGCTGTGAGCGTGTGTCATTAGAGTTATGATTTAAGGATTAGATTTAACCATTGCAACTGTGGTAGTTTGTCATTATGTAATGTAGAATGGTCTTAGCAAAAATTCTGTAGCGCTGATTTTATTCAAGCAAGCTGCACTACTTGAAAAATGCAAAGTATTTTGTGTTTATTCAAAAAGACCCAGTGATATTTTGTTACTTGATTGGTGCAGATTTTACAGGATAATCTAGGAGCACTAGACAGTCGATGAATCAGTCATTTTGCAGAGACTCAACTCATCCCCTACCTCACCCGTTCAATTGGTGGTAAACTTGATCTCAATTTATATACATTTAATTTTGATGAATTTTTGAAGTTTTCGTGTAGAGAAATAAAACAAATCCCGGGTCTGAAAATCAAATGGGGACAAGCAACCATGTCAATGTACACAGTATAAAATAAAAAACAGCAGGATCATGTTAGGAATCTGTTTTAATAGAAGATTGCTGTGTTTGTAGATGTTTCTACATAAAGCTTGTTTGATATTTGTCATCCTTTTTATGGCCTTTCTGATGTGCTGTTCAAAATTGATTAGCTGATATTGTTTGAGCATGTTACATAGTTTCCTCAATTAAGCTGTTAAAACCCTTTCCAATATTGCAGGCAAGTGTACAATTTTGAGGTGTTGCAACAAATGTAAAGATTTATTGCAAATCTTCCATGCGCATGCACCAAGCACTTGGTACATGGGACCTCCCGTGTTTTCAAAATAAGCCTTACTTTACAGTGAAAATAATCTGACTTTAAAGCTATGCAGGTATTTTACAGCCCGATGAGCAAGACCTATAGAAATAAGCTCATTGAGTGTCACGAGCCTGCAGAATGAAATGCGATGGGGAGGAAAAATTCCCCCTTTCATCAGGAAAATGAGCTGAAATATGATAAATAAGAAAATAACTGATGTTTATGGCTGGCTGCCAGTTTTATTACATGGAGCAAACACCAGAAACAGAAGCATTTAATAACAATCTACCTATATGTACTGTATCATGAGAAAATGATCAAAAATGTATTTGCCTGATTCAATTTTTTCATTTTTTCTTTACTTGTCTGCCAATTCTCTGATCTGCTAGCTCCTGTTAGGTGGTGTGTGATAGTAGCCTGGGATGATCTGCCCTACCAATCTTTCACTTCACTTGGTGCTGTGTCCTGGATAAACGAGGCACGATTGGGCTCAAATCTTTTTGCTCCATCTGTGTTGGCACATGAAAAAGTTGCATCATGCAGCAGTTTTAGATTTCTATTCCCCAGCTCTTTAGAACCAGTTTGATATTTATCTGTGTGATGTAATTGCAGAATTTCGAGGTGGAAGCTGATGATTTGGTACCCATCAATGAACTGGGCCGAGGAGCATATGGAGTGGTGGAGAAAGTGCGACATGCACCCAGCGGAACCATAATGGCTGTGAAGGTACTAACTCTTTGCTAAAATTTGATATCTTTAAGAAAGTTTTAGGGCATAAGCTTAAAATTAGAGCCAGGCCATTCGCAAGTGAAATCAGGAAGCAATTTTTCACAGACCTGTACAAATCAGTACAAATGATTTAGCTGAACGGTTGAACAGATTCAAGGGACTGAATGGTCTACTCCTGTTCTTGTTTTGAGGAAGTAAATTAGAATTTTTGTTAAAACCACTGAAGAATCAACTGAAGAGTTTTCTGTTTTCATAGACCCAATTTTTAACTTTCCCATTTGTATTCTTCTTCTTCAGAACATATATAGATATGCACTTTACCTCATACTTGACCTGTTTGCAGTGGAATTTTGTTTACTATCGCTCCAGTTTTCCACAATATTGATTCTCTGCAAGAATTTTGGTCAGCCTGGGTTTGTTTTGCAGGTAACAGCTAAAATGCAATTGTGTGCTGTGAAAGGCAAGATTCTTTCACGTGGCTAACGTGTAATACATTAGTTACCAAACACATTATAGTTCTTGTATTGTTACCAACTATATTTAATTGCGCCACACACAAATAAATTTCCCAGGGGGAGATGAGAAATTTATTTGCAAAGCAAGTTATGACCTGGAGTGCACTGTCCCTTTAATGTACTTCCGCAGTCCCCAGGTTCTTGACTTAGCATTTTTAAAATACAATGTAGCTTGAGGTAATCTAAATAGACTAATGAAAAACTTAAAAGCTCACTGTCTGATTAAATATAGGGGATTCTGGATTCTCATTGGTTGGTGTTGGGGGGAGGGGGTTCTCCATTATGATGGGTAATTCAGGCGCCACTGCACCTCCATTTTATTAATTTGTCTTTTAGAGCCAAGTTTTTGTTTTTTTTTTTCATTTTAATTTAGTTTATTTTAATTTACTTTCCATTTCAAGACTTCTGTAGTCACCATTTGTTCCCATTTCAAGTTCTCTTTTTAATCTCTTTATACTTTCTGTTTGTTTTGTCCTGCTTGCTGTATGTTTTGAACTCTTCCCTGATATACCAGAAACACTGAATGTGTTTTAACTTGTCCTGCTACAGTTTGCAAAGTTCTGATCTTATGGTTATCTCTGCCAATTGATTTAATAATTCTGGATGCCATCTAGTGGTGTGGAAATAGAATTCCTTGCAAGGAGCGAGGAATCTGATAACCAATAATGCAGTAACTAATGAGATACTAAGGACAGAGGATGGGATCTACAGGTTGCAACAACTGATTACTGCTCTTCTGCATTATGTTAGCAATAATCAATGAATGCATTTCAGTTACTTTGAGCAGATCTTATTAATAGTGCCCTTTTTGTCTGTAGAAAGCCACACTGCTGTGAAAGGCAAGATTCTTTCACGTGGCTAACGTGTAATACATTAGTTACCAAACACATTATAGTTCTTGTATTGTTACCAACTATATTTAATTGCACCACACAAAAATAAGTTTCCCAGGGGGAGATGAGGAAAAATTTATTTGCACAGCAAGTTGACCTGGAGTGCACTGTCCAAAAGGATGATGGAAGTGCATAAAATTGTGACTTTCAAAAGGGAAATGGATAAGTATTTGAAAAGGAAAATAATTGCAGGGTTATGGGGAAAGAGCAGGCAAGTGAAATTAATTAGGTAGTTCTTTTGAAGAGCTGGTACAGCCACGATGGGCCGAATAGCCTTTGACACTGCAAGATACAATGATATTGTTTCTGCACCACATTGGTGTTTCTTTTTTTCTGCAAATATCATTGAGTTCAGCATCGCAGGTTTGTTACTCCACACATTTTGTAGCACAACAAATAAAACACAGCACAGAAACTGTTGCATTTTGTATTGTGAGACTGAATCTTTACTTTTGAGGTAATACAGAGCACAAATCATGAAAAGAGAATTCCTGTTTTATTGGTCTTTTTAAAATAAAAAATATGACTAGGCAAAGGGAGGTATGCATTTTTGAGCACATTTTTCCAACAGAGTCACTAGAGATTGATGGAAATCTCCCAACATCACCTCCTTTCCCTACCCTGGGTCATTAAAGCCAGTTGCAGCAACCCAACCACTGCTGGCTTGTCTGACATCACTACAATTAGCACAGGTCGCGAATTGCAAACAAATAAAAATAATTATGTTGTGGGAGCGTGCAACTTTATTCTTTATGTCAGCTAAGGTGACTGAAGGTAGGGGTGGGGGTTAGTGCACTGATTCAATGCAATTGTTGCATTTCTAATTCTCAGAAACTAGCTGACATTGTTGCACTAAATGTAGAAGGCATAAATAATTAATTCTGTCCCTCTGTTCTCCATTTTATTGTGCAGACACTTAGCTACATTCCATGTAATTGCTGGAAACGTGTAGGTTGGCAAAAACAGCTGGATTTGCTCCATCTCACAGCTGTGTTCCCTGTCTCCTGTTGTACTGTGTTTGTATGGTACAGGATAAGCTTTTCAGCTCCCAGAGTATGATTAATTACTTTTAATAATTGCTGTAATGTTCAGTTATAAGAATAGTGGGTTGTCTTGGTCCTCATTAGTTTCTTGCCAGGATTGGACTGCCACCTTCCCCCGCACTGCCCTCCACACCCCCCCCCCCCCAAACCCACTAAATACTTGTCTTTTTAAAGGTATGGCAAAGTCTTACTGAAAAAATAAATATATGAATCAAATACTTGAGGAAGTATCCCCGTTTATTGGCCTAACTAGGCGAGGTGCAAAATGCCATTACAGATTTTTACAGTTTAATATCTCATTTGAATCATTATGTTTGACCTGTTTCAGATAGTTTTTGTGTTTTGTTTACACTTGGATTAGGAGTTTACCGTAGAAAGGTAGCCTTCACCCTAAGGTGTAATAGGTGCTTACCTCCTGTGCATCTGAATCTTTGCTAACACCCTTTGATAGGGAAGGGAGGGTTAACCCTGATTTATGGTTTCTCTCATCATTTCGGGATAACCCCAGCATTTTGGTCTCCATACTCACAATTGCGTCCACTCCCCACCAGTGAGTTTTGGATATGGAAAGCTGACTGACTTGGTCTTTTTGCAAGTTGGCAGTAAGCTGAACCTTTTTGCTGCCTCTTTGTTTCTGAAGTCTATTACAAGAAGCTTCTTTTTACAGGCATTAAAGGAACACTGTGTGCAGTTGTGGCCTGGGCAGCTCTGGCCCTTCTGTGCTGGAGGTCCTTGGGAGTCAGGCACTGAACAATCTTCATGGTTTACTGTGTTTTCTTTGCACTATGGGAAATACTCAAAACTAGCAAATGTTGTTGGAAGACAGCTCAATTTGGGGACACATGGCCAAATGTGAGTTGTTATTTATTGAGCATCAGTGCCTTGGCACTAAATCTGACCACCATGTCAAGGCCTCGCAGCCTACTTGAATCTGTAATTGGCCATTTGCAGGTTACAAACATGAGATGATACCTTGCCCATCATGCGTAGATGTTTTGGGTCCCTTAGTGACATCAAATAATTTAACCATTCATTGATACACAAAGGTTTATACTTGGAATGTTTTTCTGAGGTGCAGCTTGTACCTTGCAGAGTCCAGCTGCAAGGATTTGTTGTTGTGGAAGGGCAAGGTTAAGTAAGTAGACCCTCACTGTGATTTGCCTAACTTCATTTTCAGCTAGAGGGATACAATGGAGAAAAAGACTTGCATTTATAGAATATCTTTCATGACCTCAAACACTTTACATCCAATTAAGTATTTTTTGAAATGTAGTCACTGTTTTAACGAAAGAAGTACAGCAGCCAGTTTGTACAGAATAAGGTTCCATGAACAGCAATGTGATCCTGACCATATCATTGTTCTAGTGGTGTTGGTTGAGGGATAAATATTGATCAGGACACCAGGGAGAATGCCTCTACTCTTTAAAATTGTACCGTGGGATATTTTGGCCTGGATTTTCGTTCAGTCGTGGTAAAAACGGCGGATGAGCCCAGAAATTGCAAGTCCCGCCCCCAAACATTGCTCTTCCTATGTTTGCGGGGGCTGGAATGGAGTTGGGTCGGGATTCACGCGTGCATGTTTTACGCAGGCAGCTGGCCATTTAAATCACCAGCTGCCTCCACTGTAGTGGGATTTGGTAGGCCAAGAGTGCAAAACTCAACGTGTGCAGATTACGCCAGGTAAGAGCAGGTCTGAACTTGGTGGATTTGTTTGGATAGCCTTTTTCGTTTGCCCCTTTGGAGAGGTAAGATACATCTTTGGATCTGATCTTGGGACAACTTTGGGAGAGGTCAGGTGCCCTATGACATAGGAATCTAGTTGAAATTGTTAAAAGTAGGCATATGTGTGTGTAAAAAGTGCATAAACTCATTACTGTCAAGCTCATTGGAACTGTCAACAGACCTGTCAAAATCAAATACTAAAACTGTCAGAAGCATCTGCTGTGAAAGGGACCTGTTTGGACTGTCAAAGGGAGCTATCATGTTGGCGAGGAATTTAAAAGACCTGCCCTTTAAATTTTTGAAAATAAAATTGCTTGCTTGGGTACAGGGGCATAGGTTGGCATGGAGGGTATGAGAGGTTGTGGGGGTGGGTACAGAGGCATAGGTTGAAAATGAGGGTGGGGGCTGGTACAGGGTATGAGGCGGCATGGATTTGGCATGGGGAGTATGTGGGGGTGAGGCAGGCTGAGGGTTGGAGGGATGTTTTTTGTTTCATTGTTTTTTTTTCAACCTTTCACACAGTGCTGTGCACAGAGGCAGGCCTTTTGGCCAACTTGCCTCTGCATCTGGGCAGCCTCCGCACTCGTTTCGGGGGTGGTGGGACTGACTTTCAATCCAGCCTGCACCCCAGGAATAAAAATCCCAGTTTCCAGGCCTTTTTTTCTTTTTCTGGCTAGATTCACGGAGCCGGGAAACGTCACGACTCTCTTTCTGTCCACATTCTAAAGTTTTACCAAAACAACTTTTTTTCCCTACTCTTTTTGCTCCAATTTGTTATTATAGAATATGCACAATATAATGGTCAAAGCATATGGCATGGGAATCTATTTCTATCTCTCTAACTGTAATAACCATGTTCGCTGTAACTCAGCTGTCGTACTCCAGCCTCCGAGTCAGAATGTTATTTATGGGTTCAAGTCCCAATCCAGAGACTTGAGCACAAAATCGAGGCTGACATTCGCATGCAGCACTAAGGTTAAGACATTAAACCAAGGTCTCATCTGTCCCCTCAGATGGATGTAAAAGATCCCATAGTACTATTTTGAAGAAGGACAGGGGAGTTATCCTCAGTAATATAAAAACAAAATATTATGGATGCTGGAGATCTGAAATAAAAACAAAGTGCTGTAAAAACTCAGCAGTTCTGGCAGCATCTGTGGAGCGAGTAACAGAGTCCAATATGACTCCTCTTCAGAACCAAGGGAAAAATTTTCCCCCCGTCGGCGGGGGTGGGCGGTGGCGGGCGCGAACCCAATCGGCACCCCCGATTGGAGACGTGCCACCATTTTACATGGGCGGGCTAATTAAAGCCCACCCATCGTGATGCGCACCCGGAAGCGCTGTGTGCTCCCTGTGCGGGCAGGGGGGGGGGATCCCCTGAGTAGTTCCCTGCGCTCTTTCACGCGCAGCTTCGCTCATTCGCACATGCACGCGAAAGAGTGCAGAGATCTCCTTGAGGCACGGAGGTGCCTCAGGAAGATCCGTTTGACATGTGTAAGTTTAAATAAAGGAAGGAAAAAACTTTTGAAACGTCCCCTCATGTGACATTGTCACATGAGCTGGGACATGTCAAAGAATTAATGTAAAAATTTTTATTACATTTTAAAACAATTCATGAAACCCCATCCCACCCTTGGATGAGGTTTCATGAAAAATGCGAAGGTCGCCTGGGCTCTTCGCCTGCCCGCCAGCCTTAAGGTTGGGCAGCTCATTTAATTGAGTTAATGACTATTTAAATGGCCTTAATAGGCTGTTAACAGTTCAGCGGGTGTGCAGCCGACTCAGCTGCACACCTGCTGAACTGACGTACCCCCGACGTCACCGCACGTCATTTTACATGTCGGCGAGCAGACACCGTCCTGGCTCGCTGACTGGAGAATTCTGCCCAAGTTCCGAAGAAAAGTCATATCGGACTCAAAACTTTAACCCTGAGTTTTTCCAGCACTTTTTGGCATTATCCTCAGTATCCTGACCAATATTCATCCTTTAACCTGTTTTGGTGATGTTGGTTATCTGATCACTATCACATTGCTGTTCTTGGGAGTTTGCTATGCGCAAAACTATATTATAAAAGTAACTACACTTCAGAAATACTTAATTGACTATAGAGTGCTTTGGGATATTTGGATGTGCTATATTAATGCAAGTTTTTTTTTGTGTAATGTCCACACACTCTTGTTCGGGGTCACTGGAGAGCAATCAGGAGCAGGATTTGTAGCAAATTTTGTCCCTTCTCTAGCCCAGCAGTGTTGTGGCCACTTGTGTTCTTACTGTTACCTTGGCTAAAGTTAAGTCATTTACCAACTGACACATTTGTCCACTGAAGCCATCAGGGAGAGCTTTGGAATAAAACAATTTTAATGTGCACTTTTTGTCATTTTGTTTTTCAGAGAATCCGGGCAACTGTGAACAGCCAGGAGCAGAAGAGATTGCTAATGGACCTCGATATCTCAATGAGAACTGTTGACTGCTTCTACACAGTTACGTTCTATGGAGCTCTGTTTCGAGAGGTAGTGAGAAATGTTTAATGGAAATTTTGGGGGAGGAGAACTTTTTGGCTTCAAAATGGAGGTTGAGAATCTTCTTATAGGCCAATCAAAGCGCCATTACTCTCCCACCATCTTTTGAGAGAAGGAAAATAGCTCCAAATGAGTTTACTTTGACTTTTGTGATTAATGTCTACTCTAATAGATGGGAATGGAGGGCAATCTTTGAATCAAAATAATGTTTTACTGCATACTTTATAGTGAATGCATCAGGAATTCTGATATTTCATAGCTGATACCATCTCAATATTCGCATACCACACATTGTTCAGTCCTTTGTTGAGCCTTTGTTGAGTCATTACCTGTCTATTTTATCATTATTATTAGTATTAGCACAATACTATTCAAATACTAATATGTTTGCCGATCGGTGTATCTTTTCCCTGAGGGGATTTTGATTTTCAAAAGTTGAATCCAGCCAGACTCTAGTTTAATTGAAGCTGAGTTTTGACCTGCACTATTTAGCCATTTTATTTCCAGTCTTAAGAAATTTCGTTCTAATTTTAATCTAGCTTTTGTTTCCAACTTTTCCCTGTATATTAATATTGGTAAATTGAGTCAAAAATCTAAAATTACTTTTCTGTATTTTATTTAACTTTTTAAAGAATATTTTTCTTAACTTTTCATCAGCCCTACTAATCTCTCATTCTTTGGCTTGGCGTCCCTTTTCCATACACCTCAGTGAAGTGCCTTAGGTATTTTCTTCTACCTTAAAGGTGCCATATAAATCCAAATATGCTTGTAGACACAGATTGGAATCCACTGCAACGCATTAGACCTATGGAGGTAATAGTACAACAACTTGAATTTATATAGTGCCTTTAAAAAGTCCCACAATGCCTCACTGGAACATTGTAAAACAAAATTTGACACTAAGCCATATAAAGGGACCTTAAGGCAAGCCGGGACAAAGAGGGAGGTTTTGAGGAGTATCTTAAAGAGAGATAGATAGAGAGGTGGAGAGGTTTAGGGAGGGAATTCCAGTGCTTGGGGCTAGACAGCCAAAGACACAGTAACCAGTGGTGGAGGAATTAAAATTGGGGATGTTTAAGAGACCAGAATTGGAGGAATGCAAATAAATTTTGAGGGATGTAGGGCTGGAGGAGATTAAAGAGATAGGGGCGGAGAAGGCCATGGGGGGATTCAGAAACAGGGGATGAGATTTTTAACATTGAATCATTTAATTGCATCAATTTAAAATAGTGTTTGTTAATCCCACAAACTCTGATAATCGGAATGAGGACGATTTTTTTCCCTTTGGTCTTCAGAAGGATGCCTTTGGTTTAATACAGTTCTAAGTGCACTCCTGTGCTTGCATTAGGATTGGTTTCAAAATTACTTTCTTGATAATGAGTTAACAACTGGCCTAATGAGGATAAAGTGCTGTTTGATATTATTGACTGGCTATTCTCACATCAATATGGTGTAGTCAGGCGATGAACGAATGTGGCCAGGCTGCACAAAGCTGTATAACACATGGCTAATTGTTTAGCTGATACTAGACCTACATGAATTAACACAGAGAGTAACCAGCTTAACTCTCCTGCAGCAACCTGTATTCATTTTAATGAAATGTTCTGCATGAGCTTCTCATTAGCAGTACACAAGAGAATGATTTTTTTTTTGCAACCATCTCTTAATCACTGTAAGGTCGTCTTCAGGCGTCACATAACAAGACTTTAGAGAAGTATTAATGTGGCTTTTCTCTCTAGTGCCATATTAATATCACGGAACATAGAATCACACAACACACGGAGGCCTTTTGGACCATCATGCCTCTACCGTCTCCTCTAACGCTATCTAGTTAGTCCTATTGTCCCTGCTCTTTTCCAAGGAAGTATTCAATGAACGGCATGGCACTAGGAAGTTCTGAGGAACAAAGGGACCTTGGCGTGTGTGTCCATAGATATCTGAAGGCGGAGGGGCATGTTAGTGGGGTGGTGAAAAAGGCATATGGGACACTTGCCTTTATCAATCGAGGCATAGATTATAAAAGTAGGGAGGTCATGTTGGAGTTGTACAGAACGTTGGTGAGGCCACAGCTGGAGTCCTGTGTGCAGTTCTGGTCGCCACATTATAGGAAGGATGTGATTGCACTGGAGAGGCTGCAGAGCAGATTCACCAGGATGTTGCCTGGGATGAAACATTTAAGTTATGAAGAGAGGCTGGATAGACTTGGGTTGTTTTCGTTGGAGCAGGGAAGACTGAGGGGTGACCTGATCGAGGTGTACAAGATTATGAAGGGCATGGACAGGGTGGATAGGGAGCAGCTGTTCCCCTTAGTTGAAGGGTCAGTCACGAGGGGACATAAGTTCAAGGTGAGGGGCAGGAGATTTAGTGGGGATGTGAGGAAAAAATGTTTTACCCAGAGGGTGGTGACAGTCTGGAATGCACTGCCTGGGAGGGTGGTGGAGGCGGGTTGCCTCACATTCTTTAAAAAGTACCTGGATGAGCACTTGGCACATCATAACATTCAAGACTATGGGCCAAGTGCTGGTAAATGGGATTAGGTAGGTAGGTCAGGTGTTTCTCACGTGTCTGTGCAGACTCGATGAGCCAAAGGGCCTCTTCTGCACTGTGATTCTGTGATTCTGTGTGATAATTTCTATTTCAAGTATTTATCCACATCCCTTTGAAAATTACTATTGAATCTACTCATCTCCTCTCTGCTTCTTTTGCCAGTTCCCTTAAACTGTGTTTTCTGGTCACTGATCCTCCCGCCAGTGGAAACAATTTCTCTTTATTTACTGTATTAGAACCCCTCAAATATCTTCAAGAAAGAAAGACTTGCATTTGTATGGAGGCTATTATAGCCTCAGGATATCTCAAAGTGCTTTACAGACAAAGAAGTACTTTTGAAGCATAGTGAACTTGGAAAACATGGCAGCCAATTTGCACACAGCAAGGTCCCACAAACAGTAGCATGATACTGGCCAGATAATCTGTTTTAATGTGATGTTGAGTGAGGGATAAATATTGGTCAGGATGTCAGGGATATCTCCCATGCTGTTCTTTGAAATGGTGCTGTGGGATCTTTATCAACCATCTGAGAGGGCAAATGGCTCATCTGAAAATCTCCAACAGTGCAGTGCTCCCTAGTGCTGCAATAAAGTGTTAGCATATATTTTGTGTTTAATCCCTAAATGATATAAACGCTAAATGTAAATTAAAGATATTTGTATCTTGTACACTTGAATTAGATAATAAATTCCTCCAAATTATTAAAGGAAGTAGAAGCTCAGCTTCTTAAGAAATTCTTTTCCTCAGCGTCTCTACCACAAGATCAAGCTGGACTCTGAGGCAAAGGATTGCTGTGCAGTTGGAGAATGATAAACCTTTTGAAACTCAGCGGCTGTTTATTCAATGTAGCAGAAAAAGTACAATAGAAATGTAAAAACTTTAAGATGTTTGGTCTTAGTGTTTATAATTTTTTGGGTGGTCTTGTTCTTTATTTCAGGGCGATGTGTGGATATGTATGGAACTACTGGACACCTCACTGGATAAATTTTACAAAAATGTGATTGAGAAAGAGAAAACATTCCCGGAGGACATTTTGGGGAAAATAGCTGTGTCTGTAAGTTTGGTGTTCTGATGGATTCTGAATTCACTGTCCAATTAACCTTTGCATCTCGAGGTCCACGTTGGTGGCTCTTTGGTAGGCTTAGATAATACTGTTTACCAAAATGTTTGATGCATTTTACTCCAATGACTAAACGCATCTATTCTATTTTAAAACAGTTAAATAAATACACTTGTGGATCCTTCACATGTAAATCAATAAGTGCCTTTCATGTTTGCATTGCATGGCTCCCTGTGACACCTGAGCTTCACAATGAATAAAGATCAATGTATGCTGCTTTCCCTTGCATCTCCTAAAACTATTTTTTGGCAATGAATTTTGTGTTGATCAAGGTGTTAGGGAATGGAATACACAGTTTTTTTTTTAAAAAGCCAGCCAAGCATTTACGAGCAATGGAGATTCATTGGCATGTTTAACAGCCTCCAGCCCAACCTGTTGAGAATTTAGCATTTACAATACCTGTTTTCCTAATGCAAGGAAATTACAGATGAGGAAGGGACTTTTCAATTTAATTTTGAACCTATGGATTCTGTTAACTTGAAGCTGGGAAGAGAGCTGCAGGAGGACAAGCTTTGCGGACTGTTTACCTGTGAGGGTTTTCTGTAGATCCTGCTGAATTTAATGGTAGGATCTGTTTTAAATCATCTCAGCAGGTTTCCCAGGCTAGCTGTTTATCAAGCTGGAAAGCAGCTGGGGAGTGGACAAGTCCAGCATCACAGGGAGGGTGGGGGATTGAACATTGCAGTGGGATGATCATCCTTCTCTGTATGTATGGCTCAGTTTCATGTTGATATTGACTCACTGAAGAAGTCCTAGAATTACTGGTCAGCATTCACTAGACTGTTTCCCGAGAGAGGGGATTGTCCATTGAGGAGAGATTGAGCAGACTCAGCCTATAGTCCCTGAAGTTTAGAAGAATGGGAGGTGGTCTCATTGAAACACACAAAATTCTTAAAGGCCTTGACAAGGTAGATGATGAGAAAATGTTTCCGTGGCTGGAGAGTCTAGAACATGGGGTCACACTATCAGAATTAGGGCGGACATTTAGGACTGAGTTGAAGAGAAATTTCTTCACTCAAAGGGCTGTGAATCTTTGGAAAGCTGTGGATGGTCAGTCATTGAGTGTATTCAAGACAGCGGTTGATAGATTTTTGGGTATTAAGAAAATTAAGGAATATGGGGAGAGTGGGGATGCTGGAATTGAGGTAGAACATCAACCATGGTCCTGTTGACTGGAACAGCAGGCTCGAAGGGACAGCTTCTATTTCTTATGTTCTCATGTGTTTTCAGTCTTTAGCATCACATTCTAACCAGCTAAGCTAACCAGCCCAGTAATTATATAACATGCAGTAGTTTTGACTCTGCTCATTACTTGCCCGTCAAAAAATACTGTTTACTTGGATCCCTTCTAGTAAATCCTGTCAAAAAAGAAAACAGTTCAAATTAATTTGTGAGCTGTAGTTAGGTAATACGTAGACCCAGCATAGTTCAAAACCAAGTGCTCCCAGGTTACTTCAGAGAGTTTCAACACAATGTAGCTTGGATGTGTAAGACTCTGCTGGGAGTTGCTCCCAAGTTTAGGGGTCAAATGCTAACATGGCAGCCAGGTTGTACATTTGGTTGTTGTGTTTTTGAGTGTTTGAAAACCTTGGGAGATGGTTTCCTCACTCACTATTTATTTGTGGCAAAACTGTGAATATATATATGGAAGAATGAATCTGCCGACACATAGGGAATTGCAGCAGCATGTACCTGAGCTCAGCTTATATAAAGCTTCCCAGTGCATTACAACAGTGTTTTGTGTTTGTGCCACATACCATTTTCGAACTGCAGAATAATGACGTACATGAAACTGCATTTGAAACGGGCCTGCCAGTGCCTGTGTTTGTCTGAATTTTCAGGACATAAATAGAATATTGGCCATTTACCTCCTTAAAAATTCATAAAATATGCATCATTTCACACATATCAAACATTTAAAGCAGGTTAATAGGTTATTAAACCCATTAGCTTCTTCATCATGAAAACAGCAAGCAGGTCTCTTCACTTCAGGGCAAATTTTGACTTTGTGTGCTGGTGTAAAATGGGCCTTGGGAATCAGCAGCCTGTTTAACATCTCTCCCAGTGACTTTAATGGAATAAAAAATAGGTTGCTAATTTACTATCACCTGTTTTACACTATCACACTATCAAAATTACCTGTTGTTCTGTTTACCTACCTTCCTTTATTCCTTCTAGTTAGTGCTGTAAAATCCCACTACTAGTCTCACCTTTGTTTTAGGTGTTTCAGTGTATGCTTGGTGCACTTAACAATTAGTATGAGTCAAAAGCAAAATACTGCAGATGCTGGAAATCTAGAACAAAAACAAAAATACCTGGAAAAACTCAGCAGGTCTGACAGCATCTGCGGAGAGGGATACAGTTGACGTTTCGAGTCCGTATGACCCTTCATCAGAACTAAGACATATAGAAAAATGTGTGTCAATCTTGTTTGGCCTGCTGGTACAGGTAATGAGATGCATATTTTAACCCCCCCTACTGATACCATGAAAATAAGGTGCAAGACAGTTTTCCTTCTCCCACACAAAAAAGAAAAGTCACTCAGCCAATTCATAATTACCTCATCAATTGCTGACAAAGACAAGAAAACGTATGCCTTAAATTCGTCAATGCACTGACGTACATTTTCTCAGGTTGTGACAAAAGAGTGCTGCCACATCACTTGCTTGTGGTGAAAATGCAGCATGCTTGTAATTATCCCTTTGATAACAAAAGCCATGCCTCTTAATAAGGATGTGTTTAAGGGATTGCAAAGTCTGGTTCATTTAAAATGTCCAGCACATGCTGGAGATGTACAACAGATCCATCAGCACCTCAAAAGACAAACAACGGGTCAACATTTGAAAGATATCCTTTGCCAGACCACTTGTTGGTTTATAATGTTTTATTCAACAATTGTTCTGTACTTTTACACCATAAGGAACGTGCCCCATTTTGGAAAGCTGCGTGGTATTGACAACAGTGTTGCAGTATGTATGGAAAGTCAGTAAAGGTTTGTTTTTGTGCTTTTTTTCCTTTACAGATTGTAAAAGCATTAGAACACCTGCATAGCAAGCTGTCGGTGATTCACAGAGGTGAGTGCTGCCATTTCAGACAGGCACAAATGAGTGAAGTATGTCCTGCTCAAGTTAATTGAGAGTAAAAATGTTCACTGCAGTAGGTGGCAGCAAGGTGCTGCTAGAGTATCATTGGATTGTGTCATTAATTTGGAGGGTTTTTTCAGTAAAAGTTTTTGAATAAAACCTGCACTGTTTATTACAGTAATTTTTCTTTCTTTCCTCTGTGCCTTTTGGCCACAAACTATATCCTCTCAGTGCTGCCCTGCGGCTGGCAGTTAGAGTTGTGTTAAGGAGGTCTGCATTGACGATCTGAGCTATTCATGTGGGGTAGGATCTGGCCTAAGCTTGGTATCTCCCTCTTACAGCTCTTGTGTTACCATGGCAAAGAAGCAACAACATACTACTCAATTAAAAATGATACATTCTACCCGTTTCCTAGAGACAGTTGAGGAAAGAGGAGAGTTAATGAACGCTTATAGACATTAAGGCCAAATAAAGCTGAAATATCCTACAATATCCTCATCATTTAGCTTTAATTTTAGAATTGAAAACAGCTTCAGTTTCAAAACCAATGTTTAATTTTGTAGCAAGCAATCAAAGTAAGATGCAAAAGCTCTGTGCGTTGTAGCACTGGCCTTTGCCTTTAGTTTCTGGCTTTGTAGTAGGTCGAACCAGTAGTAAAGAATGGGAATTGATGCTCTAAATAGACAGATTGTGGCTAATTATCAAATGAAATGCAAGAAATGTACATAATTGGCAAAAGTACCTGTAATATTTCCTTTTGAATAAACAATATGCTCTCGTGAAATGTGTGTTGATGCATCTTGCTGTAGTTTTCTCACTTTCTAGATTAAAAATTGTGCACTGATACAGTGTCATCAAACACTCCTGTAAGTGGGCCTCATGTCCTCTATGGTCTGGAGTGTACTTTTACCTGCCCTGTATGTAGGTAAACAATAGCCAGGAGACAACATGTTTTTGTGATTTTTAAATAGCTCTGTGATTTGTCCCACACTTTATGAAATTTTAATCTTAATATTAATTCAATATTAATTTATCCCCCTCTCTTGTCCCCTCTTCTCAGGGGGGCATATTGATACTGAAATAATTATCCACATAACTGATATTTAACATTAGTTATCCTTTACAGATGTGAAACCTTCAAATGTTCTTATCAACAAAGAAGGTCATGTGAAAATGTGCGACTTCGGCATTAGTGGATATCTAGTAGACTCAGTTGCCAAAACAATGGACGCAGGTTGCAAACCGTACATGGCTGTGAGTGTATACTTGGAATTATGTATCTTGTCCTCTAGTGTTTATATCAGCCTAGAGCACTGTATGTTTCTCAGTGAATATTTGTACTCATTGATGGGCTGGGTGTCAGTACAAATGGAACACTTTCTCAGTTGGCCATCAAGTGCTCTCAATTCAAGTGTAGTTAAGTATAGCCCCTTCTGCACTGTCTGAACAGTGTTCTCCAATCCTTGATAGAAGGACCCGCCAGCTGCCTACCATATCAATGTAAATTTTCAATGTCTCACACTGGTCACCCTTAAAGAAACAAGAAAGAAAGACATGATGAGGTACAACTTGTACCTTACAGGGTGAAAGGATCAGTAGAGACACCACTGTGTGGTTTGTCTACTTTAATTTTCAGCTAAAGGGATACAATGGGGGGAAAAAAGCACACTGCCTTTCAAGACCATATAAAACTCCAAAACACTTTACAGCCAATAAAAGTGCTTTACTTAATTGTCATTGCTGTATTCCCTACATTACAACAATCAGTTGACACTAGGCAAGGTCCAGCAAACACCAATGCGATAATGACCAGTTAATCTGTTTTCCTGATATTGATTGAGGGATAAATATTGGCTAGGACACCAGCGAGAACTCCCCGGTTCTTCTTTGAAATAGTGCAGTAGGATCTTTTACATCCACCTGAAGGAGTAGTGAGGACCTCAGTTTAACATCTTATCTGAAAAATGACAACCCAGCCCCTTAGTCCTGCACCGGCTTGCTGGCCTAGATCCTGATTTCAAGCCACTGCAGTGGGACTTGAACTGCATTCTTCTGACGTAGAGGCGCGTGCAACCTGAACCATGTTGAAATGTCTTGTGCTTTTCACAGTGATTGCTTTTTGAATTGTTGTGATTGCTGTGTAGGGGGAGGCTACCAAGTTAGAGCTTAATAATAAGTGGTTTGTGATTGTGGACCTGTGCGCAATATGAACTGCATTTGGCTCTATGAAACCAAGAGCGAGGGGAAAGTTATAAGTCTTAATATCTTCAGAGATCGAAGTTGGTCCTACTGAACTTTGCATCTTAGTCAGTGTTGAGCTCTAATGGTTCTGTAACACTATTTGTGCACTCCCTTTTTCAATGGTGGCGGTATTTGCACCATACGTTCCTGTCAGTTGATCATGGTGCAAGTTTATTTTATTTTACAGCCTGAGAGGATTAACCCAGATCTGAACCAGAAAGGATACAATGTGAAGTCTGATGTCTGGAGTTTAGGAATCACAATGGTTAGTAATGAAATCAGCTTATTTAATCTTAATGGAAAGATTTTCAGGGGTTACATTCCATAGAAAATCTTAGGAAGTTGTATTTTCAGTTGTGAAGACAGTGTTTCCCCTTCGAGCATTTCCTTCTCTCTGCCTCATCCCATAGCCCCTTCAACTCTAAAATCAAAGAAACTTGAATACAGTCAGGGGTGAGAACAGTTCATTTGGCTCAAAGCTTGTCCTTCTAATGCACATACTTCAAGCCCATTTTGAAATGCTTTATGTTTATAACTTGTAGATCATCACAAACATCCTTCACATTTCATATTAAGTTCTTCCTAACATCTATTTTAAAATTTATTTTTATTTTAATTGTTCATCCACTTAAAACAGCCATGTGGATCAATTCACTATCCAGTCCAGCACTAAGTCATACAAATCAGAAGGCCCATGCTTTGATATCCAGCCTGTAAGCAATCTTAGCCAGGGAAACAATCAGGGCACTTTTTCTCAGCATTCCTAGCCTGTAGAATGGGAAAGTCAAGATTCTTGCCCCATCCCACCTTGTCATTACTCTTATAATACCATCAAAATACTGCGGATTCTGGAAGTCTGAAATAAAACAGAGTGCTGGAAATACTCAGGTCTGGCGGCATCTGTAGGGAGAGAAACAGAGTTAACATTTCCAGTTGAATACGACTCTTCTTCAGAACCCCAAGAAGAGTCATGTTTCACTCGAAACATTAACTCTGTTTCTCTCCCTACAGATGCTGCCAGACCTGCTGAGTATTTCCAGCACTTTCTGTTTTTATATGTAATCATTCCTGTTGGATGTGCATGGATGCGGATGATACTTGTGTAAAGGACTGGCTAATTGAGCAGACTGCTAATGCTCTCCAACTAGATACAGACACGAAGGAAAGCCACTTAGGTTAGGAACAGGAGAGCTATAGTGCTGGTGGAACTGCACCCCAACAACAGTTTACACATGTTTCCCAGGAGGAGTCAAAGGGTAGAATAATAGGCCAAAAAAATTTAAAACCTCTCTGAGGTTCTTTGGGCAGACAGAGCCTTGGTTTAATGCCTCATCTGGGAAACGGCACCTTTAACAGTGCAGCCCTCCCTCATGCTGCAGTAGAGTCTCAGGCCTGTTTGAGTGGTATTGTAGCTGCTGATAACAAGAAAGGACTGTATTAATAAATTCAAAGGTCAGTTTTCTATCAGGTATGAGTACAGTTAGACTGGTGTTGCTGTAGCTAATATATATACCAGTGACATAATTGCTAGTAGCACAAAGCCCTGAGTAACAGCATGTTTTTTTTTGCAGTTAATTGTTATATATGTATATATTTTAAAATAGAGTTTTTTAAAATATTGTTGCAGATTGAACTAGCTATCCTACGGTTTCCCTACGAATCCTGGGGGACACCATTCCAACAGCTAAAGCAAGTTGTGGAAGAGCCTTCCCCACAATTACCCGCAGACCGCTTCTCCAAGGAATTTGTGGATTTCACAGCGCAATGGTAAGCTTATGAAGCGTGGAAACATGTTTAAGTGTTACTTCTTGCCTTGGGACTTTTAAACTGGCCAGACTATAATGATATAGAAATCAAGTTCTCGTTGCTTGGCTTCTCATTTAGGCCAGGATGGAGGATGGATGGGATGGGGGCAAATTCGAATTATAAATGGAGGGAGACAACTTTAGAGCAGTGTTTCACACACGTTAAATGTCACCTTTTCCTCATTTTAAAAACTAAAAACATTGTAAGGCTCTCATGTATTCTCAGATATGTATATCAATTATACATCATGCTTGTCAAATTTGCTTGTGCTCTAGAGAATGTATGGTCTAATATATCAAAATTAATTTTATTTTTTAAAAACCAACTTGGTGAGTGTTGGCAAGAAGTAGGCATATTCTTTCTCCTTGTGAAAATGTTATCACCATCAATAACTCCTCAATAATGAATTGACTGTTGTTCATATTTATTCGAGACATTTTTTAGCATGTGTTTCTAATTACTCTTATAAGTCATCTCTTGATTGCCCTATATTCTTGAGAGTCTTGACACTTGCTTTGATATCTACATATGTTTGCTTGTTATACCCAAGGTAATTAAGGGAAAACCCTTTTGTTTGCTTCAGCTACTGGTTCTAACCCTTGCTGCTAACAGATCCTCCTCACGTTTTTGAGAAACAGCAGAATAACCTTTCGCAGTACTTAAATTTAGACTTTAATGCTGACTAAACTAAACGACTTATGTTTATCTAGCACCTTTTAATGTAGTACCGAGTCACAAGAAGTTTCGCAGTGTTATTTGACAAAATTTGGCACCCCTGCACATGAGATATTTATGCAGGTGACCAAAAGATTTGTCAAAGAGGTAGGTTTTAAGGAGATGGGAGATGTAGAGAGGAGGAGAGATTCAGGGTGGGAATTCCAGAGTTTAGGGACCAGGCAGCTGAAAACTGGGTGGGGCAACGAACATCCGATACATACAAGAGGTCAGAATTGGAGGAGCTCTGATCAGAGGTGTGTACGTCACGAGGACGTTACAGAGACAAGGGAATTGTCAGTATGTAGCAGTGCTGTGATACCCCATGACATATTCTAGCATTATTAATGTTGAGATATCTAATTCTGACCTAGCATCATTAATATTGAGATATCCAATTCTGATTTTATTCCTATACCTTTCTTAGTTTAAAGAAGAACCCCAAAGATCGAATGAACTACATTGACCTTATGGTGAGTAGTCCTTCACTCCTTCTAACATTGCATTTTGAAAGTGAGTTGCATTTACCAGTTTTGCAGTCCATGTGAAAATTTTCCATTTTTTTCCCAACAGGAGCACCCCTTCTTCAAAATACACGATGCCAACGAAACAGATGTGGCCTCCTTTGTAAAAGAGGTTTTAGGAAATGACCCTATCTGACGTCTGAGGAATTATAAATAAAACATTGATTCCTTTTTTGTTCTCACTTATCATCCAATGGGATTTCTATTTAAAAGTGAATCTAGTTACTTAAGAAGAGGCAGTTGAGTTTATGGCCGTTTGTGCTCCATTCAAAAGATTCTCATAGGTGCTTGTTTGCACCTTTGTAAGTAAACCCAAACTGGCACCAGCTGTATAATCCAAAACCAGGACTTGCAACTTAAAAAGCAAACCTAAGCCTAGCTGTCCCTCCATTGCGGGAAGTGGGGAAGAGAAGAGCCCAGCTATTGCCTCTCCAATTGTAAACCTGGCCTGGAGGTGACCATGCTCTTTGCTTCTCTCAATTCAATCCAAGCCCAAGCAGCCATAAACTCTTGGTAATTCCACTCCTGGTCAGATTAGTGTTGACTGTTTGTATATATTTAAGTGAAAGCGTCCTGGTTGTAAAGAACAGATAAAGAAAAAAGTTCTTATTTTTGACAGACACATATGCTCTTGATTATATTTATCTCTTTTTTGTTGCATGGTTTAACATTTTGAGTGTCACTGATGGGGTTTAAACGTGTAGCACTTCATAAATTTGCAAGGATCTCGAAGTAGACCAGTTACTGTGAAAACTAGCAGAATTAATACAGCTGACTGTGAAAAGGTGCATAATTTGATGGCAATCCTAGGTAGTAAATGAGGAAAGATCTTGGTGATTGATCCCTCGCCTCTCATAAAATTTTTAACAGGAGAGGTCAAGTTGCACCAGTACTATTGTGGACTTGAGAGGGAAGGTGCTAAGTGGAGGTCAGTTGCTTCCACATGCCATGGAAAATAGGAGGACAAGTTTCTCCTTAGACACAGCAACACACTCCCTAGTTACTCGCATTAATACAGACTTGGCATCCTGCTTTCTAAATACTGAGTGCTATAGATGGGTAAAGGAAGTGGGGGGTGGAGGTAGTGGTAGTGCCAGCATAAGGCAGGAGTGTAAAAAAAGTGTAAAAAGCAAAAAAAAAACTCTATAGTGACGTGCAAAAAATGTATCTCAGCCACCTCCTGGTCTGAAGATATTGAAATAGGAACAAACTGGATCTTAACCTCTTTCAATTCCTGAAGATTAGCGTAGACCAACTTTTATAAGAAGACGTTTGGAGGTGACTGGGGAAAAAGCCATTCAAACTTCATTACTCTTTTTGCATGCGCCATTTTATTTTGCCAAGCTGTGTTACATCTGCTGCTTGAAAGTGTTGATTAATGTTTCAAGGTCCCTGCAGAGTTTGTATACTTTGCATTTTGAGACCTGCATCAAGAAGCCACTGACTGGGTACATTCTGTGAGGAGCTGTGCTGCTTTTTAAAAAAAAAATGACTTCACAAATGGTTGCTACACATACTGTAACAGTGTTATAACATAATAAGATATATGCAAGTCAACAGAAAATGGCCTGTGCAGAAGAAAAATCCATGTTTTTAAGCATATTTTATAAATCATATTGGTCTAAGGTTACTCTGATGTCAAAGCTGCACAACTGTATAAGACATTTTTAAGAAAAGACATGCAAATTTTTATGGCAGTCTGTATTGTCAGGAATAATACAATCTCGTACCTTTGATATACTGTACATCTAGTAGAATTGTATAATTTAGAAATACCCTGCATAGCTCCCTCAGTTACTCGGTTAATAAGTGCACTGCCTAGTGCGGTACTGAGCCACATAGACTGGGAAAATCCCGAGTTCAATAACTGGTCTGTGCAGTTTGCTAATCTTAGTCAGAATGGTAGTAGGGGTGTTACAGTTGAGTCCTTTTAGGAATCAAGTTCATAAACACTTGTTATTTGCATATTAGTATGCTACAGTTATCAGTTGTAAGATGACTCCGCGTGTCTCGTGGTAGTTAAGCCAGGAAGGTTGTGGGTCTGATTGCCATGCTATACTAAGTTAACTTACTGCATCAGAGATGCTGTAATTGCCATTGGCATATCTGCCTTTGGAGTAGAGAAATCAGCCAGGCCTCCCACACCTGATGGTTTTAGGGTGACCCATCCTGGAGTGCGATTGGGTGAAGATTGAGTGAAGGCAGGAAGGCTCAACTGTGATGTCTCTGCAGTCAAATAATCTGTCAACATTAAAGTTCACACAAGAATAATAACCACTTGGGTGAGATGCTGGAAGGCAACTAATGCCTGCTGATTAATACCCTCACAGAAGAATCAATGGTCAAGAAATTGGAACATGTCAGAATTGGTGTGCAATCCTGGTGCACTGTCTGTGCCTAATAAGGCAGCTGGTAAGACCGTGGCAAATTGCTACGTGGACTCATTTGCTTATGAACAATTAGCTGCGGGCTTCTGGGAGAGTTGGGGGAATTGCTGGGGGGGCTATGAGGGAGGGCTGTGAGAATATCAGCACTAGTGCCAGTTGAGGGGCTTAGAAGGATCTGGAGAAGGTATGGAAGGCAGTCAGGCTGGGGCTGGCTGCAGCCCACACATTCAATGAGGAGCCAAGAGGAGCACCCCTTACGTCCTTTCGAGGGCCGTTGATTTGCCTACTAAGCACTTAAAGAAACTGACCATAACGTGCATAACACGTGCTGCAGTCATTGCAAAGGAGGCGTAGGCAAAGGGCCTAATGCCAATTTCAGGTGCACACCCTGACACTTAAGCAAAAGTCCTAACTGATATGCCAGCCTGTGAGTATTGAGCAAGCAGATGCTGCCTGCCATATTGGATTCTTAGGCGCCCATTATAGGCACGGTGCTTTCCAACTTCTTCAAGTTTGGAAAGTAAAAGTAATTGCTGTAGTGTTTTTTTAATGGTCTAATTCCCAATGAGATCATTTTATACTTTAATTCAATTTACCAAAGAAAAAGCTTTTTAAAATTATAGATGGGTATTGAGTATACTTTAAATGATTAGACTCGCATATGAATTCTAATGTGAATGTTGCTGAGCTCCTCATTGTAGGCTTGTGTCACACCGAAATGTTTAGATGGGACAACCTGGTCATTGTAAATATCAATTACTTTTTTGTCGGCTAATCTTTGCCAAATTATCGTTTTCATTGGTTTTAAAGCTAATCAATTCTGGGAATTGTGTAGAGTGTTAGTAATATGGCTTTACATTTCGAAAACATACTTGAAGCTTTGCAAATGATTGACACATATTTTGTACTCTATAAACTATACAGGTATTTAACATGGCTATATCCAGCTGTTAAAAGTTTCTAGTTACTTAACTTTTACGAACTTGTAGAGGAATGATATTGTCTGATTTTCTACTCCGAAATGGTGGAGTAAATGTACTTGCATAAGATCTTTCTTGATTTTTTTAAGATAAAGAATTCTATATTTTTGGGTCCCTAGATTTAATACAGGTTCAGAATAGGAACCACCATGGGCTAGATTTGCGATCATTGTATATTAGTGCAGTATTTCAGGTGTTTGTTTGCTTCAAAGATTATCTACTATGTGGGCATTATATTCCTAATGGTTGCTCTCATGTTGGTCCCAAAATACAAAATTCATACTGAGGGGGAGGGAAGAGGAGTGAGATCGCTTTTTCTGAAGGTCAAATTGCCACCAGATCAAAATGTCTTATAGCTGAAGCTGAAGATCATGTTAGAGTGCCTACTATGGGCAGAATTTTACGGCCCCGTTTCGGCAGGGACGGGGGCTGTAAAATGCGGAGGGCCGTTATAAATCCCATTGACGACAGCGGGAGCGTAAAATCCTGCCCTGTGTGTAATATACTGTCACACATTTGACGTGGGCTAGATATAGTTAGCATTTTTTTGGATGCTAGTGCATTGCGTACTCTTCTCTCTTCCCTCTCTTCAGGTAGACTGGATGGAGTTGGTAAAGATCAACTTTAAAGGGGCAATTTTAAACTGACCCACCAGCCGGGAATCCCACAGAATCGGGTGCAGTGCTGGTTTTCCACCCGCCCAATTTTATTCTCTGTTGAAGTCGGTGGAGAGCAATATCAAGCAGGGTGTAAAGCTGGCATTCTGCCCAACCCCCCCCCCCGGGTTCCGCAGTGGGTGGATTAGTTTAAAATTGCCCCTAAGGCTCCAGTTTGAGGAATGCAAATGTGACATATAGAAATTATTAAATTGTGGAGGCCAGGTCATTGGGTGTATTTAAGACCAAGATATATAGGTTCTTGATTGGTAAGGGGATCAAAGGTTACGGGGAGAAGGCGGGAGAATGGGGTTAAGAAACTTATCAGCCATGACTGAATGGCGGAGCAGACTCGATGGGCCGAATGGCCTAATTTCTGCTCCTATGTCTTATGGTCTAATGAGTGTGAACAGATTATCCTGTTTGCTCATACGCTCTGGAATGTAATGTGATGCGAAAAGTGGAAGGTTCTGTTTGCACTTTTTTGCATAGAATCAAAGCTCACGGCACAGAGAGAGGCCACTCGGCCCATCGTGTCTGCGCCGGCTGAAAAATGAGCCACCCAACCTAATCCCACTTTCCAGCGTTTGATCTGTAGCCCTGCAGGTTACAGCACTTGAGGTGCACATCCAGATTCCTTTTTTTATCCCAAGTTTTTTATTTCGCTGAGGGAGAGAGGAAGAATTGGATATTGGATGTGTGACTTGTGCATGCCTAAGTAACTAGCTGAAAATTAAGTTTTTATTACAAAGTAAGGCAGAGAAGTTGCTGGCTTGCCTGCCATGCCATCAGAATGGCAGACGAATGCTGTGTTAAGAAGATGGTGCAAGCTTTAAAATGTGCTTCACGTTTCCATTTTACAAGAAAAAACACCATTTTCATGGATTCAATTTGCAGAGACTTTGAAGATTTTTTTGAATCAAAATCATGCATTAAATGATCAACAATTTTTGACCATTCTTTTAATATTGCCAATTATTTCTAAAATGTTGATAGCCTCACATGAAGATGAAAGGATGAGCCTTAACAGAGGATCTAGGTCAGACCCTTTTAATTAGCATAAAACGTATTGATGTGGGCTAAACCCCAGAAAATGTAGGGAATGAATATCTGTGAATTGATGAAGGAATGTCCAATTAATAAAATTGTGTGGTAGTGTTTCCACAGTTGGACTGGTAGATGCATGGTAGGTGCCTTCAAATTGCTGTTCACTGTTTTGAAGTTGAATCCTTCTCTATTGGCATATTCTGTTTTCAAGTCACTCTTTTAAGATATTAATAGGAGGTTGGAAGGGTATTGGCCCAAGACTTGGATGCACCTGATATGAATAACTCTACATTTCGGCTGAAAGCACGAGGAAGAGGGAAGAAGTCTTCTTTCTGGCAGAAAATCATAACTGGGTTAGGTCTTGTGGGTTCACAATCTCTGCTCCCGACCCCTTGAAAAGTAGTTGGACAGTCCCCATTTAGAAACCATCATGAAGTCCACCACTTGGAATCCATCAAGAGTTTCATGAGGTTTTTATGATGTTGAACTGCCAAGCAATGACTGACCCAATGATGTCTGGTGTCTGGGTTTGAAAAACATGTCAATTGACTCTTGTGGCCATTCACTTTTTTTGCTTCCATTATGAACACCACCTTAAGAGTCCTACACAAGTTGAGTGATGGGTCTCTTTAAAGGGCCTTCCCCACCCATTTTCCCTTCCCCAAATGTGCTGCTTTTGTGAATACAGCCAACTACCTTTCAGCCCATCTTTTCTGTTTGCTTTTTCTAAAACTAAAGTGTACCAAAAGCCCACAAAAAGTTTAATTTTCTTGTTACTAAAAGGCTGGCATGGAATTCCCTCAGTGGCTCAGCAAATGTACTGCTCTGACTTGTACTTAGTCCAGCTTCAGGTCCTGGTTTGTGTTGACAGGTGGGCAGTGATACAATTGGTCTCCATAGACCTGTATTTATGAGCGGAAGGAAAGGTAGGAGTTTTTGCTCCTTTTGCTAAGTGCAGTATAGCGAGATATACCACTTTAAACCAGTACTACTTATTCATTAAATATATGAAGAGGGGAATGATCAATCCCACATCCAACCATCGCCACCCCCCACCCCATACTCAACTTTCTGGAACTTGCCCGTGGTTACACAGTCTGCAATGTGATCCTGTTGGAGGTTGAGGGCTTGTTACTAAACTGCTTGGCTTTAGGTGATGTACTAGGCCAGTTATACAGTTCCATGTTGATGCATGATAGCTTTTGACTTTGCATTGAAGTGTCATTCAGGTGCAAAGTCACCTTAACTGAAATGTGAGAGAATCTCTAGTAGTCACTCTGTTTGAGTTGGACACCCATTGTGGTATCACGACAGGCTGGTGTAAAACCAAGGTTAACTTGTTCCCAGGGAAAGGTCTTGTTTTTTTTCATTTGCAGAGAGAAACTCTGGCGTTGGCAGTGTGTGTTAAATCTGCGAAAGTGGCATGTTTCAAACGAGAGACTGGTTTCTGTAGGCACAGCAACCCTCCTCCCCCAAGCGTCACCTTAACTCTTCTGTCTTGGCGGGGGTTGTTGCAAGCTGGTGCAATAGGCACCAAATATGGTCTCGCTCCCCCCCACCCCCATGTAAAAAAACCTGTAGACTTTTGTTTGTATTGCTGTTTTCATTCATTGACCTGAAGTAATTGTAGCACAGCTGTTGTGTGCTACAAGATTTATACAGACACAAACTGTTTTATCTTTTTCACTGCATGGGGAGCAGAACCCACTTTGGTTATGTATTGATTAGATGTGAGGTCCAGTAACCTTGTCTGGAACAGTGCCATTTACTTCACCTTTGTGTTTTAATTCAATATTGCAATGTTTTGACACTGTATAATTTTTGTTTTATTTTGCTGACTAGCTGTCTTGCTGAGCATGTGTGTTAATGTGATTGGGGTTAGCTCTGAGATTATATGGTGTGCCAGCTCAGAGGCTGTTATGTCAATGCAGTTTTTTTCTTCGCATATGTACACGATTAAAAAAAGACATTGTTTTTAATTGTTTTATTGTTTGGAATTTTTACTCCCACTTTTCCCCCACCCCAGCTGCTAACTCAGGCCACAATATCTCATTCAAGTGCTCCTTACTCATAGAGAATGAGGCCTATTGATGCCATTCAACACACAGGGAATCACGCACTGGTTGTTAACTGACAATAGTAACTCATGAGGAAGAGCCAAGGTGGAGCAAGAGTGTTCTCTCCAGACCTCTCATGCAAGCTTTCAGTCTCACCGACCCCAACCTCTCCCTTTCCACTCATAGCCATCAGCAGGTTTCCCTTTCTGGTTGTGGTGTTTTTACTTCCCCTCACCACTACTCTTCAGTGCAGCATCCACATGGGTCCCCAGCTGTAGCCTTCTGCTATTACTTACCACTACCACCCACCATCAGGCAGGCAGGCACTCTGGCTGGCAGTCAAGTCAGTGTCTGCCCAAAGTTGTTCAAATGAGTTTCTGCTGTTAAGATTGGCAGGGCCTCCATGTTCCTGGCATTGCCAGGTTCTTGACCTGTTACTGGGCTCCCTCGCTCCCTCCCTACTTATGTTAAATCTGTCCACGCAGCAAACTTAACTGCTGTTAGGCTTGGCACTCAAATGAAATGAACTAGGAGAGATAAAAATAAAATTCTTGAACTAGTTCAGAGGAAAGCCCTGTGATATTCCTCTCTGATCCCCAAAGATAATCAAGCAATCTCTGAGAGACTGTGCTGACTGAGTGACAAATCCCACAACCACAAAAGGCTACCTCAATTTCTTTTCTGTATTCCATCTCAGATTTTATTTCTCACCCCCCCACCTCCCATTTGGCCCATTCTTCTACCTTCAGCACTTCACCCTGTTGTGCATGTCTGCTCCTTACCATGGTCCATTTGATCTACCTTGCCTCACGACAACACACCTGCGTCTGTGTTTTCATCACTGACTCGCCACTGCTTCTCCCTTTCTGAACTGTCAATGCCCTTTTACTATCCTAAGTGGAGTAACATTAGTGACACATCTGTTCTGAGTCATGTAATTGTAAAAGCACTCAACTGCCCCAGAGTAATTTAATCTCCTGCCTTAGCTCTCTCTGTATTTCACTGATTCCTGCTTGTACAAAACTGGCACTGATATACAAGATATTGAGTCAGAAATAATATCCGATTCTCACACACTTAATACAACTATGGTAATGATTTTCTACCCTGCCCCATGACTGGTATATCACCAATGCTGTCTTTTGTATACAGTGGGAAGAGTGGAGCTATCGGTAGATGGATTGGCAGCATCAGCATTTCAAAGCCTATACAGGCAAAGCTAACATACTACAGGCAAAGAGAATCCTACAGGAGGAGAGAAAATCCCATAGGCAGAACATCTACCCTATGAGTAGAAAGAAATCCTACAGCAAGGATCCTATAGGTAGAGCAACCACACTACAGGCTAAACAAGAATTTGAACATGGTTGAAACAAAATAGCAGCAGGCTTAATTGACGGTTGCTGTCAATGCCTGCCTTCCCCTCCCCTCCCCTATTTTGTTTGCCATCGGTGAGCCTTGCCTCCAGCAAGATTGGGAGAAAGCACTTTGTGAGTTGGCATTGCCAGAGGTTTCAGGACTGATAGGATACTGCCTCTAGTGGCAGTATTTGCAAAATGGAAACAGGCTGTTAATTCAATTCTATCAGATGTAGAAAAATGGAAACATTAAGTAACAGTCTCAAAATGCCAAAAATCAACACTGGACACTAAATCAGCACTCACGTTTACGTAGCATTTTCCTGTATCAAAAGTTCCATGAATTAGTGCAGGGTCTGGTAGTGCCGATACTAAACGAAAGGCAAGGAATGTCTATGTTGGAAAAGCATCTGGGAAAAGGGAGAGTTAAATGTTGAGTGTGGGATCCTTCGTCGAGAATTAATCTTGTGACAAATTGGCGGACAATGTTCCCACCAAAGCAATTAATGGTTGTTATTGGGACTGGGGACTTCGTTTTAGGCAGTGGCTTTGGTCTGTGTAGTAGTGAAGCAGCTTTCGCTGTCTGAAGTATTCTTCATTAATTATTAATACATCTGGTGCAGCGGCAAGACTGTTAATGGCCTCATGTTGACAGAGGATATCAGATCGTTCTGATGTGCGTTTGTGCTTTGTTATTCATAGATCCAATTTTCTCCCTCTAACCTTCCTCAGCTAAAGACTGCATCTCCACCTGGGCCACAGGCACCAGAGGCCCAGTCTGAAATCTTAAAGGATGTCCTTAGTTAGTTAGTTAGTGTTTAGCCAGTATGATTGACAGTAGCAGCATGAAAAAGAAAAATGGAAGCAATTGATTCTTGGATTCTTGCACACAGGAACGTTCCCTAGATCTGAAAGAACTTACATTACATTTGAAAATTCAACTCAGAATTATAATTGGCAAAATGACCTGTGCACTAATTTCAGCATTTTGGGGATATTTTTTTTTTTTTTTGCAGTCCTCATGAGTTAGTCAATTTGAAGTAATTAGTTCCTGACACCGGAAATGAATGCTATCGAAAGGGATTTATACAGCAGTGGTCCTCACGATAGGTCTGTGATAAACCTTTGTTTTGTTTGAGGTTGAAGATCTGTGTGTAGAGAATAAGAAATATTGGTGTATTTTGCAATGGCAAATAGGAATCATTAGATGATTTATTGCAAATTAAAAAGAACTCGCAGTTGCACAGAACCTTTCATATCTTCAGCATCCAAAATTCTTGACAGCTCATTGAAAGAAAGAACTTGCTTTTATCCAGAACCATAACAGCACAGAAGGAACCCATTCGGCCATTATGCCTGTGTTGGCTCTTAGGTAGAGCTACCCAATAAGTCCCATCCCCTGCCCTTTCCCCAGTGCCCTGTAAATGTTTTTCCCTTCAAATATTTATCCAGATCCCTTTAGAAAGTCAGTATTGAATCTGCTTCTTGTGCCTTTTCAGGTAAAACATTCCACATGGGTTCTATTAAATTAAATGTTTCTTTCTCAGTCTATTTTTGTTTGCTAAGAGACCATGATTTACACGGCTACTGCCACCCTCCACTTATCAAACACATAAATTGAGACAGAAACACTTCATTTTAGCAGAACCCCCGAGGAACGATATCCTGAGAAATATTTGAGAATTTCTCCACAATTAAGTAAACAGGCGGCATATTATGGTTAATAAAAGTGAATGCTGAGAGCCTTGCTAATATCCCTACTGCAAAATCCGACCCATTGTTTTGCAAAACAGCTTTAGAAAACTGCTATATGCCTTTTCAGAAACAGCTTTTCATCTGAACACAACTGTAATTCAATTCAGCTACCACACAGTGTCACTATTTTACCATCTCAGTCAGTACAACCATAGACAATCAGTGCGGTATAAACTTATACAGAAGTAAAATACTGTGGATGCTGGAAATCTAAAAACAGAAAATCCTGAAATTACTCACTCAGGTGGCAGCGTTTGTAGAGAGTGAACAGAGTTTAAAAATTTTACCCAGTTTTGTCTAAAGGTCATCAACCTTAAGCGTTAACTTTGTTTCTCTCTCCACATATGTTGTCTGTCCTGTTTGAGTATTTCTAGAATTTTCTGTTTATATATAAGCTCACACTTGTTAATCTGTGTATCAAAGATGAGGAGACCCAAAAATTGGTCTGCATGAACTGGAAGCAGAGTTCGATCCCAGCACTGGAATAGCTGATATCAGACCTTCAGCCTCATTCACAACAGAGCACTGATTTGCAGACTGCTTAGCCTCCCCAGTTAGCTCGCTGGTGAATATGTGTATTCTGGGGCATTGGCAATGACACAGGTAGGTCATGCAAGAGAGGCAGTCAACAGAGAGAGGGGAGTGATTGGGAGAGGAAGAGGAGGGGGGGTTCTTGAAGTGGCAGTGGGAAACGATTTGAGGTAGTGATTTTTTTTTTGTAAAAATATACTTTATTCATAAAAAATCTTCAATCACATTCAAAACCATTTCAAAAACAACATTACAAGGGTACAATCCAGGTTAAACTTTTACAAAATGTATCACCAGGTGCATCAGTACAAACAATATTACAATCATTTACAGCCTTTCATTTTGATCTGTACAGCCCGAGGGGCTCTAAACAGTTCCCAGTCTCTCGGTGCGCTGTGGTAGAAAGGTCTTAGACAGCGACCCTTCCCCATTGCGCCTTTGCGGCAGCTGCCCCAAGCTTTAGTGCGTCCCTCAGCACGTAGTCCTGGACTTTGGATTGTGCCAGTCCGCAACAATCGGTCGGGGACAACTCTTTGTGCTGGAAGACCAACAAGTTTCGGGCAGACCAAAGCGCGTCTTTCACCGAGTTGATGATCCTCCAGCTGCAGTCGATGTTTGTCTCGGTGTGTGTCCCTGGGAACAGCCCGTAGAGCACAGAGTCCTGTGTCACAGAACTGCTCGGGATGAACCTCGACAGCAACCACTGCATCTCTCTCCAGACTTTCTTTGCAAAGGCACAATCCACAAGGAGGTGAACAACGGTCTCTTCCCCACCACAGCCACCTCGAGGGCAACGTGCAGAGGGGGTGAGACTCCTGGCGTGTAGGAAGGATCTGACGGGGAGGGCCTTTCTCACCACCAGCCAAGCTACGTCTTGGTGCTTGTTGGAAAGTTCTGGCGATGAGGCATTCTGCCAAATGACTTTGACAGTCTGCTCGGGGAACCATCCCACAGGGTCCACCCTTTCCTTTTCCCTCAGGGCCTCTAGGACGTTACGTGCTGACCACTGCCTGATGGACTTGTGGTCAAAGGTGTTTTTCTGCATAAATTTTTCCACCAGGGACAGGTGGTACGGCACGGTCCAACTACTTGGAGCGTTCCGCGGCAGCGTGGCCAGACCCATCCTTCGCAACACCGGGGACAGGTAGAACCTCAGCACGTAGTGACACTTGGTGTTTGCGTACTGAGGGTCTACGCACCGCTTGATGCAGCCACACACAAAGGTGGCCATCAGTATGAGGGCGATGTTGGGCACGTTTTTTCCCCCTTTATCTAGAGGCTTGTACATCGCGTCCCTGCAGACACGATCCATTTTCGACCTCCAGATAAAGCGGAAGATGGCTCGAGTGATCGCCATCGCGCAGGAGTGTGGAATGGGCCAGACCTGCGCCACGTACAGCAACAGCGAGAGTACCTCACACCTGATGACCAGGTTCTTACCCGCAATGGAGAGGGAGCGTCGCTCCCACATGCCCAGTTTCCTTTTCACCATAGCCACTCGCTCCTTCCAGTTTCTAACGCATGCCCCGGTCCCTCCGAACCATATCCCCAGCACCTTCAGGCCGTCAGCCCTGACAGTGAAGGGGACAAAGGATCGGTCAGCCCAGTTCCCAAAGAACATGGCCTCGCTCTTCCCACGATTTACCTTGGCTCCCGAGGCCAGTTCGAACTGGTCGCAGACGTGCATCAGTCTGCGCACCGACAGCGGATCCGAGCAGAAAACGGCGACGTCGTCCATGTACAGGGAGGCTTTTACCTGAGTGCCTCCACTGCCTGGGATCGTCACTCCTCTTATGCCCGGATCCTTCCTGATGGACTCGGCAAAGGGTTCTATGCAGCACACGAAAAGGACAGGCGAGAGAGGACAGCCCTGCCTGACTCCAGATTTAATCGGAAAGCTATCTGTTTCCCACCCATTGATTGAGACTGCGCTACTGATGTTAGTGTAGAGCAGTTGGATCCAATTTCGAATTCCCTCCCCAAAGCCCATTTTGGAGAGCACATCCCCCATGTAGGTGTGCGATATTCTGTCAAAGGCCTTCTCCTGATCCAAGCTGATGAGGCAGGTATCCACACCCCTGTCCTGTACATAGGCAATCGTATCCCTGAGCAGCGCCAGGCTGTCAGAGATCTTCCTGCCTGGCACAGAGCAGGTCTGGTCAGGGTGAATCACCAATTCCAGAGCGGATTTGACCCGGTTGGCGATGACCTTGGACAGAATCTTATAGTCCACATTCAACAGTGAAATGGGTCGCCAATTTCTAATTTCCTCCCTTTCCCCCTTGTGCTTGTAGATGAGGGTGATGATGCCTTTCCTCATGGATTCTGACATGCTGCCGGCCAGGAGCATACTCTCGTACACTTCTAGCAGGTCTGGGCCGATCAAGTCCCACAGAGCCGAATACAACTCCGCCGGCAGGCCGTCGCTTCCGGGGGTTTTACTCTTCTCGAAGGACTCGAGGGCCTTAGTCAGTTCGTCAGGAGTTAGCGGTTTGTCTAGGCTCTCCCGCGTACTGTGGTCTAAGACCTCCGTGATAGAGGACAGGAAGGACTGGGAGGCCGTGCTGTCCGTGGGCTTCACGTCATACAGTCCGGCATAAAAGGATTTGCTGATCCTCAGAATGTCGGACCGTGATGACTTTACTGAGCCGTCTTCTTCCTTCAGGCTGCTGATCACAGAGCGCTCTCTGTGTACCTTTTGGAAGAAGAAACGTGAGCACGTCTCATCCTGCTCCACGGAGCGGACTCTGGAACGGAAGATGATCTTGGAGGCCTCCGAGGCAAAGTGCGAGGCTTGCTGGCCCTTCACCTCTTGGAGCTCCTCCTTGACATCGACCCCCATCGACTGCAGCCGGAGCAGATTCTGCATCTTTTCCTGGAGTCGGGACATTTCCCTCTGTTCCTTTCTAGCTTTCTGGGTGCCTTTGCGGATGAAAAACCTCTTGATGCTTCCCTTGATCACTTCCCACCAGTGTGTCAGGGACTCAAAGAGGGGTTTCACGGTTCTCCAACCTTTGTAATCCCTCTTGAGCTCCTCAATGTTCTCTGGGGTCAGCAGTTGCACATTTAGCTTCCATGCCCCCCTGCCCACCCTCAGGTCTTCCTCCAAGTGGCAGTCCGCCAGTAGGAGGCAGTGGTCAGAGAAGAACACCGGCTTGACCTCGGTGGATCTGACTGTGAATGCACGGGACACAAACAGGAAGTCTATCCTGGAACGAATGGACCCGTCTGGCCGCGACCAGGTGTATCTACGCTGCGCTCCGTCTGCAGGGTTGCTGAAGACGTCGTGCAGCTTGGCATCCTTAACTGTTTCCATCAGGGATCTGGACGTAGCGTCCAATCTGCTTCCGGCCCTGCCGGATCGTCCAGCCGCATCGATGATGCAGTTGAAGTCCCCGCCCAGAATGACCGGCCTGGAGGTCGCCAGCAGCAGTGGGAGCTGCTGAAAAACCTCCAGCCGCTCAGCCCCTTGTGCAGGGCCATACACGTTAATTAACCGGAGTGGAGCGTTCTTGTACATTACGTCTGCTACGAGGAGTCGCCCGCCCACCACCTCCTTGACCTCGGAGACGGTGAAGTTGCCTCCCCGCAGCAGAATACCCAGGCCGGAGGAACGAGAGTCGTTTCCGCCCGACCAGATCGATGGCCCGTGGGACCACCATCGTGACCATTGCCTGTAGGAGCTGAGGTGCGGTATCGCACACTCCTGCAGAAACAACAGGTCAGCTTTGACCTTGGCTAGGTAGTCCAAGGTCGCAACACATCGCGTAGTAGATTTAATGCTACGCACATTTATGGATACAATCTTTAAACCCATTTTAAAGCATTTATTCTCCTACCAAACCCACTGTCTCTGAGAGTCCCAGACCTTTAGTCTGCTCCTTCATACCCGTAGTGAGCTCAAATTCCTTCACTTTGGATGGGCTGAGGTAGATCTCCTTGGCCGTGTTCTGCTCCGGTGGCATCTGGAGGTTCACGTAGAGAGCGGGTTTTGAGATGACCTTTGCTGGAGAAGCTTCTCCAAAACTCACCCCCTCTGGGGTGTTGCTGTTCCCGGCTTCCTGGAGCTGGGGTGCGATGATTGCCTCACTGCTCCCAGATTCCAGGGGCTGTGGTGCACTGGCCTCCTCAGGTTGCAGGCAAAGTTGGGGTGCGCTGGTCTCCTTGTTGTCTCCAATTTTCTGGAGCTCGGGTGTCTCGTCCTCCAACGCCCTGGAGCTTTGCCGCCTCTTCTGTCGGTGCCGCTCTGGCACTTCATCATCCGAAGAGCTGCTGCCCTTGTCATCCGTGTCGGATGGGAGACGCCTCTTGCCGCTTCTCTGGGAAACGCCTTTGCTTCTTCTTCGCTCCCTCTTACTTTTCTTGTTCTTCACCGTCCGCCACTCCCCCTGCTGCTTTGGTAGTGATATTTAGGGGGTGGGAGAGGTGGCGACAGTGCCGCATGGTTTTAATGCTTCAGGGGGTTGGTGTGGGTGGTGGTGTGGAGCACTCCTGTTCCCTCTGGCTACTCATTCAGATGAGTATTTCAAAAATGTAACATTTTGGTCGAGGCCCCTTAATTACATGCAGGTTAGGCCACATGGAATCTTGGTTTTCCTGAACACAGGTGTCGACTGTATCCAGGCAGGCCCAGTTTTACACAGGGGCCCTCAAACTGCTGGCAGGCCCTTTTATTTGCATGTGTAAAGCTGTTCTTGAAGCACAAAGGCTCACCCGGGAATGCCTTAGAGTGTGGCCGGAGGCATCAGCTATAACCTCGGCACGATGAGGCTTTGAAACCTAATCATTAGGCTTGATGTCAAGCAGGGAGCAGGTGGTTATTTTCCATGGAGAAGGAAACTGGAAGCTCAAGTCGCCCCTGAACTGTACCCGTGTACGTTAGGGTTGATAACTCAGCTTGGGTGCATTCTGGAGGTTTCATCAAATGACCCTCCTCCTCCAACCAGCTCCACCCCGAGTCAGGCAGCCAGCTCCAATACTTTTATAATTAACAAATGGGTTCAAAGGAAATGGGATTAAAGCACATCGTTTTTGAAAAAAGTGCTGCAGTGACTTCTGAGATTTTCCTCGCAACAGTCTCCTGGAGATTAACCTTCGAATTCCTGGAGGAGGCCTGAGGCCAGCTCACCTGCCTGCTGTCCATTCAGCTAGGGAATGGTGCAGGATGTAGGGAAAGTCAAGGACAGGAAGAAAAATTGAAACAACTCTCCAAAAAAAAACAGGACAAAGTTTAAAATAGCAATTCTGAGAGTTACTTGGAGACATTGATAACATGGAAGGAAAGCAAAAATATTTCAAACTCACATGCAACATCAACAATTTGGGAGCAACTTATTAATTCAAGCAACAATTATGCTTGTTTCAGTGAGCCAGGTGATTTTTTTGTTCAAATAATAAGTCGCTCCTGAAACAAAAACTTACAACTGATCTTGTAAGCAACCAACATGGCAACAAGTTGCAATAATATAGCACCTTTTAATATAGTGAAATGTCCTCAGGTACTTCACAGGCATGTTATTGAACAGAATTTGATACCAAGCTACATCAGGAGATATTAGGATTAGGTCAAAGTAGTAGATTTTAAGGAAAGGAGGAAGAGGGAGGTGGAGGTTGAGAGCTTAGAGCTGTGGCAGTGAAGGACATAACCTCCAACGATGGAGCGATGAAAATCAGGGTTGCACAAGAACTCTCGAGTGTTTAGGGTTGGATCAAACAAGTACCCCAAACATGATAGGTGCCCCCTATCAAACACTGTTATTGAAACTTGCAACCCAGGAGGTGAAACCTTGCTTCATCGGCTGAAACCAGCTGTATCTTCCACTAGTTAGTTTGCAATTCCTTCATTGAGGTTTGGCTGACTTAAGTTCATCGAAAACTTTGCTGCCCATATCCTAGCTCACACCAAATCCCATGCATCTATCAATTCCTTTGTCTGTGATCCACATTGGCTCCCAATTTGGCCTTGCCCCTTCTATCTCCGTAAGCTCTTCCAGTCCTACAATTCTCCAAGATCACTGTGTTCCTCCAACACTGGCAAATTGAGCGATCCTAATTTTGATCACCACCATTAGCAGTTGTGACTTCAACCTTCCAGGCCATAAATTTTGAAATTACCTCCCTAAACCCCTCAGCCTCCCTTTCTCTTCCTTTAATACCTACCTCTTTGACCAGGCTTTTGGTCACCTGTCCTAATGTCTTCTCGGCTTCTCTTTGAATCAATGTCGGTTTTTGTCTGGCTATGCTTCTGCAAAGCACCTTGGGACTTTTGAATCATATTAAAGATGCTGTATAAATGCAAGTTGTTGTTTACAGTATTTTCTCCTTAAGGCCAGAAAGTTGTGGGTTTAGGGTTGTATCTAGAACTTGAATGCATAAGGCTGCCAGCTACTGCCATATTGTCAGAGATGCTATCATTCTGAAGAGACATTAAGACAGAGCTCCACTTTACTCTTCAGGTGGTTGTTAGTGATCCCCAGACAATACTCAGAGAAGGATAGGAATGCCTTGTGCTGCCCAGTGCAAAAAATAGATGAACTTGTCAGTCATCCAATCAATGCATGTGGGAGCTTCCTCTTGGAAAATCTGTACTATATACCAAGTGATTCTAACCGGAATGTTAATGAGAGTCAGGCCTGCAACCCCCCAGAAATGGGCACTGCCGGGTGTGGAAGCGGGCTGTTTGAAAGCCCCGCCTTGGTGCTCCAGCACTTTGTCCCAACTGCTTAAAAAAAACAAGAAAGCAAAACACAGCCCTGTAGCCTTCACCACTCACACCCACCTCACCACCCCCCCACATGTTTCCCATGGCACCAACACATGGCACCTCAAGCCCCTCTACCCACTCCCCCATGGTGCTTTGCAGCCCCATGCCAACTTAGTGTCAACTGATGCTAACCCATGCTCTGCCAGCCGTCATCCTTTGCCCTTACACCCTCCATGCCAACTCAACCAGCACCCACCATAGGCAAACATCAGTAGCCATTTTCAGATGAAATAAAGTTCTAAGTGTCTATTGATGACTTCACTATTTTAAAATAAACACTTTTATTGATAAAAGCCCATTCACTACATTTAAATTCCTTCAACGGCTTAATCCTGTATAAAAACAAATATTTATCTTCATAGCCCCATATTAAAGACTTAATAACTATTTGGAGATGTCAATCGAAACTGAACTAATAGGCGCCCCCTGTAATAATGATAGGTTCTGAAAGTAGTCATGCAGCACAAATCCTATAATGACAACCCTCAGGCTTCTGCCAAAGACAGAGTGAAATAGCAAGCATTGTTTTTTTTAACCTACAGACTTTTTTTTAATTTAAAGGGCAGGAGATTTAAATGCCACAGCACTTGACAGTTACAATGGGATTTGAATGCCTTGACAGCTTGATATGCCAATGAGATTATCCACTTTTTATGTACATTCATGTCTAATTTTACTAATTTCAAAGTGCACTTGACCTCTCCCAAAAGTGTACTTGGACCTATCCAAAAGGGTACCCTACCTCTCCAAAATAATCTGGTGAGTTTAGACCTTCTCCTGAAAAGTGTAAAGCCCCCAAGTTGTGTTTTGGACATCCTATTAATGAAAATTGTATTTGTTTGAAGGCAGCTGCATTTTTACATGCGCAGCTGCCTCTGTGAACCATGGATATGCAAAGTACAATCCCCGTTTCCCCCCCTGCGAAAATACCGACTGCCAGGTTTGGAAGTGGGACTTCTGGAATTCGGGCTCTGGTGCCATTTTGGTTAAGCTGGAGACTCTCTCCGTCCGTGTGAAAATTCAGACCTTACCATGCTTTAAAAATTACATTTTCTGATTTTGATTTTTGTAGCACTTTTTTGGTATTTAAATTTTCCCAACTATTTCCCACACTTCCAGGTTATAATGTGCAAAACCTTAAATCAAAAACTCATTTCTTGTCAGCTATCAATTTGCTGAATAAAATACACATCAGATGTCTCCCATAGGGAGAAAGGAACCTGCTTTAAATAATCGACCACTTGTGTAAAGCAATGTGCCTGAGAGTTCATTGGAGTGGAATGAGCCAATAAAGCTGAGGTTGTGAAATTTCACAGAATTATTACAGTGAAGAAGGAGACCATTTGGCCCATTGTGTGTGCACCGGCTCTCCAAATGAACAATTCACTTATTGCCATTCTCCTTCCTTCTTCCTGTAACTCTGCACATCCTTTCTTTTCAGATAACTATCCAGTTCTCTTTTGAATGCTTTAATTGAACCTGCATCCTCCGCACTCTTAGGCAGTGCATTCTAGGCCTTAACTACTCATTGCATAAAAACATTTTTCCTCATCACTTTTGCTTCTTTTGCCTGTGCCCATTCATTCTCCATCCTTTCACGAGTGGAAATGGTTTGTCTATATCAACTCCGTCCAGATTCCTCATGATTTTGAAATTCTCTATCTAATCTCCTCTCTGCCTTCTTTTCTCCAAGGAAAACAATCCTAACTTAACTTCTCCAATCTAATTTGAGTGCACGAGGTGGGAGCGCGAAGTTGGGCGAGGGGTTTGGGTTGTGAGGAGGTCAGAGTGAGTGAATGAGTGAGGTGTTGCTGGCCAGCAGGCCCTGGCCTCCCGCTGTCATTTGTTTAAGCCTCTTGGCTCAAGGGCTCCAGAGACCTCTTGCCTTTGATTATGATTTTGCTGCTTTCTTTTTCATCCTTCAGTGTCAGTTGTGTCTCCATGTCTCTAAAGCCCGTCTTTTTGCCCCGTGCTCTGATAAGGTGATTTTTCCCCACCCTGTTCACTTTACTGTAAGTGAAAAGGGTCCTTAAGGTTGGTCCGAAGGAAAATAACAGCTAAACCACACCATCCTCCTCCAACACCTCTCTATTGTCAGCCAGCTGGGCAGGTCTGCATTCACCTTGTTCCATTCTTATCCAGTAGCCAGAGTATTACTTTCAATGGCTTCTTTTCGTGCTCCCTCATGCTACCTCTGGTGTCCCCTAAGTATCTATCCCTCCTATTTCTCATCTCCAGGCTGCCCCTCAGCGACAACATCCAAAAGCACAATATTAGTTTTCGCATGTGTGCTGACAACATCCAGCTCTACCTCACCATGCCCTATGAGGGTGTTGGCGACCATGGACTTCCATTGGATTTGTCCATGATTATGCTTGGCAAAGTAATGCGGTGGTTTGCCATTGCCTTCTGCTGTATGGCTGACCAGGAAACTCTCCCATTCTTACCACCTGTCATCAGGTGTATTAAAGAACTTACAGGCTGATATCAACCTGTTTGGCTACGTTATGTACACATCTTCCATGGCCATCAAGTCCCTAAATGGCCCAGAGGTAGGGCTGCTACCCATTGCACCCCAAGAGCTCCCTTTGACTCCTCTGTTGTTGCTGCATTATCAGACTGCTTAACCGACATCCAGTACTGGATGTGCAGTAATTTCCTCCAATTAAATATTGGGAAGACTGAAGCCATTGTTTTTAATCCCCCCTCCAAACTCCTTTCCCTAGCAACTGACTCTATCCCTTTGTCTGGCAGCAGTCTCAGATTAAACCAGTCCATTCACAAGTTTGGTGTCATTTTTGACCCCAAGATAAGGCTCTGGCTATGTATTCATGCCAGCTCTAAGACAGCCTATTTCCACCTCCATAACATTTCCCGACTTCACTCCTGTCTCAACTCATCTGCTGCTGAAACCCTTATTCAGGCTTTTGTTACTTCAAGACTTGATTATTCCAACACACGTGTAGCTGGTCTCCCACTTTCTACACTTTGTAAACTTGCAGTCATCCAAAACTCTGTTGCCCATATCTTAACTTGCATCAAGTCCCATTCACCTATCAAACTTGTGCTTTCTGACCTATAATGACTCCCAGTCAACTAATGTCTTGATTATAAAGTTCTCATCCTTGTTTTCAAATTCCTCCATGGTTTCGCCCCTCCTTACCTGTGTAATCTCCTCAAGGCCCCATCCATCTGAAATCTTTGTGCTCATCTAATCCTGGCCTCTTGCACATCTCCAATTTTAATCCCTCTAGCATTGATGGCCAAGCCTTCAGTTGCCTAGGCCTTAAGTTCTGGAATTTCCTCCCTACACCTTTCCATCTCTCCAACTTGCTTTTTCCTTTCAGATGCTCCTTAAAACCTACCTCTTTGACCAACATTTTCATATCTGAATTAATATCATCTTCTTGAAATGTGTACAGGAGAACTTTTTAGGTCAATATGTAGAGGGTCCAACAAGGGACGGTGCAGTGCTGGACCTAATTCTGGGGAATGAAGACAAACAGGTGGCTGAGGTGGTGGTGGGGGAGCATTTTAGTGATAGCGACCACAACATGGCACAATTTAAAACAAAAACAGAATTACCTGGAAAAACTCAGCAGGTCTGGCAGTATCGGCGGAGAAGAAAAGAGTTAACGTGTTGAGTCCTCATAACCCTTCAACAGAACAACAATTTAAGTTTGTTATGGACAAGTTGCAAAAAAATGTTTTGGATTGGGGGAGAGTGGATTTTAGTAATATAAGGCAGGATCTGGCCAAGGTAGACTGGGAACAGCTACTTGTGGGGAAATCTACAGAGGAACAGTGGGGGGTGTTCAAAAAGGAAATGGGGAGGGTACAGGCTCAACATGTTCCCTCTAGGGTGATAGGAAGGAGTAACAAGCCCAGAGAACCATGGATGACCAGAGATATTCAGGTTACAATGAGAAGGAAAAGAGAGGCTTTTAGCAGGTACAAGGGAAGCAAATCAGCAGAGGCATTAGTGGAGTACAGAAACTGCAGGGTGGAGCTTAAGAAAGCAATCAGGAGAGCAAAGAGGAGATATGAGAAAGCTCTGGCTGGTAAAAGTAGGGAAAATCCCAAGATATTCTATAAGTATATCAATGGGAAGAGAATAACTAGGGAAAGAGTAGGGCCCATAAGGGGCCAAGGGGGCAATCTATGGGTGGAGCCAGAGGACATCACTAGAGTGTTGAATGAATACTTCACATCCGTCTTCACCCAAGAGAATGAGGATGAAGGTATTGAACTTGGGGAGAGAGACTGCGAGGTTCTTAAGCAAATTGATATAGGGAGTGACAAGGTATTGGAGGTGTTGGCAGGCTTAAAAGTGGACAAATCTCCTGGTCCGGATGATTTATGTCCCAGACTGCTGAGGGAGGCAAGGGAGGAGATCGCAGGGGCTCTGACCCAAATTTTTAATTCCTCTCTGGCCACGGGGGAGGTGTCAGAGGACTGGAGAACAGTTATTGTGGTTCCGCTATTTAAGAAGGGTCGTAGAGATAAGCCAGGGAACTACAGGCCAGTGAGTGTCACGACAGTGGTAGGGAAACTATTGGAGAAAACTCTGAAGGAGAGAATCTATCTCCACTTGGAGAGGCAAGGTTTGATCAGGGATAGTCAGCATGGCTTTGTCAGAGGGAGGTCATGCCTGACAAATTTGATTGAATTTTTTGAGGAGGTGACCAGGTGTGTAGATGAGGGTAGTGTAGTTGATGTAATTTATATGGATTTCAGCAAAGCCTTTGACAAGGTCCCACATGGGAGACTTATAAGGGAGGCAAATGCACATGGGATACAGGGTAATTTGATAAGGTGGATTCAAAATTGGCTTAGTTGTAGGAGGCAGAGAGTGATGACAGAAGGATGCTTTAGTGACTGGAAGCCAGTGTCCAATGGTGTACCACAGGGATCTGTGCTCGGTCCCCTATTATTCGTCATTTATATAAATGACATAGATGACTATGTGGGGGGTAGGATTAGTAAGTTTGCGGATGACACAAAGATTGACCGGGTGGTTAACAGTGAGGTTGAGTGTCTTGGGCTACAGGAACATATAGACGGGATGGTCAAATAGGCAGATAAATGGCAGATGGAATTTAACCCTGAAAAGTGAGAGGTGATACACTTTGGAAGGAGTAATTTGACAAGGAAGTATTCAATGAACAGCATGACACTAGGAAGTTCTGAGGAACAAAGGGACCTTGGTGTGTGTGTCCATAGATATCTGAAGGCAGAGGGGCATGTTAGTGGGGTGGTGAAAAAGGCATATGGGACACTTACCTTTATCAATCGAGGCATAGATTACAAAAGTAGAGAGGTCATGTTGGAGTTGTATAGAACCTTGGTGAGGCCACAGCTGGAGTACTGTGTGCAGTTCTGGTTGCCACATTATAGGAAGGATGTGATTGCACTGGAGGGGGTGCAGAGGAGATTCACCAGGATGTTGCCTGGGATGAAACATTTAAGTTATGAAGAGAGGTTGGATAGACTCGGGTTGTTTTCATTGGAGCAGAGAAGACTGAGGGGTGACCTGATCGAGGTGTACAAGATTATGAGGGGCATGGACAGGGTGGATAAGGAGCAGCTGTACCCCTTAGTTGAAGGATCAGTCACAAGGGGGCATGAGTTCAAGGTGAGGGGCAGGGGGTTTAGGGGGGATGTGAGGAAAAACTTTTTTACCCAGAGGGTGGTGACGGCCTGGAATGCGCTGCTTGGGAGGGTGGCGGAGGCGGGTTGCCTCACCTCCTTTAAAAAGTACCCGGATGAGCACTTGGCACGTCATAACATTCAAGGCTATGGGCCAAGTGTTGGTAAATGGGATTAGGTAGATCAGGTGTTTCTCACGTGTCGGTGCAGACTCGATGGGCCGAAAGGCCTCTTCTGCACTGTGTGATCCTGTGAATATCTCCTATGTAGCTCAGTATCTTATAATGCTCTGTGAAGCACCTTATTACATTCAGGTGCTATATAGATATAAGCTGTTGTTAAAGCTTGGGGTGGCGGGGGGTAGAATGTCATTCAACATGAAATTGAGAATGAGCTGGTTGCTGGGTCCTAGTTACTTTTCAACTTCCTCATATACTGTCGGGATTTTGCACTGTTAGAGACCCAGTATTGGCTTTGTTTAAGCATCTTCAGATTGTACTTCAGCTCATCCAAAGCTCCACTGCCTATATCTTGTCCCACACCAAGAGTGGTATTTAATGGAAGCAATGGGGGTCTCGATCATACAAACTAGGTGCAGGAGTAGGCCGTTCAACCTCTCGAGCCAGCTCCACCATTTGATAAGATCATAGCTGATCTTACTGTGGCCTCAATTCCACTTTCCTGTCTACCCCCTGTATCCTTTGACTCCCTTAACAATCAAGAACCTACCTAACTAATGATTCTGCTTCCACTGGTCTCTGGGGAATTCTTGGGGAAGAGAATTCCACAGAGTCATGACCCTATGAGGGTAAAAAAAAATCTCCTCATCTGTCTTAAACGGGAGACCCCTTATTTTTAAACTGTGTCCCCTAGTTCTAGTCTCTCCCACAAGGGGAAACATCCTCTCAGCAGCCATCTTGTCAAGTCTCCTCAGGATCTTATAAGTTTCAGTATGGTCACCTCTCAATCTTCCAAACTCCAATGGATACAGGCCAAACCTGTCCAAACCTTTCCTCAAAAGAAAACCCCCTCATCCCAGGAATAAGTCGAGTGAACCTTTTCTGAACTGTTTCTAATGTAATTATCCCTCCTTAAGGAGATTAAAACTGTACAGAGTTCTCCAGATGTGGCCTCCCCAATGCCCAATACAACTGTAGCAAAATATTCCTACTTTTATATTCCATTCCCCCTGCAATAAACGACAACATTCCATTTATCTTCCTAATCACTGGCTGCACCTGCATACTAACTTTTTGTGATTCATATACCAGGACACCCAGATCCCTCTGTACCATAGAGTTTTGCAACCTTTCTTCATTTAAATATACTGCTTTTCTATTTTTCCTGCCAAAGTGGAGGAGTTCACATTTTCCCACATTATACTCCATGTTTTTTGCTACTCACTTAAGCTATTTAAATCCCTTTATAGACTCTACATCCTACTCACAATTTACTTGTCTACCTATCTTTGTGTCATCAGCAAATGTAGCTACCATACATTCAGTCCCTTCATCTAAGTCATTGATATGGATTGTAAATAGTTGAGGTTCCAGCACTGAACCCTGTGGCACTCAACAAGTTATAGCTTGCCAACCTGTAAATGACCCATTTATGCCTACTTTCTGTTAGCTAACCAATACTCTATCCATGATAATATGTTACCCCCTACACCTTGAGCTCTTATTTTGTGCAGTAAACTTTGAAGCTCACTGGCTCTCCAGACAGCGAAAGCCTTGCATTGCCTCCTTTAGGGAAAAGTGCATTAAATGCTACTCAGGCATTTGACAGGCCAGCAGTGAAACTTACCCCAGAATCAAGGACCCCAAGGACAGAAGTCCCGCCTGCCAAGAACTGCTGGCCAATCAGAGGCTGGAAGCTCTATTGAATGGACGCAACACTGGGGAGGTGTTGGCAGCTACTGGTATGGCACCCACGCAAGGCCGACAATTGTGGTTAGACCTAGACACATAGGTGAGTGATGGGAGTGGGGGATTTAGGGTGGTCAGCAACAAGGTCAGGGGGTGGCTTTCAGCAGGCTCCCCTCTTCCCAAAGCCATGGGTCTTCCCACCATGGACTTAATCGGGGTGGAGATAAGAAGGTGGTGGGGACCCCACCCACCACCCTTTCGCCTTGCAAATGCTCTCCCTGCAACTAATCTCAGCACTGGGGAGGGAATTGAATTCCACCCCAAGTCTCATTCCTCCATCACCCTTATCCTCACTGATTTATATTGGATCCTGGTCCCTCGACACCTTTTAAAAAAAATCTCATTCTCATGTTTAAGCCGGTTTATACCCTGACCCCTCATCTCCATCCTGCTCCCCCCGCCAACACCAAATCTGTTCCTTCCCCTATTGCTGTAAATGGTGGGGCATAGAGAATGGGGATGCACAAGAGGCAGAGTACTTGCTGGGTTGCTGAGTTGAAGATTGTTCTGGAGACAGAGAGGGGAAAGGCCATGCAAGAATTTAATTGCAAGGATGGGGATTTTAAATTTGAGGTGTTGGGGCACTGGCAGCTACTGTAGATCAGCAAGCACAGGGGTGATGGGGTGAGCAGAATATGATGTGGGATAATCAACCAGGGGCCGATGGGGCCTTGTGCTCCACAAGAGGTTTCAAGGGGTCTGCCAAAAATAAACAGAGAATATGTAGAATGTGAGCCATGTGCAATCCACCTAAATCCCGCCCTCAATGCCTTTTTAAACCAGTGATAAAAACAAAAACTGCGGATGCTGGAAATCCAAAACAAAAACAGAAAAACCTGGAAAAACTCAGCAGGTCTGGCAGCATCGGCGGAGAAGAGCAAAGTTGACGTTTCAAGTCCTCATGACCCTTCAACAGAACTAAGTAGAAATAGGAAAGGGGTGAAATATAAGCTGGTTTAAGTGGGGGGGGGGTGTTGTAGGGACAAGCAAGCAGTGATAGGAGCAGATAACCAAAAGATGTCACAGACAAAAGAACAAAGAGGTGTTGAAGGTGGTGATGTTATCTAAAAGAATGTGCTAATTAAGAATGGAGAGTAGGACAAGCAAGGTAGCTCTAGTGGGGGTGGGGTGAAATAAACCATGGGTGCAATACATTTAAAAATAATGGAAATAGGTGGGAAAAGAAAAATTTATATAAATTATTGGAAAAAACAAAAGGGAGAGGGAAGATACGGAAAGGGGGTGGGGATGGAGGAGGGAGTTCAAGATCTACGGTTGTTGAACTCAATATTCAGTCCGGAAGGCTGTAAAGTGCCTAGTCGGAAGATGAGGTGCTGTTCCTCCAGTTTGCGTTGAGCTTCACTGGAACAATGCAGCAAGCCAAGGACGGACATGTGGGCAAGAGAGCAGGGTGGAGTGTTAAAACGGCAGGCAACAGGAAGGTCTGGGTAATGCTTGCGGACAGACCGAAGGTGTTCTGCAAAGCGGTCACCCAGTCTGCGTTTGGTCTCTCCAATGTAGAGGAAACCGCGTTGGGAGCAACGAATGCAGTAGACTAAGTTGGGGGAAATGCAAGCGAAATGCTGCTTCACTTGAAAGGAGTGTTTGGGCCCTTGGACGGTGAGGAGAGAGGAAGTGAAGGGGCAGGTGTTGCACATTTTGCGTATGCATGGGGAGGTGCCGTAGGTGGGGGTTGAGGAGTAGGGGGTGATGGAGGAGTGGACCAGGGTGTCCCGGAGGGAACGATCCCTTCGGAATGCCGCCGGGGGGGTGAAGGGAAGATGTGTTTGGTGGTGGCATCATGCTGGAGTTGGCGGAAATGGCGGAGGATGTTCCTTTGAATGCGGAGGCTGGTGGGATGATAAGTGAGGACAAGGGGGACCCTATAATGTTTCTGGGAGGGAGGAGAAGGCGTGAGGGCGGATGCGCGGGAGATGGGCCGGACACGGTTGAGGGCCCTGTCAACTACCGTGGGTGGAAAACCTCGGTTAAGGAAGAAGGAGGACATGTCAGAGAAACTGTTTTTGAAGGTAGCATCATCAGAACAGATGCGACGGAGGCGAAGGAACTGAGAGAATGGGATGGAGTCCTTACAGGAAGCGGGGTGTGAGGAGCTGTAGTCGAGGTAGCTGTGGGAGTCGGTAGGTTTGTAATGGATATTGGTGGACAGTCTATCACCAGAAATTGAGACAGAGAGGTCAAGGAAGGGAAGGGAAGTGTCAGAGATAGACCATGTGAAAATGATGGAGGGGTGGAGATTGGAAGCAAAATTAATAAATTTTTCCAGGTCCAGAAGAGAGCATGAAGCAGCACTGAAGTAATCATCATTGTACCGGAGAAAGAGTTGTGGGAGGGGACTGGAGTAGGACTGGAACAAGGAATGTTCCACATACCCCATAAAGAGACAGGCATAGCTGGGACCCATGCGGGTACCCATATCCACACCATTTATTTGGAGGAAGTGAGAGGAGTTAAAGGAGAAATTGTTCAGTGTGAGAACAAGTTCAGCCAGACAGAGGAGAGTAGTGGTGGATGGGGATTGTTCGGGTTTCTCTGTTCAAGGAAGAAGCTGAGACCCCTCAGACCATCCTGGTGGGGGATGGAGGTTTAGAGGGATTGGACGTCCATGATGAGGAGGAAGCGGTTGGGGCCAGGGAACTGGAAATTGTTGATGTTGACATAAGGTGTCAGAGGAATCACGGATGTAGGTGGGAAGGGACTGGACAAGGGGAGAGAGAATGGAGTCAAGATAGCGAGAAATGAGTTCCGTGGGGCAGGAACAGGCTGACATGATCGGTCTGCCGGGACAGCTCTGTTTGTGGATTTTGGGTAGGAGGTAGAAGCGGGCCGTCCGAGGTTGTGCGGCTATCAGGTTGGAAGCTGTGGAAGGAAGATCTCCAGAGGAGATGATGTCAGTGACAGTCCTGGCAACAATGGCTTGTTCTTTTGTTTGTGACATCTTTTGGTTATCTGCTCCTATCACTGCTTCCCAACAACCGCCCCCCCCACCAACCTTCTTTCCCCCACCCCCCTCCCCTCCCCTCCCCTCCCCAAACCAGCTTATATTTCACCCCTTTCCAATTCTACTTAGTTCTGTTGAAGGGTCATGAGGACTCGAAACGTCAACTTTTCTCTTCTCCGCCGATGCTGCCAGACCTGCTGAGTTTTTCCAGGTATTTCTGTTTTTCCTTTTTAAACCAGTGCTTGAGCATCACGTCCATTCAATGGAACTAGGGACTCAGTAAATCAGGTTCACTACTCACACAGGAGCAAGAAGGCTTGTAGCTGCAACACAGCAGGGCAACCCTCACCTGAGTTTCACATTAAGTCAGTAAAATAAAAATAATGGATACACATATTTAAATGTATAATTCAATTTTATGCAGAAAAATATTTGTGTTGCAAGCAGTGTATGAAATCTTTATAACACTGGGGAGGGGGGGTGCTCAAATGCAAAAAGGTTGAGAATTCCTGCCATACATAAATAAAGGAAGAAGGATATGATTTATTTGCATTTGTGTAGTGTCTTTCACACCCATAGGATGCTCCAAAGCACTTCACAGTCAATTACATAGTTCTGAATTGAATTAAATAATGACCAGACTCAATCAACAAGAAATCATAGATCTTGACCCAGAAGAGGGTTGCTAAACTTCCTGGAGTCTCCAGCAATTAAAGCCTAATCTTGGTGCAGTGAGCAACAGTCGGAGAGAAAAAAACCAGCGGCGCAATACATAAAGGTGTCTTGTAAATTTCTTGGAGCACTTTTCGGTTATTGGTTGTAAAAAATATTGGATATGGAGAAGAGACTGACTGACAGTCGCGAGTCAGCCAGTCAGATAATGCAGAGGTTTTCAGCTGGTCACTGGAAGGCGGGACACCGCCAGGATGGACACATCGGGTGGCCAGTGGCGGCAGTGGGTGCGGCAGGAGGTCAGCTGTCAAAACTTCCAGCCTATGTCCAACTACAGAGATGGTAATCCCAACTCGGAAGCAAGGTAGACCTCCTGATGGATCGCAGTGGGAGCTTTATGTTTACATGGCAAAGTCTTAAAAAGAAAGGAGGAGAGAAATAAACACCTCTGGAGTGCACTCAGACAATTAGAAACAGCTAAAATAGTCACTGCGGTGAATCAGCATCGGAGTAACAGCTGTGTCCATTAGGTTTGACAAATTGCAAATTACAGCACTGGTTCCAAGCAGTTTAGGGTTTAAAATGCACGGCCTGTTATTAACAGTAAAATCAACGAGAGTCTCTGGATTATAAAACCGTCAGCACTATTAAGAGTGACCTTTGTTTCTGTGTGATTATCTTTTAAATGATTGAACATTTTATCAGCTGAATGCCTGTACAGAGTATACTGTTTATTCAGCTAGTCCAACAGCTCTCTAATTTATCAGCAGGGTCACAGCACAAAGCATCTCTCACTCTCTCATTTTTTTGGCGTTTTATTTGAAGCTGAGATAACCACTGTGTCAAGTTGCCCTCCAGTAGGAGGTGTTGCATAACAACCAATACTTCATGGACAATGTCCTCCATCTACTTAGACGATGATATTGTATAGTCGTGACCTAGTGATTGCCTCCTCTTGTAGTTTGTAACATTTGTTCTCGAAAGCTTTGAGAGAAAAATTATTTTTTAGGCCTGTTTTTCCTGTAGCAACAAAGCACTCTACTATGCTTGTGGAGAGGGAGGTAGATATTATGCAATATGATAATCAGGTAGCTCAGAGTGTATGCAGTATGCTAATTTTACCTATGATTCATGTGTCTGGAGAGGGATTATTGTAAAATGCTTTAATTAAATGAGTACATTCTATTTAGTTAAATATATCTGCAAGGGAAGGCTTTATGGCATTTAGTTGCTGGGTGTTCAGCTCCTAAGGTTTAACTAATAAACAGCGCGCGAATGCAGCTGTTTTCAAACTGTGTTTGAATTGGGCCATCCACAGACTGAACATAGCTACATCTGGAGTCAGATGACACTTCTTACTCTGTACTCCCCCGTTGCTGGTGGCAACCTTGATTTTGAGGACGGTGCTGTAAAGTAAACATAGAATTACATTGAATTTTACAGCACACAAGCAGCCCAGTTGGTCCATGTGCTGTTTATGCAGCCTCCTCCCACTTTACTTCATCTACCCTGATTAACACATCCTTCCATTCTTTTCTCCCTCATGTAATTATCTATCTTCCCCTTAAAAGAGTGGTTGCTAATAATGCCACAGGTAGAATTTAAAAAGTACTCTCTTGCTCGCCACTTCCTCCCCCATTCGCTAACTCTCCAAGTTGCTGACCCTCTCGCTCGCTCCCTCTCGCTTGCCCCCTCTCGCTCGCTACCTTTCTTCTGCTTGCCACGTGTCCCACTTGCTCCTGCTTGCTGCCCCTCTCACTCATCACGTCCCTCCCGCTCGCTGCCTCTCCCACTCACTGGGTGGAATTGTCTATGCCCGTTGGGGTCGGGCGTGTTCGGTGGCGTGAGCGGACAATATGGCGAGAAGACCAAAAATCAGTTTCACGAGGTTGTGAAACCAGTTTGCGATTGTCTGCCCTGCCCGCCGATGGTGGGCCATGATCCTGCTGCCACACGTCGGGAATTTCATTGAAATACATCTGCATCTCATTGTAAGCCCAGCCTGCTGGAATCATTCCCCCACCAGCTCCCCCCTCCGGCTGGATGATCTGCCCACGTTGGCGTGCAATCACGCTGACATGTTTCACAAAAGCATACAACAGCCGTGCACTTGGCAGGTTGCACTTCGAGGGGAACACGGAGGTGAGTACACAGCAACGATGTGCAGCGGTTGGGTGTGGGCAAAGGCTGCCCTACAGTTGAGGTGTGTTGGGGGTGGGGGAGTGTGGGTAAGGGCTACACTGTGGTTGAGGTGACTTGTGGGGGGTCGGGGGAAGGGGGCAAGGTCTGCCCTGCGGTTGAAGGTAGCGCACAAGCATGTGTGGGTTGAGGGGGGTGGGTGAGGGAAGCAGCCACACATTACGGGAACCTTGTACAAAGTGACCATTCCTCTGCAGCTGAGACAGTTCAGACGCAGCTACATTGATATGATTGGAGTCGGGCCTCTAGATTCTCTGTCCACTCAGGCAATGCAGAGGCATCAAAGTGCCATCAAATTCTCCAGAGCTTGTCACCCCTCGGGCACAGACTGCAAACTAATGAGTATTTTAGTGGGCTGCAGAACAATTGGATGACTGGGCACATTGTACAATCTCCTTGCTAAAGCAGGCCATGAAGCAGTCACTGGTGGAGGTGCTCACAGCCCCTTTCAATGTCATCAACCCAATTTGGACCAGTCTCTCCCATGGTTCAAGCTAACAGTGTAGCCATGCAGCGTGGGTTAGGAGAATGTCTGTACCTGAGCTGAGAGCACAGCATGCAGTCCAGTGGGCAAAACTGCCACCAATCGGTCAGGTGGAGTGGGGCGGAGGTGGGTGGGGTTTCGGGCAGCCATGCAGCACACTAAACTCTGGCCATCCAAGTGGTGGCCAGCACTCTCCACGATGTGTTAAGGAGCCTTCAGGTTTAACCAAGACACGTTCTTAGTACACCCATGCTAACCCACACATCTCTCTCTTTCATCCTGCAGGAGGAGTACATCAGGAGCATGGAGCCTGGTGAACTAGCCCTAATGCCTCGTAGCTTGAAGAGAGCGACTGAGGTGCCTGGCTGCGCAGAGGCAGGAGCAGCACCCTCTGGCTCTGGCAGAAATGGCGTCTGGGGTCCCGCATACGCCGCTGAAGAGCCACAGCGAGCTGTCGCTGGTCAGCGTCTAGCTAGATGCAGGGTCAATAGAAACTGCCCTTCATTCATGCAGATGACTGAGAACCATTGTCGCTGAAGACTGGTCACTCGCTACTGCAGGATTTGACACCATGGGAACATGGAGGGCATCCACTGCCAGTGGCTGTGAAAGTGAATATGGGGCTCAATTTCTATGCCAGTGGCACCTTTTAGGGGTTCCCCAGGTGACCCCTGTGGGATATCACAAGTCTCCACCCACAAATGCATCCATGAAATCATCGATGCCATCCTCTCAAGGGCACACAGCTTTGTGCATTTCGCCTGGGACCAGGAAAACCAGGATGCAAGAGTGATTGGATTTGCCCAGATCTCAGGTTTCCCACAGGTGCAGGGTGCAATCAACTGCACTCACATGGCACTCAGATCTCCACCGCAACAGCCACAAGGGCTCCCACTCACTGAATGTGCAGCTGGCACAATCACCACAAACGCATCCTGCAGGTCTGCAGACGGTTTCCAGGGAGTGTGCATGACTCCCACACTCTGTCGGTCTCAGATCCTTGACGTCTTCCAGGGCCCACAAAAGCTGCAGGGTTGGCTCCTCAGGGACAAGGGCTACCCGCAGAGGACATGGCTGATGACACCTGTGTGGTGGCCTCAGACTGCAGCAGAGCAAAGGTATAACAAGGCTTATGCTGCAGCTCACAACTTGGTGGAGCAAAGCATCGGGATGCTGAAGATGAGGTTCTGGCGCCTTGGTCTATGAATCTATGAGACCGGTCTGGTGGAGCCCTGCCATACAGTCCACAGAGGGTGCCACACATTGTCGTCTGCTGCGCCCTTTACAACCTGCCACTGGAACAGGGAGAGGAGCTGGCTGAGGAGGAGATGGAGGAGCTGGAGGTCTCCTCCGATGAGAACGATGCCGACGGGGATGAGGATGAGAAGGACCTTGAAGGCAACAATTACGGGGATGAAGCCCTTGCACTGGCTAGTCACAGCCTGCCACCTCTCTCCCTCCTGCCGCCTCTCTCCCGCTTCCCGACTGTCACACTCGCTGATCCCTCCTGCTTGCCATCCCTCTCCCCCTTGTGGACACTCTTGCTCGCTGCTTCCTTTCCCGATCCCTTGTCGTGAGTGAGGGCTCAGAAGAGGTGAGACATGAGGGAGGAAGCAAGCGTGGGAGCGAGAGGGACTTTTCTATTGATGACCTTGTTGAGGCATGGAAGGCATTGTACCTCTCATCTGCTGGGCTCTGTGGGTTCCACACAGGTGGCAGGAACCAGATCTTCTGAAGATATCCCCTGTCACACAGGAGCCACCCCTGCAGTTGCGCAGGGGATGCGAACAGTTGTGGTTCTTGGGTGTGACTGAGAATGTACAAGTCACTTCCCAATCCCTGGGAAGTGAGCACACACCTGCAGGATTCATTTTCCGTGCTTACAAACCGGCTGCATGTTGATAGAATGAAAGCCATTTGCTGGCTGTTAGCAGGGAGCTCTTGACACCACATGTGCACAATCAACTGCCCCTTGTACTTGGAGTCAAATCCACCAGCTCTGGTTGCCTGGCCCTCCGTCGGTGGTGAATCATTGGCCCTTTTGAACATGGCATTGGTGAACTCCTTTATGCATTTCTGTGTGGGAGATGCCATACATGTGCCCCTTGGAACCCTGGAATGGCCCGGCGATGTAGAAATTCAAGGTGGCGGTGATTTTTGTAGTTTAATGGTCTTGCACATAAAGGGTTAATGTGGGACTGAATACATACCGCCCACACAGTGATGTAAGGGGACAGAGCCGTGTGCAGACCTAAGCATGGAGACAGCTTCTAGCTTGTATCCTTTATTGTATGTTTGGAAATATTTCTAGTAGTTAATAAAGACTTACAGTGAACCTACTTCAGGCTGCAAAGAGTTCCTTAAAACTTACTGAAATGTAACCAACACCCTACAGTAATTTTTAAGGCTACTGACACAGGACTGCCTCACGTTCCATGGGACCATAGGTCCTCCTGCAGGAGCTGACATAGACCAGTGACTGAAACACCGTGATGTCCTCAGCCGCCTCTGACATTGTCTCTCTGACATTTGCAGGTAGTTAATTCAAATGCAGTATATTTGGTTCCGCATGATTGCTTGGCATTGCACTGGCCCCTGGTTACCAACATCCTGAGCTTCTTGACCCTCTGTTGCCACCCTTGTTGTCATTCTAGCCATTGCTGGCCCTGAGCCCCCCCTCCGTAGGTTCTTCTCCTCCTCTGCCACTGCATAAAAAAAAACAGGGTACACAAGACCCATCCTATCTGTCTGAAGTGACCTGCGGACTGGAGGCCAGCAAAGATCTGGTCAGCACAGTCTATTTAACCCTCCTTCTTGACTTCATGACTGTGGAGCAATGGGGAGCCTACTGCTGTGCATCGAACGCACCTGGTCTCCACCCACCCCGCCATGGCCAACTCCCTCCTCCATCTAGTCTCTGACCTCTTCCAGGTGTCGCAGCTATGTCCTGGACACCCCCACAATAACCCTGCACCGTCCCTTAGTCACTATTGCCTTCCCTCTGTTACCCTTGACCCTCCCTCCATCACCTTAGCTTTGCCTTCTGTGACCCTTGAGCCACCCTCTATCATCCTTGACCTGCCTTTGGTTACCTTCAACTCTCCCAACCTCACTGTTGACCTGCCCTCATTCACCTTTGATCTCCCCTCTATCATGCTTGAGCTGCCTGCAGTCGAGATTGACCTTCCCTCTGTCACCCGGTTCCTTTACCTCTGTTCCTCAGGGCCCTACTTAGGGCAGCCATGACCTGACCTCCCTCCCTCGGACAGCCGTGCCCCAACCACCCTGGACAGATAACACCTGAACCCAATGCAACAGTTTGGCCTCCTCTTCCTTTGTCCAACAAAATTCCACATTCAAGAAAAACACCTCTTACTCACTCCAAATCAATCAGGAAGACTACCTCGCCTGCTGCACACAACCTTTAACTAGCCAAGAATCTGAACATGGGAGCAGGAGTAGGCCATTTGGCCTCTTGAGCCTGCTCTACCATTCAATGAGGTCATGGCTGATCTTCTTCCTCAACACCATCTTCCCACGCTATCCCCGTATCCCTTGATGTCTTTACTATCTAGTGATCTATCAATCTCTGTCTTGAACTTACTCAATGACTCAGCCTCTATAGGCCTCTGAGGCAGAGAATTCCAAAGATTTACCACCCTCTGAGTGAAGAAATTCCTCCTCATCTCAGTCTAAATGGCCTACCCCTTATTCTGAGACTATGTTCCTTGGTTCTAGACCACCTTCAACCAGGGGAAACATCTTTCCTGCATAGCCCTTGTCAATCCCTGTAAGAATTTTGTACGTTTCAAAGAGATCACCTCTCATTCTTCTAAATTCTAGAGCACACAAGCCAAGTCTCCTCAATCTCTCCTCATAGGACAGTCCCACCATTCCAGGAATCAGCCTAGTGAACCTTCGTTGCACTCCCTCTGGCAAGTATATTCTTCCTTAGGTAAGGAGACAAAACTGTATGCAATACTCCAGGTGTGATCTCAGCAAGGCTCTATACAATTGCAGCTAGATATCTTTACTCCTGTACTCAAATCCTCTTGCAATAAAAGTCAACATACCATTTGCTTTCCTGTTTGCTTGCTGCATCTGTATGCTAACTTTCAGTGACTTATGAACTAGGACAGGTGCCTTTGGACATCAACACTTCCTAATTTCTAACCATTTAAGAAATACTCTGCCTTTCTGCTTTTCCTACCAAATGGATAACTTCACATGTTTCACATGATATTCCATCTTCTGTGTTCTTCCCCACTCACTTAGCCTGTCTAAATCCCCTTGAAGTCTCTTTGCATTCTCCTCTCAATTCACATTCCTACATAGTTTTGAAGGTATGTTTTTCTCAGTTACTGCTGACCTAATTGCGAAGGTACAATTTAATCTGGTGACCATGTGTTTTAATGAGTATGCATTAAAAATAGGTTCCTGCCGTTTGCCATTGGGAACCATGATCTACCTTTAATTCATCACCAACTTACTTCCTAACTTCCATCCCGCTGTCAGAGAAGCTGACATTTCACCTCCCACACAATTATGTGTCCCTGCCCACCTCGTTTCTCGCTCCTGGGAGCTTCACTAGATTCTGTCTGCAGTAAAAAGGAGGATCAACAAGCAGCAGGGTCGGCGAGTGGGAGGATTGGTGAAGAGGAGGGTTGGCAAGTGGAAAGGATGCAGTGAGAGGGAGGGAGACAGCTGTTGGATGAGAGGCGGTGAGCAGAAGAGAGGCGGTGAGCAGGAGGGTTGATGAGTGGGAGAGAGGCAGAAAGGGCTGAGGCTCCTCCAGTGTTACCTTCTGGATCCTTATACCTGCCTCACCTTCCTATCCTTGAGCACAGACCAAATTTGAAATACCTAGCCTAAGGGTTGTGACTGCCTCCTGGAACAAAATGACCAGTTAACTTTCCCCCTCCCTGATGTATTGCAGTGCCTGAGGCTTAAACTCCAGCTCATCAACTCTGAGCTGAAGTTCTTCAAGCCGTAAACATTTATTGCAGATGTGTTTGCCTTGGATCACAGAGGGTGTCCACTAGCTCCCATGTGCTAAACCTGTAACACAGCACCTGCCCCACCATCTCTATTTTGTTTTAGTTAACTAATTAGGGTTTCAAATTTTGAAATATCACTCAATGATTATTCATAGTTACAGAATATATTAAATAGTTTAACTAGTTAAGTTATAAATGTAATACTTTTCTTATCTCTCCCCTGGTCATAGTTTAAACTCTGGCCCTAGTTTAGAGAGGAAAAAAAATCTGAAACCCACCAATGAATCATCTGCCTGCTCACCTAATTAATGCCTCTAGACCTCAACTCTCAGGTCTCGCTGTCTATTTTTCCCTTTCTCAGACCGCTAAAATCTCAGAACAACACCTCTTCCTTCACTGCACCGAATTCTCTCACTCATCAAATTCCTGAGTTACATATTCTGTAGAAACTGTACTCCATCAAAGTGTGTGCTACTTACTGAAATTCCCTCCCTAAGCCTCTCCACCACTCTCATTTCTTCTTTATGATATTCCTTGAACACTACCCGTTTGACCAAACCTTTTGTCACCTGCCCTAATATCTCTTTATGTGACCCGGTGTCAAATTCTGTTTGATAGTTTATGTTTCCCGTGAAACATAAACTTTAAGGCACTATATAAATGCAAATTGTTGTTGTTGTCCAGAAGCAAATCACCAGCCTTGTCAGGTGGGAGAACACTTGAAACAATATATTCTTTTTTAGAAAAACTTTATAATTTAATATTTTTAAGTGGTCGGGTGTTGGGAGCTGAATCACAATATTAGCTGGATCTTACTTTCAGCAAAGCCAATTAAGACCTGCACTGTTGCTTAAATTTAATATATTATAATGGTTTTAAACATCAAAGAACTTCAAAACTGCAAACAGCTCTAATTTAGACTGACTTCTGTACCCCCTCCAGTCAATTCCAATTGCATCACAGAAAACTAACAGACAAGCATCAGAAAGCAGAATTCATTATTTGATGTTAAGAATTTCACGCGGAAAATAGTGTAACCTTAACCCAGCATGAACAAAAACTGAAGCATGTATGAACTCCAGGAGAAGACAAATTTTTGCTGCAGATTTATTTTTCCAAAACTATTTACTTGGTAATTTTGAATTAAACACTTTCATTCTAGCTTGACATGCATCTGCCCTCTGTCTCACTCAACAGCATTCACTAGGATGAGAATAGAAATAATGGGAGGCTTTACATAAATGGCCAAATTCGCTGAAGCAGAAAAGGTTAAGGAAGAATCTATCAGAAGTGTACAAAATGATGAGAAGATTTGAGAAGGTGAATAGTTAAAAAATTCATTTCAATGGTTTATGTCAAGGGTCATAAACTTAGATCATGAGTGATCTCTATCTCAAACTCCATTGCTCCAAATACCTTGATACCATTATCCAACAAAAATCTAACTATCTCAGTATTAAAAATTTCAATTGACCAGATAAATCTGCTTCAGTAATATTGGTTGAGGGATAAATGTTGGTTAGTATGCCAGAGAGAACTCCCCTGCTCTTCTTTGTATAGAGGCACAAGATCTTCTATGTCCACCTCATAGGGTCGATGAGATCTAGGTTGAGTGTATCAGCCAAAGATGGCATCTCCAACACTTGAGCACTGTGCTCAGGTTTCTGGATATGGACTTGCAGTGATTGCCTTGTGAGTCAGGAGACAAGAATGACTGACACCTGTAATGAGCTGTTGTTCTTTTAATTAACATTAGGCCTGCAGCCGGGATTGTGATGGATGATGAAGGATGAAGGCTTTTTCCATTGAGTAAAACAATTCAATCTGAGGTGCCAGCATTCCACTTCATACTGTGTTTCATTTCCAATGCAACAATGCACAACAGTGACAGCAGCAATAGAGTCACTACTATCACTGTCGTGCCAGTGATCTGGAGCAGACAGGTTGGGAGTGCTTGATTTATTGTTTGAGTTGACGTTGACAAACTATAAATAACATCTCACTTCAGCTCCATTTTACTTATGTACCACAAAGCACCATCCTAATTTCACGTGTTTTCCACTATTGGTGAGGGACTTCAGTAACTTAACCACCCCCTTCCACCGTCCCTCCCTGTTCTTTCTCTGCTCTCTACTGAATGTTGTGATTCAGAAGTCCCCCACCCCCATCTCCAAGTTCTGCCTTTTTATGTTTCTCCTGAAGGTGCTGACTCACACTGCAGCTCAGTTCTACAGTAATGGAGATATGTGTCCAAGTTAGGATGGTACATGTTTTGGAGGGGCATTCGGAGGTGATGGTTTTTCCATGCTCTTGTTGACGGCCATTGTTCTTCCTGGTGGTGTAGATTGTGGGTTTGGGAAGTGCTGCTGAAGGAACATTGGTAAGTCACCGCAGCCACTGTGCACTTGTGGCAGGCGAATGGATGTTTAAACTGGTGGGTGAGGTGCTGACCAAGCAGGTTGCTTTGCACTGGATTGTGTCAAGCTTCTTGAATGCTGTTGCAGCTATATCTATTCAGGCTGGTGGAGGGTTCTCCATCACATTCAGGCTTAGACTGAGAAGTGGCAGGTAACATTTGTGCCATACAAATGCCAGGCAATGACCACCTCCAACAAGAGAGAATCTAACCATCGTCCTTTGACATTCAATGGCATTACCATCGCCGAATTCCCTCACTATCAACATCCTAGGGGTTACCACAGATGAGAAACTGAACTGAACCAGCCATATAAACACTGTGGCTGTAGCTCAGTGATGAGTAACTTACCTCCAGACTCTAAAAGCAGGTACAAGGCACAAGTCAGGAGCGTGATGGAATTCTCTCCACTTGCCTGGATGAATGCAGCTCCAACAACAACTCAAGAAGTTTGACACCATCCAGGTCAAAGCAGCCTGCTTGATTGGCACCCCACCCACCACCTTAAACATTCATTCCCTCCGCCAGTGCTGCACAGTGGCAGCAGTGTGTACCATCTACAAGATGCACTGCAACAATTCACCAAGGCTCCTTCGATAGCACCTTCCAAACCCACGACCTCTGCTGCCTAAAAGCACACAGGCAGCAGATGCATGGGAACACCGCTACCTGCAAGTTTCCCCCCTAAACTACACACCGTCCTGACTTGGAATTCTATCGTCGTCCCTACGCTATTGCTGGGTCGAAATCTGGAAACTCCCTACCTAATGGCACTGTGGGTGTACCTACACCACATGGACTGCAGCGGTTCAAGAAGGCTGCTCACCCTCACCTTCTCAAGGGCAATTAGGGATGGGCAATAAATGCTGGCCTAGCCAGTGATGCCCACATCCTGTGAAAGAATTAAAAAAAAACACCCCTGACTTGAAGGAAATGAAACACTTGATTGTTTCCCTGCTTCACTCAGATCCCTATCCCAGCACAATGAGGGTTTTTATTTTAGAACCTAACTGAAGTCTTAGTCAAATGGATGACCTTATTTGCTGGCTGGGCCCCTGTGGGAAAACTCTGTTACATCCAGTGTCTACCAGCTCCTTTGTATATGATAGATGGGAAGAGTTTGACAATGTCAATTTAAATTTGTTCATTAAAAGCCGACTCAACCTGGCACCAAGCTGAGGAGCAAGTGAGATTGTCAACAAGAAATCTCCTATTTCATGGCTGCAGCAGTCTAATTTCTCATTACTAATAGGCACTTGAACATCTTGTCTCTAAATGTGACTTTTAAGTAGCTTAACTATGGATAAATATTGAAGGAAAGCCTTTTATTAAGTTGTTGCCATCAAACACACTGTGTTAGATCAGTGAGTCCCTGATTAATTAGATTATGTAGCTGGTTGCAGTGATGAAAAGGAGCCTAAAATATCTTGTCTTCATGCATGTTCATCTCACAATGAATAAATAAAAAGGCACTGGAGACCAAGATGATGTTGGTAGATCAGACATTCCTAATATGGGACTTACGCTTGTCTGTTTTCCCTGTTGGCTTCACATTTGAGTGACCACCCTTTGAATAGCATCAACAATGACAACTTGCATTTATGTAGGGCTGGATTTCACAGCTGCAAATCGCATACCCCCTCCGCCCCCTGCATTTATGTAAAATACGCATGATGACGTCAGGTCAGCAATCTGTTGTTATTACACCAGTCTCCAATGTTATGGAAAGCGAGCGGGCGCTGAAATGGAAAGTTTGCCTCCCAGTTTGAAAAAAACAATTACCAAGCTATTGAGCTTGCTAAAGACCCAGCTGACTGCAATTTCTCGTTGCCCACTCCCATTTTTCAGTAGTCGGATTGGAAAATATTTGGGAGTGATTTACACCAGGTGTGAGAAGGTGGCTCATGGAGGCATGAAAAGACCAACAAGGGGGACCATGACTGCATGGTGCAGCAGAGTCTGCTGGTGAAGGTGGCACTGTTTGAATGGTTTTAGACTTTACTTATTCACTGTTTTTAGGCTGCCATAACAAATAAGCAGAGTGTGAGAGGAGGGCAGGGGCCCTTTAAATTTGTGGCCATCACTGACTCCTGGTTCATGGCATAACCCCTCTCCCGCCTGACATTCCGGCCTAGACACCCGATTGAGTGCAGAGCCGCCCTTCCCAATGCAAATAGATTGTCTTCCCATTGGGTGACAGCTAATCGTCTACCCAACGCTTGATTCACTGGGGCTGATCCGTGAGGGGCGGGAGCAAGCAGACAACACACTTCCAGTTTCACCCCCACCCCAACCTCTTACCCTGCTGGGAGCCATAAGTTCCAGCTCATAGTGTATTTAACACAGTAAAATATTTCAAGGTGCTACACAAGAATGTAATCAGACAAAATTTGATGCTGAGCCATGTAAGATGATATTAGATCAGGTAGCCAAAAGCTTGGTCAGAGAGATGGGTTTTAATGAGCATTTTAAAGGAAGAAAGAGAGGCAGATAGATTTAGGGAGCGAATTCCAGAGCTTAAGGGTAGAGGACTGGACTTTGGCTACCAAGGCAGGTAGCATGAGTTGGAAATTCTCCTGACTTGCCAGACCTATCTTGGTTAAAAAGTACCCTGAATTGTGTGATTTTCACTCTGGGGTGTTGTGGGCAGGGTGAGGGATGTGTGGCGGTGCGAGGTGGGTGCAAGATGGAGTTGGGCCCACCGATCCCAAAACAGAACATAATTGGCCAGGGGGTAGGTGAGAGCTGAGGCAGGCTGGTTAGGAGGCCTGCTTTGGTTTCTGATTCTTTGTCCCAGCTGTTGTAGAAGTTGTTAGGACCCATATTTCTCACCTCTCAGATCCCCTCACCACCCACTCACTCCCCAGTGGCCCCTCATACCCTCCATGCCAACTCAATGCCAGCTCATGCCACCTACTAACCACCATGCCCCCTGATACCCTCCAGGCCAACTCAATGGAACTCATGCCCACCAACCACTTCCCATGGCCCCTCATGAGCTCCATGCCACCTTCGTAGCCACTTACCCAGTATTCACCATGGGCAGACCTCAGGGGCCATGTGGGGATGAAAAAACACTTCTAGCAATCTAATACAGCTCCCATTCCTAACACTTAATAGTGAAAAACTCCCATTCATAAAATCCATTCAAAGCTTTTAAATCACCTCAAGTGGTTAACCTCTTATAAAAAAATAAACAAATTTCTATTCCCACATCAAAGACAGGTAATCCTTCAATAGAGTCTTTGAAAAGTCAATCAGATTATGAACTCAGAATCTCCAATGGAGACAATTGTAGATTTTGAAACTCAGCCAAGCATTCACAAGGACATAGTGTTAGTCCTTGGGGAAATATCAACAAAGACCTCTATTGAAACTGTATGACCAGATGCTACTGTTTTTCTAACCTGCAGCAAATAGCCTATCAATCAGACAAGTCCAGCAGAAGGTTTTTTAAAATCTCAATGACAGCTGCAGCCTTATTTTTTTTTAATTTAAAGAGCAGGGGATTTAATCCACCCTTCAAGAGCATTTACATTTACTACATCAATTTGTGATTCCTACTTTGTGCGTTAGGGCCCTTGCAACAGCCAAAAAGGGGTCTGTTTGAACGCAGTGCTAAGTTCAAATGGCTCTGCTGAGGTTGGGTTTCCCTCCTGTGCGAATCACACCCTTCCCCCTTTTCCCCTACCAGCAAAAATTGGATGTATTGGAAATGGGGGGATGAGACTTTCACATTCTGGCCCCGCCACCATTTTTGAAGATTCGCAGAGTCTTCCCGATTCTGTGAAAATCCGGCCCCAAGTGTCCGGACAGCTGAGGCACTGCACCAAAGCTGGGTGGAAGAAAATGGCCTCTGCATTTTAGATTGCTTTCAGAGGTAGGTCCAACTGTCTACATTTTTGGAAGCCTGCACTCCAGCCTTTATATCTAGCTAATATATTAAATAATATGCCCCTGATGACAAACAAAACAATCTCTTCATTAAATATTTTTAGCTACTGTCATTATTCTATGCCTCTTTCTTTAAATAGTCCCCACTGTCTCAAGCTTATGTGGTGTTCAGAAATAATTGTTCTGGACAGACTTCGTGGGTAGGATTTTTCACTGAGCGGGTGGGCATGCGCCCGATCCACCCGAGGGTAAAATAGCGCATGATGACTTCGGGTGAACGTCCCAACGTCACCGCGTACTCAAGCGATATTTCGGTCGGCGGGCTTGAGTGAGAGTCAGAGTCGTCCTGCCACTAATTAAGGGGCCAGTTAAAGCCATTAAAAAGCCAACTGATGCCGATTTTACATTGGCCATGTGATTTCGCGCTCATCGCATGGGCAAAACGGGCAGGCGGCCAGCCGACAATTTGTGAAACCTCATCGAGGTGTGGGATAAAAAGGGTCAGCAGCATTTTCAGTGTGAGTAGTGAAGAGTTTAGTAGATAGTTGGTGACTTACTGGTACTTGGCAGTTTCATCCCCGTTTGGGGCTTCATTCTTAGCATTTCCAGCCTTCATTTCAGGTCTCCTTGGTGTGTCCAAGGACCCCGGAGGATTCAGGCCATGTGGACCCTCCCAAGTATCAGACAGCCTTCTGTAACCCTGGTAATGGGGATTGTGGTCTCTGCTAGAGGCACCTCCTCTGAGGAGGAAGAGAGGGACAGGAGGGAGAGGAGGCCAGGTGTCCCAATGCAGTTTGCAGAGGAATGAAGCTGAGGGAGCCAGAGGCTTTGCTGCGATTGCTGGGTTCCCCGGCGTCCAGGGTGCTATAGACTGTACACATGTGGCCATCAAGGCACCAGCAGGTGAGCCCGGTGCCTTTGTCAACAGGAAGGGCTTCCACTCCATGAACGTGCAGATAGTGTGTGATCACAGGATGCTGATTCTACAAGTCTGTGCAAGGTACCCTGGCAGCTCCTATGATGCTTATATCCTGAGACACAAGAGCCGAGGCTCTTCACTGCTCCAGCGCGACTGGATGGACGGCTGCTGGGTGGCAAGGGCTATGCCCTCAGAAGGTGGCTCATGACACCTCTCTGCCATCCAAGAACAGAGGCAGAACAGCAGTACAATATGAGTCATGCCTCCCCAAGGGCGGTGATAGAGAGAACCATAGGTCTTCTGAACATTCACTTCTGATGCCTGGGCTGTTCAGGGGACCACTAAAGTACCACCCCCCAGAGCAGGTGTCACTGATCATGGCCACATGCAGCGCTGTTCACAATCTGGCACTGGCAAGGGGGGGACCCATTGGAGGGAGAGGATCTTGACGCAGCTCCACAGGCCACAGATGATGAATTCAGTAGTGAGTCCAAAGAGGGGCACGGTGAGGAGAATGCTGAGGATGTGGAGGCAGACCTATGTAACCTCCAGGGAGGCAGGGACACCAGGGACCCCTTGACCCAATGCTCCTTCAGCTAGGCTACCAAATAAATGCTACTACCTCATGCCAGGGCTGCCACCTCCATTCCGGGTGTCTGAAATAACCCTGTCCTTTGACCCCAAGGTTCACTCAGTGCCTGTACAATAAAGTTTAGAGCCACCCACATCCAGCATTACATACTGGCACCACATTAAATATAAAAGTGGCGTGCACTCAGGCCATTACGGCAAAAGAAAATTTATCTAATTTTGACAGTCCAAACAAATTAACAGAGCCTTCTCTGGTCTTCAACCCCAGACCAGTACACATAAACGAAACATTGCACAACAGGAGATCACCTGTGACCAGTCCCTCTTCTGCTCGTGGCACCTTAAAATTACATTTGCAAGTGCTACGTCTTGGTGCTTCTTCCTCATTGGCAGCGGCGTTGGAGGCAGCCCGCTGACTCTGCTGTCTTTTTGCCTTGATGACCTTGGCGGTTGTCCTCTGGCCAGTGGTGCCTGTGCTGGACCCGCCTGAGAGAGGCGGCCAGTGGCATGGCTGGCATCTCCCCAGTCGCGGCAGCCTCATCAGATGCCACAGTCACTGGTAGAGGGGCGGAGGAGTGGCTGCCATCATCCAGAGCGCCCCGAGAGGAGCCCACAGAGATGACAGGCAGCTCGTGCGCCAACGTGAGGTCGTTCTGGACCTCCCTGCTCACCATTGATGGACGGGCACCTAGCTGGGATACTGGGTGCCCCATTCATCTCTCACACAGGCACTGACTACCTGAGGTCATTGCCTGTGTGAGGGCTTGTAGGTCCGAGCGCATCCCCAGGAGCCCCTGATTCTGTCCCTGGAGCTGCCTCTCCATGAGAGTTGCCACTCTCTCAATGGAGGAGGCAGTGCGCTCGGCCATGAGGGTCAACGCAGTGCTGATGCTCCAAATGGACTCCTCCACAATGAAGACCAATACATGAAGACCCTCATGGATCTCCGCCAGATCCTCCCGCACACCCCGCTGGACATCCAGGATCTGCTGCCTAATGGATGGCTCCAGAGACTCATCATTTGCCTTCGACTCAGCATCGTCCTGGTCCCCTGCAGTCCTCTGACTGCCGACGCCCTGGGCACTCTCTGCCTCCGCCTGCACCTCAAGTGAGTGTGAAGTGCCCTCACCGCTATTCACCGACATTCTAGCTGCTGATCTAATGCCCACTGAGATGCTGGTATCTGCGCTGGTGCCTGGTTCAGAGACCGGGTGTGACAGAGGTGCATCTGGACCCTGGCGGTCCTCTGGCATCGGGATGCCTCTTCGGGGTCCTGCCATTGGGTGCGTGGTGGCAAATCTAAGAGAGAACAAGGACATGTCATTAGTTAAAGTCATCACACTGTCACTGTGCATGTCAGGCACCCTGGTGAGACAGTGGAAATCTGCATCACAGTGCCATCATCTTTCAATGATCAATGGAGACTCCAGGTTTGAGGCTCCCATCAATGATGAGATGACAAAGGAATGTTTACACCATCTGAAACTCTCACCTCTGTGCACTGCACTCTTACCTTCGCCTGACACCCCAGCCTCTCTGCGACCAGTTGACTGAGGTGCATGCTGGCTTTCCCTCTCCAAGGTGTCCTGCTCGTACCTCATGATGATTAGGGGGTTTTGGGGGCCTCCGTCGGTCCACGGCATTTCAATGTTGTTATTCACTTGAAAGGACAGAGGAGCATTGATTAGTCCACTCTCTACCTGCAGCGCCATTGCAGCCTGGCCAACCCCAGCTGAGGAACACCTCGCAGGGCACATCCGAGTCATGGCCCTCAAGCCACAAGGCACTCAGTCCAAGCAGCCAGGGCTCACCCCCTTGGCCAGCTCCGGCACCATTGACAATAGGCACGCGGACTCTCACACCCCTGAGGCCCACGGGGAGGGGGGTGTGGGGGGTGGCCACACCTTAACACTCCCACACGCTGATCCATGCCAACACGGTATTCACCCTTCCAGCGCAGCAGGTCGTTAAACCTTTTGTGGTGCTGGACCCGGGTGCGCCGCACCACATCGTGGCTGCTGACCAGCGCTGGCACCTCCTCCCAAGCTCTTTTTGTGAGGTGCGGTGGCCTCCTCCTTCCATCGCTGGGGACAAGGGTGTCCCTCCTGGCAGCCACCCCCTCCAGGAGGACCGCAAGGCACTCATCAGAAAACCGGAGGGGTGGGGTGGGGGGGCAGGGGGGCTGAGTGCCCACTTGACTTGCCCTCTCGCCTGGTGTCTGTAGCTGCACTGGAAGCCATAATTCCCTGTTGTCAGCACCAAAGCTGTCTTCTTCGCTGGCAGCCTTCCAGGGGCCACCTGGGCCATTTTTAAACCGGCCGCCGGGTCGGCCAACAGGCCCCTGTGCCCTCTCAGCCCCTCCCGACCAGCGAGGAGCCACGTTTCACGCTGAAATCGCGGTCAGGGGCCGATCACGGACGGTGGCCCGTTTCCCAGCTGCTCCCAGGCCTGCCAACCACACCTGCCCACCTGCCGAACTCAAAGTTCTGCCCCATGTCTGAATCCAATCTGCATTATCAGGAGTGATATAACATGCATTTAATCCCCTGGGAGCTAAATTTCTAACCCAATGGCAACATCTTGTAAATTACCTGAAATTCCTCTCAGGTCAAATGGTAAAGAATCTACAAACACGACAAGGGAGCTTGTACAAATGAAAGTTTGAGGTTTGCACACACAAATACAGGAACAGGAAGAGGTCATTCAGCCCCTCCAACCGGCTCTGTGGTGTTGGAATTAAACAAGGTGGTCAGGATGAGGTAATAACAGCATGCCAAGTGTGCATTGGGGAATCAGATGAATATTAGGCATGCCTTTGTTCTAGGAGGAGTCATAGACTCTTAGATGGGCTAAGATTCTGCTGCCTGACATTTTGTTTGAAAACACTTTTGATTCTGCTGATGAATATTACATTTGGCTTTCTAGATGTCATCGCACTGCTTTAAAGGAATGTTTTCAATGTGTCCTTTGAACTGGCCTCTTTGACAACCTACTAAAATGATTCATGAAGAAGTTTCATTAGCTGTCGTGGGGAATGGGTCTCTGTATTCCCAGGTCAAGGTGAAAACACAGTCAACTATATTGATTCTCATTTTCTCTTTTTATGGCTATTAACATCAAAGGGCTATAATCATTGTCCAATACAGGTTGTCCAAACTGCAGCCCTCCAATCCCTCAGGGATGCAGTGGCATAGGGGTATCTTCACTGGACTGGTAATCCAGAGACCCAGGGTAATGCTCTGGGGACTTGGGTTTGAATCCCACCACAACAGATGGTGGAATTTGAATTCAACAAATATCTGGAATTAAAAGTCTAATGATAACCATTGTCAAGTGTTGTAAAAACCCATTTGGTTCACAAATGTCCTTTAGGGAAGGAAATCTGCTGTCCTTATCTGGTCTGGCCTACATGTGACTCCAGACCCACAGCAATGTGGTTGACTCGTAAAAATGCCCTCTGAACAAAGGCAATTAGGGGGTGGGCAATAAATGCTGACCTAGCCAGTGACGCCCACATGCCATGAACAAATAAAAAAAAACTTTGGAATTTTGGCCACCAAAGTCCAAGCCACTCATTCTCATTTGTAATTGTCCTTTTTCACTGCTTTGTGTTGGGTCTGGTATTTGGAAAGGTTGTTTTTTATCCTAAAGGCATCCATCAACCTAATTAAGAATAGTAAGCATTTAAAAAGCACAGAAAAGTCCTTGTTTTACCACAACCTATTAGACTTCGAATCATCCTTGTACATGGGGGATTCAGAGGTCAAAAAAGTCTTAATTCTACATCTCTTTTAGAATAAACCATGGCTTTGTTGCTCACACTTTTGTCCCTAAGTCAGAAGGTTCGGTGTTTGTCGAGCACGAAAGTCTGGGCTGACACTCCAATGCAATACTGAGGGAGTGCATCCCTTCAGTGGATGTATGAGATGTTAAACTGAGACCCCATCTGCCCTCTCAGGTGGATCTCAAAGATTCTATGGCGGTATTTTGAAGAACAGCAGGAGCGTTCTCCCCAGTGTTCTGGCCAATATTTATCCTTCAACCAACATCACTAAAAACAAATGATCTGGTCATTTATTTCATTGCCATTTGTGGGAGTTTGCTGTGTGCAAACTTGCTGCTGTGTTTCCTTCATGAAATTGGCAGGTATGATGTGGTGGGCATCACAGAGACATGGCTGCAAGGGGATCAGGACTGGGAGCTAAATATCCAAGGATATACATCCTATCGAAAAGATAGGCAGGTTGGCAGAGAGGGTGGGGTTGCTTTGTTAGTAAGAAATGAAATTAAATCGATAGCAAGAAATGACGTAGGGTCAGATGATGTAGAATCTGTGTGGGTAGAGTTGAGGAACCGCAAAAACCATAATGGGAGTTATGTACAGGCCTCCGAACAGTAGTCAGGATGTGGGGCACAAGATACACCAGGAGAAAGAAAAGGCGTGTAAGAAAGGCAAGGTTACAGTGATCATGGGGGATTTCAATATGCAGGTAGACTGGGAAAATCAGGTTGGTAGTAGATCCCAAGTAAAGGAATTTGTGGAATGTCTACGACTTGGCTTTTTGGAGCAGCTTGTGGTGGAGTCCACTAGGGAGCAGGCAATTCTAGATTTAGTGATGTGTAATGAGGCAGATTTGATAAGGGAGCTTAAGGTGAAGGAACCCTTAGGAGGAAGTGACTATAATATGATAGAATTTACCCTGCAATTTGAGAGGAAAAAGCTGGAATCAGACGTAACGGTATTACAGTTGAATAAAGGCAACTACAGAGGCATGAGGCAGGAGCTGGCCAGAATTGACTGGGAGATGAGCCTAGCAGGAAAGACAGTGGAACAGCAATGACAGGAGTTTCTGGGAGTAATATGGGAGACAAAGCAAAAATTCATCCCTAGGAAGAAGAAGCATACTAAAGGGAGGACGAGGCAACCATGGCTGCCAAGGGAAGTCAGGGACAGCAGAAAAGCTAAAGAGAAAGCATACAATGCGGCAAAGAGCAGTGGGAAACCAGGGGATTGGGAAGCCTACAAAGACCAACAGAGGACAACTAAAAAAGAAATAAGGAGGGAGAAGATTAAATATGATTAAAAAGATTAATAAATAGCCAGTAATATAAAAGAAGATTGCAAGAGTTTTTTAGATATATAAAGGGTAAGAGAGAGGCAAAAGTGGACATTGGGCCGCTGGAAAATGACGCTGGAGAAGTAATAGTGGGGAACAAAGAAATGGCGGAGGAACTGAATAGATACTTTGCGTCAGTCTTCACAGTGGAAGACACGAGTAACATCCCCAAAGTTCAAGAGAGTTGGTTGGCAGAGGTGAGTATAGTGGCCATTACCAAGGAGAAGGTGCTAGGAAAACTGAAAGGTCTGAAGGTGGATAAATCACCTGGACCAGATGGATTACACCCCAGAGTTCTGAAGGAGATAGCTGAAGAGATAGTGGAGGCGTTAGTGGTGATCTTTCAGGAATCACTGGAGTCAGGGAGGGTCCCAGAGGACTGGAAAATCGTTAATGTAACCCCCCTGTTTAAGAAGGGAGGGAGGCAAAAGACAGGAAATTACAGGCCGATTAGCCTGACCTCGGTCGTTGGTAGAATTTTAGAGTCCATTATTAAGGATGAGATTTCAGAATACTTGGAAATGCATGGTAAAATAGGGCAAAGTCAGCATGGTTTCATCAAGGGGAGGTCATGCCTGACAAATCTGTTATAATTCTTTGAGGAGGTAACGAGTAGGATAGACAAAGGAGAGCCAATGGATGTTATCTACTTGGACTTCCAGAAGGCCTTTGACAAGTTGCCGCACAGGAGGCTGCTCAGTAAGATAAGAGCCCATGGTGTTAGAGGCAAGGTACTAGCATGGATAGAAGATTGGCTGTCTGGCAGGAGGCAGAGAGTGGGGGTAAGGGGGTCCTTCTCAGGATGGCGGCCGGTGACTAGTGGAGTTCCGCAGGGGTCAGTGTTGGGACCACAACTTTTCACTTTATACATTAATGATCTAGATGAAGGAACTGAGGGCATCCTGGCTAAGTTGGCAGATGATACAAAGATAGGTGGAAGGACAGGTAGTATTGAGGAGGCGGGGAGGCTGCAGAAGGATTTGGACAGGTTAGGAAAATGGGCAAAGAAGTGGCAGATGGAATACAACGTGGGGAAGTGTGAGGTCATGCACTTTGGTAGGAAGAATAGAAGCATATTTTCTAAATGGGGAGAGAATTCAGAAATCTGGAGTGCAAAGGGACTTGGGAGTCCTAGTCGAAGATTCTCTTAAGGTTAACTTGCAGGTTGAGTCGGTAGTTAGGAAGGCAAATGCAATGTTGGCATTTATTTCGAGAGGACTAGAATATAAAAGCAGGGATGTGCTGCTGAGGCTTTATAAGGCTCTGGTCAGACCACATTTAGAATATTGTGAGCAGTTTTGGGCCCCGTATCTCAGGAAGGATGTTCTGGCCCTGGAGAGGGTCCAGAGGAGGTTCACGAGAACGATCCCAGGAGTGAAAGGCTTAACATATGAGGAATGTTTGAGGACTCTGGGTCTATACTCGATGGAGTTTAGAAGGATGAGGGGGGATCTGATTGAAACTTACAGAATACTGAAAGGCCTGGATAGAGTGGATGTGGGGAAGATGTTTCCATTAGTAGGAGAGACTAGGACCCAAGGGCACAGCCTCAGAGTAAAGGGAAGACCTTTTAGAACAGAGATGAGGAGAAACTTCTTTAGCCAGAGATTGGTGAATCTATGGAATTCATTGCCACAGAAGGCTGTGGAGGCCAGGTCATTGAGTGTATTTAAGACCGAGATAGATAGGTTCTTGATTGGTAAGGGGATCAAAGGTTACGGGGAGAAGGCAGGAGAATGGGGTTGAGAAACTTATCAGCCATGATTGAATGACGGAGCAGACTCGATAGGCCGAATGGCCTAATTTCTGCTCTATGTCTTATGGTCTTAATTTATGCCTTTAACGGGTAGTAGCGTGCTGTCACTTTAAGGGAAGTGTGTCATGTGACCCAGCCTTAGTTTCCTTTGGCCTGAAACAGGATACAGCAGGCACATCCCTGCTCCTGATGTCTTCAAGCTTTTTGTTGGTGTATAACTGTTCACATGTGCCTGTTCTTAACAAATGAACCCACACTATGTTTGTACAATCCCTTATGAGTGATTGGTACCTTTATATCATTATAGCCCACACGACAGTGACTACACTTCAAAAAAACACTTAATTGGCTGTAAAGCGCTTTGCTGTATCCTAAGGTCATGCAAGTCACAATGTAATGCAATTTCTTTCTTAGTACTGCTATCTCATTGGCTGATAAGTACTAAATGAAAACATTCAGATCTTTTAACAGAAACAACTTGAAATACGTACTAAAATTATAAGAACACGGATCAAGAGGGGCTTTCCAGGCCATGTACAGGGTCTGGGACAGGAATCCTGGTGATGCAGGTCAGGAATAGTACACCTGGTGCTGGTGCTCCTTTAGCCAAGCTTTTGGCCACTTGTCCTATGGTCGGTGTCAATTTTTGTCTGATTACGCTTCTTTGAAGGACTCTGGGACATGCCTGTTAACATGGGGGGTGGGGGGGTGGGGGTGGTGGCAAAGAGGGGCTTTGGGGAGGGGGGAATGATCTTATTCTCAGCCCTGCTCCTTCTTGGAGACATGACAGTCCTGTGACTATTATATAAGAAATGCAGAATTAAGATCCTTTTTACTTCTGAATCATCAGGTACAAAGGTGACTAAAGGCGAGTAGGTTGTGGCAAAAATGAGTACTCTGCTGAGCTCTTTAAATGCTTATTGTTGACTTAAGTAAGCTGATGGATGCTCTTGTCAAAGCTTCACTGAACCTTTTGTTGGAAAGGCCCATTATAAAATATTAGGAGTATTGAATATTTCAAAGCAAGTTCCTGACATATGAGGAAAACCCATTAGCTTTAAAGGGTGGAGTGTCTGTGTTGAATTAATAAGTGGATTTGATCCAATGCCCTCCAGATAACCCAAAATAAAAATTGGTTTCTCTGTGACAAGTTCTTGCAATTAGAATTAGAACTTTCACTGAACAGGGCATTGAAATTCAATTTCTCTTGAAGCACTTTGAATTTTATGCATCAGCGATTCAGTTAAGGAGGTTGACTTCTGGAGATAACCTAACAGATGGACATGAACATAAAAAGACAAAGCAAAAGAGTTTATATTGTTGCTCTATGGGGCACCCACAACAAATATAGGGATGACAAAAATCCTTCAGCCTAAGTACAGTGTGATAGTGTAGTGTGTCTGCTACTAGCCTGATAGTCCAGAGTTTGTAATAATTAATCATGTGCATTTAAATCCCACTATAGCAGTTTGAGTTTAAATTCAGTTCAAACCATAAAATGCTAGTATCAGTATACGTGAGCGAGAAGCTATCGGATACTCTTTAAATGCATTCCATTGGTTTAAAATACCTTTATCAAAGCTTCATTGAAACATTTGTTGCAAAGATCCAGTTCAGAAAAATGTGTGTATTGAATATCTCAAGAGAGTTCCTGACATCTCCGATCAATGAGCAGTACAGACCGGTGGGATAAACATTACATTCACGAGATTATAGTTGGCTTCTGAAGATATGATTTGAAAAATAATGCACAGATGCGATTCTGGAAAATAAATTGCAGTTATATATCACCTCTTGAAGTCTTGAAGCACAGGGGGTTGCGCCCCTGCCTCTGAGCCAGAAGCTCCGGATTCGAGTCCCTCCCCAGAACTTGAAGGAAGTTGCATTCTTAACACAGCCAAACAGCTTGAGGGTCAACCTGCAAATCCTTCCAACATACGGCAGTGGCAGGTGGTAAGAGTGGGGGAGGGGGAGGGGGCGGTGGTGGGGGGCAGGCTTCCTGGACAGCCATGTGATGGAAAGAACTTTGGAGCCTCGACCATCCCTATCCAGGCTCCAGACTACATGAATGTTGCCACAGCAACTTGGACTCCCTGAGTGAACTGCAAAACCTCGCCATATATCTTTAACATAGTAAAACGCCCTAAGGCACTTTTAAGGAGCTTCATCAGATGAAAATTGACTCAGAGCCATTGAAGGAGACATTAGGACAGGTGACCAAACTTGGCCAAAGAGTTAGATTTTAAGGAGGTAAGTGAGATGGAGACATTTAGAGATTTTCCTGTTGGCATGGTGGCTCTCCAGAGGTCAAAAACATGGCCGGGTTTGGAGGCAGCTTCCCAGTGGCAGGTTTGGGAGTAAGGGGAGGCGCTCCATCCAGCTAGATTATATCCCCCTCCTCCATGCACCCACCATAGTCATCAGGCCACAGCTGTGGCCAGTTCTTGCCCCACCATGATGACAACTTGTTAGCTGTGGCCTTTTTAACGTTCAAAATATTTAACATTACATCAGCGGGCACCTCCATCTTGAGATGCCTTGTCTCTCTCTCTCCTGCCTGCATCAGCAACTCCCACCTATGCCTGTGGAACTGCTGCTCTCTCTGTGCTGACGGGCCTCCTATTGGTCCTCCAGCCTCAGCGCTATGCCCTCTGTCTTTAATTGGACAGAGCTCCCAGAGGCAGCCACTCAACAGGCCACCTTCTCAAAATTTGCCCTTAGGGTCCTGGCCCCAGCGCCTGTGGGCTCCCAATTCACATTTCAGCCTGATGATGGGATCAGGACCCACAAACAAAAATTCAGCTCCAATCATTTATAGTACATAAAGAGACCACTTGGCCCATCGAGTTCATGCCAGCTCTCTCTGGAGCAATCCAATCACTCCTATTTCCCCATTCTATCCCCATATCCCTACAAATTTATTTCCTTCAAGTGCCTATCCAATTATCTTTTGAAATCATTGATCACTTCCACTTCCACCACTCTTTTGGACAGCAAGTTCCAGGTTATTACCACTTGCTGCATAAAAAAAGTTTTTCCTGACTCACTAATTCCTCACGCTCCCTTGTATCTCCTTCCCAAAACCTTAATTCGATACCCTCTAGTCCTTGTATCATCAACTAATGGGAACAGCTTTTCTCTGTCTACCTTATCTAAACTTGTCATAATCTTGTACACCTCTATCAGATCTCCCCTCAATCCCCTTTGTTCCAACCCCAGCTTCTCCAAACTAACCTGTAGCAAAATTCTTCATCCTTGGAATCATTCTAATAAATCTGCTCTGCAACCTCTCAAGGACCATCACATCCTTTCTAAGGTGTGGTGACCGGAACTGGGAGCATTACTTTAGTTAGGCCTAAAGGTTCAGCATGATTTCCCTGCTTTTGCACTCAATACTTCTATTTATGAAGCCCATGATCTCATATGCTTTTCTAACTATTCTCTCAGTATGACCTGCTATCTTCAAAAATCTATGCATGTACAGCCCCAGGTTTCCCTGTCCCTCTACACTATTTAGAATTGTGCCATTAAGTATATATATCTTCCCCCTATCAGTTCTGCCAAAATGCATCACCTCGCATTTCTCTGCATTAAATTCCATCTGTCATTTGTCCGCCCATTCTCCTCACTTATCAACATCCTGTTGCAGTCGATTGGTGTCGTCGTCATTATTTGCCACTCCTCCAAGTTTGGTATGTCATTGTGTACCACCATCTTTTACTACTACTCGCTGTTTTCTGTCCTTAAGCCAAATTTTTATCGAAGCTGACACTGACCCTCCTATTCCATGAGCTTCCATTTATTAACCAGCCTTTCATGTGGTACTTTGTCAAATGCTTTCTTAAAATTCATATATATACCATCCACCGCATTCCCTTCATCAATCTCCTCTACTACTGGGCAGGCTGGCCGTGCAATTAAAGATGGTGGATGAGATCAGGAAGCTAGTGAGCCTATGGGAGGCCCTCCAATTAAGAAGGAGCAGCAGCCTGCAGTTCAGGTAAGAGAGAAAGAGAGAGAGAGAGAGAGAGAGAGAAGGGGACTCCATCTTAAGGTGTCCTCTCTCCAACTTCTTAAACTTTAAAATGAGAAAATGGCCTCAGCAGCCGGGCCATCATTGTGGAAGAGCAAACCCTTCACAGGGTGGCCTGCAGCTGCAGCCAGGCAGGCCGGGAGGGCACCAAAGCCTGCCAAGGGTGCTGGTCCTCTGGTCTGCCACAAAGAAGCTGGAGAATTCAGCCCTAATAGGTCTTTAACACCAATCGTTTGACTCCCTACACCCCGCATACGGGTAGCCCTTCTGACTCTCAACCCGCCTCTAGGACGGTGGCCTGGGGTCAGGATGATGCCAGAGAAAGGACAGCCTGCCAGTGGCGCAAATTTTCACACCACCCTGCCTCTGTACTTGCCAATGTTTGGAGATGGAATTTCAGCCCTCAATTTCCCTCGTCATCCATGGAACTCCGTCTTTGACTCCACTGCCTTTCCCTCTTGTTGAAATGTACCTAACCTGTGCCTGCAACATCTCCTTCTTAAAGAGGAGATTGTTCCATTGTAGTTTTTCCTGTCATTCTCTGGTTCCATTTTACCCTGGCTAGATCCCTTCTCATCCCATTGAAATGAGCCCTCTTCCAACTTAGTAGCCCTACTTCAGATTGTTCCTTGCTCTTCTTCATTACTAATCTAAACCTTATTGGCAGAATATTGCACTCTTTGGGCAGGCATGGGTCCGACCCGAACAAATGTAAAATGACGCATGATGATGTCGGGCGAGCGTCCCGACGTCATCACGCACTTGCGCAATATTTTGGTTGGCGGGCACGCGCAGAATTGGCAGCAAGCCCACCAACAATTAACAGGCCTATTAAGGTCATTAAAGAAGTAATTAAATGAAAATTTTCGCTGCCCGTCCAACCTTACGGCTGGCGGGCAGGTGAAAAGGCCAAGCGGCCTTTGGATTTTTTAGGAAACCTCATCCACGGGTGGGATGAGGTTTCCAACAGCAAATAAAAATGAAATAAAATTTTAAAATTTCATTCATAACATGTCCCTGCTCATGAGACAGAGTCACATGAGCAGGGACATGTTTTTAACATTGCTTAATATGATCTAGATGAAGGAACTGAGGGCATCCTGGCTAAGTTTGTACATGATACAAAGATAGGTGGAGGGACAGGTAGTATTGAGGAGGCGGGGAGGCTGCAGAAGGATTTGAACAGGTTAGGAGAATGGGCAAAGAAGTGGCAGATGCAATACAACGTGGGGAAGTGTGAGGTCATGCACTTTGGTAGGAACAATAGAGGCATAGACTATTTTCTAAATGGGGAGAGAATTCAGAAATCTGGAGTATAAAGGGACTTGGGAGTCCTAGTCCAGGATTCTCTTAAGGTTAACTTGCAGGTTGAGTCGGTAGTTAGGAAGGCAAATGCAATGTTGGCATTTATTTCGCGAGGACTAGAATATAAAAGCAGGGATGTGCTGCTGAGGCTTTAAAAGGCTCTGGTGAGACCACATTTAGAATATTGTGAGCAATTTTGGGCCCCATATCTCAGGAAGGATGTTCTGGCCCTGGAGAGGGTCCAGAGGAGGTTCATGAGAACGATCCCAGGAATGAAAGGCTTAACATATGAAGAACGTTTGAGGACTCTGGGTCTATACTCGATGGAGTTTAGAAGGATGAGGGGGGATCTGATTGAAACTTACAGAATATTGAAAGGCCTGGATAGAGTGGACGTGGGGAAGATGTTTCAATTAGTAGGAGAGGTTAGGACCTGAGGGCACAGCCTCAGAGTAAAGGGAAGACCTTTTAGAACAGAGATGAGGAGAAACTTCTTTAGCCAGAGAGTGGTTAATCTATGGAATTCATTGCCACAGAAGACTGTGGAGGCCAGGTCATTGAGTGTATTTAAGACCGAGATAGATAGGTTCTTGATTGGTAAGGGGATCAAAGGTTACGGGGAGAAGGCGGGAGAATGGGGTTGAGAAACTTATCAGCCATGATTGAATGGCGGAGCAGACTCGATAGGCTGAATGGCCAAATTTCTGCTCCTATGTCTTATGGTCTTAAGTTTTTAATTTTTGAGCTCTGTGCCTCAGGGAGCTTTCATTGCGCACACCAGTGCGCATGCGCGAACTTCCACGCGTGCCCTCCTCCCGCCCCCACCCTGGCAGCTCTGAGCACTGCAGCGCGCATTTCACGTTGGCTGGCCGTTAATTGACCAGCCAGCGTGAAATCGATGTCAGGGCCCGATCGTGGGCGGCGGTTGACTTCACGACAGATCCTGGGTCAGCCTGCCGCACCCACCCGACAAGTTGAAAATCTTGGCCTATGATACAATTATCACTCTTAACCAAGTATTCTTGCACAGACACTTGGTCCACTTCATTCCCCAGCACTAGATCCAGGAATACCTCCTTCCCAGATGGGCCAAGAACATGCTAGTCAAGGAAGTTCTTCTGAAAAAGCATTTCAGAAATTCATCCATTCCCTTAATCTTTACTCTAACATTACCCCAATTGATATTTGCATAATTAAATTCCCTCAATATCACCACTCTGTGGTTCTTGCACATCTCTGTGATTTCCCTGCGCATTTGTTCCTCTATCTCTCACTACATGGAGGACTGTAGAATACCACTGGTCATGTGATCATATGTTTTTTTGCTTCTCAACTCTAACCAAATGGATTCTGTCCTTGCCCCCACAAGGACGCACTCCCTTTCCAACACTACAATGTCTCCCCTAAACAGTACTGCCATCCCCACCTCCATTTTTCCCTTCCCTATCTTTTCTGAACATTTTATACCATGAATACTGAGCACCCAGTCATTTTTAAGCTGTCATCATTGTTGGTTTTTCTTCATTATCGTGGATTCCTGTTTCTTGCGTATAGTCATTTGTTGAGTGTCCTAATGTGGCTGTGGAACCTGATTGCTGACCTGCATAGTTTTCCACAGTGCAGGCAAGGGTGAATTGTTTAACTTTGTTGGCACTGCCTGATCTTTCTAGCTTGCTTTTGTCCTTAGCTGCCTGTATTCTTTGCTGTTTGAAAGAAACAGCACCACTACTTGAAATTGCTCCCCAGTTTGTTCTTGTGAATTTTTCTCCCAGTTTTTAATGGACATGCCAAGTACATTTCCTGAGGTTCGCCTTCAAGGAGTACTTGGCCTACTTTGCAGACGGTGTCCAAGTTTAAGTTGTGAATACATGACTGTCTTGGGGATTTTATCATCTGTCATATGTACTACATGTCCACTCCAGCTGAGCTGGGCTCTGATGGTGAGTGCTTCAATTTCAGACATTTCTGCTCTCAATCTTTCAACCTCTTCAACCTGAGACCATTTTTAAGCCATGTTCCTGTTATTGCCATACACTGTATCCCCACACAATTATTTGTGCTTGTAGCTCACCAATCTTATTCACCACACTTTGTAGGTTTACATACATGCATTGCAATCCTGCCTTTGTATTTCTTGTAGACCTTCTTAGTTTACTAGGACAGCGTTTGATGGAAATTACAGTAGAAACTGGGAGAAGCTGCGGAAATTTGGGTTAGAAATAATTGTGTTATTAACTCCACAGAAAGATTTATCATTGGTGACACTTGGATGTCTGTAATTAAGGTTAGCGATGCAACTTAAGGGTTTCGTTACTTTGAATCCTATTGAGTTTATTGCTTTCTTTCACAAGCTTGGCATGTGTCGTTATTTAACAAATTACCTCAGTAGTTGATGTTATACTTGTGAAAATGCCATCTGCAAAATCAATGAATGGGCAATTTACTTTATGCCTTTTAGTTTCTTTTTATTTTTTTCAATAATTCTGCAATTGATACCATGTAACTTTTTTCATACAATAATCACTTCTAAGAAATCTTCAGGGAGAATTGTTTTAATTGATTGCACTTCAGTCCTTTTATGATGGGAGCAATACAAAGTCTAATAGAAACATGCCTTTTTTCCACTTTTTCCTGGTTGTTTTCACCCATTTACTAATTTTTCTGTCACACTTTACAGGTAGATGAATGTATGCCCTATGATATTTCAGATATCAGCTGCTTCTGGAACCCCCATCCGTGCCTTTGGTACCTCTGGTCTCAACTTTTCCTTGCCTCTCCTGGCCTATCTCTCACCTGACATTCTCGTAAATTTGAGTTTGTCCAAAACTCTTCTGCCCATAGGTTAACTTGCATGAAGCCCTGTTCAGCAATCCACCTCCTATGCTCACTGACCTACATTGGCTCCCTGTCTGGAAACACCTAAATTTAAAAAATTCTCATTCTTATTTTCAAACCGATCCCTGGCATTGCCCGCTCACCATCTCTGTAACCTCTCCCAATCTTACAATGCTCACTGGTCTCTTTGTTCCTCCAATTCTGGCTTCTATAGCAAAATTTCCAATTTTCATTACCCCAACATTGGCAGTTGTGCCTTCAGCTACCTGGGTCCCAAGCTCTGGAATTACCTGCCCATATCTCTCCGCTTCTTTACTATCCTTTAAAAACACTCCTTAAAACCTAACCTGTTTGACTGAGATTTTAGTTACTTGACCTTACGTGATTCGGTGTAAGATTTGTTTGGTAATGCCCCTGTGAAATGCCTTGGGCTATTTTACTACATTAAAGGCAATATATAAATGCAAGTTGTTGCTGTTAGTACCACACACATGACTATTGTGCGGGAAATTGTTCAGCCTGTGCACTAGGTGGTGCAGTTCCAGGACTCAATAATAATAGGTAGGCGTAGGGAGGCTGGGCAAACATGGAAGGAGAATCTTTCTTGTACCACAGGCCACTCATCAGCAACGCCGACTGCAACATGTCACCTCAGCTGTTGGAACTCTGGAAATGGGGAAAAAAAGCCTGCTTTTGGAGCAGCAGTTATATAAAAGCCATGTGAGTGAATTGAATCACAAACACCCAGAGGTCCACCATTTTAAACATTAATTAGAGAAGTTGTCATCCATGTATAATTGAATATGAACACAATTGCTTTTTATAAAATTAATAAGTCCTCACATAACTTGTCCTGTTTCTGTGGGTTCCCATCAGATGGTAGGAGGTCATTGACAATAATTGAGTGTGTCTCCGCCATCTGTGACAATGCAGCTCATTTGCATTAATGATTTTTGTTTCAGCTCCAACACTGGATCAGCAGATTTCATCTTCTTAATGAAGTCCAGCTATTGAAGTTACAATTCAATCATTAACTAGAGTGGCTTTCAAATAGGGGGAAGAAGGTTGTGCTCATTAACGGTTGTGTTAGCATCCCGAGCGGCGAGACCTTTGAAGCATCTGATTGTTCAAGGCCCACAGCAGGACTGCTCCACTAAAACAGTGGCCGGGATTTTCCGTGCCCGCTGGCGTCAGGCGTGTTCGGTGGGGCGAACGGACAATATGGCGAGAAGGCCAAAAATCGCTTTCAAGACATTGTGAAGCTGGTTTGTGACCGTTTGCTGAGCCCGTCGATGGTGGGCCGTGTTCCCCATCATCGGACGTCGGGAACCTCACTGAAATACAAAAGCATTTCATTAGAAGACCAGGGTGTCCAGAAGGGTGGGAGGACTAAGTGGGGGGAAGGGGGGATGAAGGGGCCCGGAGCGGGTAAGGGGTCTGAAGGGGAGGATGTCCAGGTGAACGTGCAAGGGAGGGGTCGGATGGGTCCATGACTGTCTCCTGGCTAGCAAACTGAGGGTGGGCATGGTATGAGGGAATGGTGAGAATGACCGAGGGCAGAGTGACGCAGTAGGGTGGGAGGGTGAGGGTTGGACGGTAGCGATAGAAGGGACAGCGAGGGTAGTTGGTGGGGGCTTGGAGGCAGGCACGAACCCGGGGTGGGGGGTGTGGGAAGGAGGAGGTGAATGTGGATGGGAGTGGGGTTTTCGGGAAGGAAGTGAACGTGCACGTTCACCTGGACACCCCTGAAGGAAAAGGGTTACGGCTGGTAGGTCACGGAGGGGAGGTGGAAGGTGATGCCGGGGGGTCAACTGCGATGGGGGAAAGGAAATGGGTGACTGGGGGAGGGGAAAAGATGAGGGAGTACACGAGAATCTGAATCCAGACCGTGCTGTCCAAATCGAAAGTGAAAGGACAGTCGTGGTGGACGGGCACAGGTCCTGTATGGGAGTGTGATCAGTGGGTGGGCGGAGATGCAGGTCAGCTCAGATAGACAACTGGAAGAGAACTCCAGCAGGCAGCATTGAAAATGCTCAGGACATTGAGGTGAGTGTGATATGTGAGGGATCTGCGTGTGTGGGAGAGTGCTTGAACGAGGCTCCGAAAGGTCCTACCACACACACACTTCTCCCTCCAGAATCCCTCAAGCTGCTCTCTCTGTGGTGACAAAGGGTGAAATTAAGGGGCTCTAAAGCAAGGGGGACTCAGAGGGAGGGGACAGCCTCTGAGATTCCTGAGTGGATGACCCATGGGTGTCCAGCTGCTGCTCCTCCTCCCTTTGAGTGTCTGAGGGCCCCAGCCTGGCTCCTTAAGGGGGAGGAGCATCTGGAGGGATGTCGAGGTGCCCCGTTTCCCTCCTGCATTGCCATTGCAGGAACTCACCCATGGCTCCTGCGATGGAGCGCAGGTCTGTACACATCTCTGTGTTCTGCTGGGCCAGGGTCTCCATGGCGTCTACCAACTTCCCCATGGAGACCTCCATATGCGCACATGTGAGCACCACTTTATCCGAGAACAGGCGGACTCACTCCTTCGACTTGCGTGCCACTCTGCTGAGGGCTTCCAACAGCTCTGTGTGATGTTCCTCCGCCTTCCGCTGACTCTCCAGGATGAGTTGGAAGGCCAAATCTAGAGGCTCGTCATCTGACTCGGACCTCACAGTTGCCTGATGCCCAGCAGTCCTCCGAGTGCCAGGGAGCTCGGCTGAACCTGCCTCCTCCTGCTGCTGGGGACTGTGTCCGTGCGGTGACCACCAGATTGTGAACCCGAGCCTGCTCTAGATCTGGGTCCCACCGAAGTGTCTCTGCGCTGATGAAGGGTGTGGGTTAGCGCTGTGATGGGTGTTCCAGGTTACTTATTTCCAGCTCTTCAATGGAGGAGGAGTCCTCTTGGCTGGAGGTGAGGATGTGGATGGAGCTGAAGGACTGGCTGGCTGAGGGTGTCAGTCGCTTTGCAGAGCTCCCTGTGAACCACAGTAGAGATAATTAGTGCATGGCAGCAGAGTCAAAAGCAGGAGAGAGAGCACTCACATTTGCGTTAAGAGAGGGATGATGTGCTGCAGGCTCCTCATGTGGGTGTTCGCCGCCAACCTCATTGTCACCGCAGGCACAGTCACATCCTCACCAGTCGCACGCTCCTCAAAGTGAGTGAGGGACCTAATGTGGACCACTCCACTCCCCCGGTTTGGGACGTCTTCCTGTTGTTGTGAGCCAGCTTCTCCTGCATGAAAACAGATGGAGAGAGTGTGAGCAGGACACATGGCACTGCGTGGAATGTTTGTGTGGTGAGTGGAGCCATGGACAGGATGAGGACGTATGATCCTGATGGAGATGTGAGGGTGTGTGTGAGAGTTGGTGGTGTTGTCCCTTGAGATGTGAGGTCCCTGTGGATGTGTGATGGGTTAGTGAGTGTGTGAATTGGGAGTGATGAGAAGAGTGACATACCCTAGTGGAGTGGATGAGACCATTCATCCTGTGGCAGCGCTGGGTGGCCGTCCTCTTTTGCAGGGCATTGGCGCTGACCACTGCTGCCACCTCCTCCCAAGCCGGATTAGTGATGTTGCTGAAAACAATATACTGCGTATGCTGGAAATCTGAAATAAACAACAGATGCTGGAAAAACTCAGCAGGTCTGACAGCATCTGTGCAGAGAGAAACAGAGTTAACGTTTCAAGTCTGTATGACTCTTCCTCAGAGCTCTGAAGAAGAGTCATGCGGACTCGAAACATTAATTCTCCATAGATTCTGTCAGACCTGCTAAGTTTTTCCAGCATTTTCTGTTTTTATTTTATATATTAGTGAGGTTACTGCCTGTCCTGCGGCTAGAGCTGGGGTAGAGGACATCATGGTGGGCCTCCACTGCGTCCAAAAGGTGCTCGAGGGATGCGTCATTAACCTGGGGGCTGCAGGCTTCTTGTCTTTTGGGGCCATGTCTCATTTGCAGCAGCTGTGGGCTGGAAGCCCTGAGATGAGTGCGCGCGGCTGGACTTTAAATATGGCGCCCGGCGCGATGAAGCGGCGAGGTGATGTTGTGACGATTGAATGAGAGCCTGCCTGCCATGGAAATGGAGTGTTTCCTGGGAATGCATAATAAATGTGGCGTAGGACAATACAGCGTGAAAAGCCGCCATTGCGGCTGGCAGGTAAAATGTCATTTTACCCATCCGCTACCGCACTTACTGCAAATCTGGGACGATTTTCATAGTTCGGCCCAGAGTCCACTATCACCTTTACCTCTGGCCTTCAACAATCTGCTTTGCTTCCCAGACTGCCGACTGAAAGATTTGGCTAGAGTTGCTGTTCCGTCTTGTTCCTGACAAAGGGTAGTGGAAATCTGGAACTCTCTCCTACAAAAAGCTGTTGAGACTCCAGATCAATTGAAAAGATCAAAACTGAGATCAATATATTTTTGTTAGGTAAGTGTATTGAGGGATATGAAACCAAGGCAGAAAAAACAACAACAGCAACTTGCACTTGTACACTATATTTAACATAGCTAATCATCCCAAGACACTTCATAGGAGTATTAGGTTTAGGGGGAAAAATCCAGAGTTTAGGGCCTAGGCAACTGAAGGCACAGCTACCAATGGTAGAGTGGTGAAAATCAAGGTCAGAATTTGATAGAGTTAAAATGCAGATTGTGCATGATCAAATTTAATGGCAGAATGGGCGTGAGGGGCTGAACTTCCCATCCCTGTTCCTATGTTTTTAAGCCTCGCTTGGTCTCCAGTTGAAAATGAGGGATCACTTGTAGCAGGTTGGCCAATCCCAGAATTTAGGGCAAGCAGAATAGCTACTTGGCAAAACTCACCACTGTTACATGATTGGAAGGAGATGGCCACCATATGAGGAGTTTCCTGTGTGGAGCTGAGTTCCCTCACTCCATAGTATGACAGGTACGGATATTCCTAACAGTGATCCTTGAGCAGGTCATTGCTTGGGCTTGCGACCCTTGGCAAGCAGCACTATTCTAAAGCGCCACCTTACGGTGTTCCTGTCTGTTCCTAAGGGCTGCTGATTTTTCCACCTGTCTTTCTGTAGGACGTTTTTACTTTCTGCTGCGGGTTCACAATAGCAAATGAAACGAGAGAAATGGTGGCGTTTGATGAATGTTTGATTAAAAAGTGCAACAAGAACTTGCATTTACAGAGCATTGTTAAAGCCAGAAAATGACTCAAGGAGGATTGTAATCAGACAAAAGTTGACACCAAACCAAAGTAGAAGAATTAGGACAACATAGCAGTTTCCCTTACTTCAGTCTGGGTTTGGCCTCGTTGGTCCACAAGTGCTGCTCTTACAACTGGTGACCTTGCTCACTCCCACATGGATGATATATTCATCCAGTCCGTTGGATTTTAAAATCATAACAATTATTATGAAAGGCACAAACAATCTTTCCATCTACCTCCCTTAATCTGTATTCTCAAAACATTGAACAGGCTGCTGCACTTTTGTCTAGAAAAGAGAAGGCCAGTGGGTCACCCAATGGCCTTTAAAATGATGAAAGAGTTTGTTAGGGTGGACATAGACAAGATGTTTCCAGTTGTGAGGGAGATCAAAAACTATGGACCATAAACGTAAGGTAATTAATAAATCCAATAAGGAATTCAGGAGGATGTTTTTAAACCCAGGGAGTGGTTGGAATTGGAACTCGCTACCATAAAGTATAGTTGAGGTGAATACATGGATGCATTTAAGGGGAAGCTAGATAAGCAAATGATAGAGAAAGCATAGAAGGATATACTAATAGGGCTAGATGAAGTACAGTGAGGGGAGGTTTGTGTGGAACATGAACGCTGGCATAGACCAGGAGCTGAATGACCTGTTTCTGGCTGTAAAATTCTATGTATAAGACAAAAAATGGAGAGACCAAACAATACTGAAGTTGGATGTACAGACTCAATAGTCCAATCTACAGGAATTGAGTTTAAATGAAGTAGATATGGGCAGTTTAGGAAGTGAGTAGGAAACAGCATAATATACAAATGGTTGAAGGGTCAATATGCCCCTGAAGGCACTGCTTGTCCAAATCCAGCTTTGTATTTGTGTTATAGTTGATGTCTGAATCCATAGATTTCTGTTGTGCTTCAGGGTATCTGAAGGAGCATCTCAGCAATGATGGAAATCTAGGAAATTTTCAAACAAATAAATATGAGGATTAATATTTCCAAAACTTTATGGTACCATTATTGTGAAACACATAGCCTAAAGGAATAATTAGCAGCTACAGAGCACTGAAATATTTCATTTCTTCCTTTTCCAATATATCCCAATGCTGTCACTGTCCTCATGATGGAAATATACTAGAGGTTACAAAGTACTTACAGCACAAATAATTTAAAAATCTACAAATAAAAATAAATAATTCATAAACAAAATCATGAACGTTGCTATTGTTCAATGAGGAGCACTCTGGCCTCTCAGTCTGGAGGTCATTCAAATTTCACACTAGAGTCTTGAACAAAAAATCTTTGTCAGCAATCCTTGCAGTACTGAGGACGTTCTGCACTGTTGGAGGTGCTGTTCTGATGAAATATTAAACCCAGGTGGACATAAAAGATCCTATGACACTATTTCAAACAAGAGCTGGTGAGATCTCTTTGGTGTCCTGGTCAATATTTATCTTGCAACCAACATCTCTAATTTTCTAGTCATTATCTAGTCATCATCTCACTACATCCGCTTGTGTGAACTTGCTGTGTGCAAATTGGCTGCCATGTTTCCCATATTACAGCTGTAACTACACTTTAAAAGTACTTCATTGGCTGTAAATTGCTTTGAGATATCCTGAGGCCATGAAAGATGCTAATGAAAAAATATTTTTCTATATCATATTCGAATACTGAAAATAACTTATCCTGTCATAGGACTCTTGAGCCTCTGCTTGACTTCCAGGCACTTCTATTATTCAGCTGGATATTCACCATGATCTTTTTAACAAGCTGTCCTGTTCCCTGGATGACAATTCTCAGGAAGCATCACACAACCTGCTAAGCATTACATGCACAGCTGCACAGGAGCCCTCCACCTGGGATTCCCAGCTGCCTCTCAACCTGACTGCATCTGTGAAGATCCTCACAACTCCAAGCCCCCATTCCCTTACTTTGCACAATGACTGAAATGTCCCCCTCAATGTTGATTGCCACCATGTAAAAGGTTAGGTCAGTCTCCAGGAATGAGGCTGTAATTGGACCTCCTCTGCCTTTCCTTTCTGGTGTCAATCCTCATTCCCAATGCAAATGCACTTCCCTTCTCTTTTGGCCTTTCTGCACTGCCATGTACCCTATGTAGCTTTTAATAGGTCAGTGGCACCTCAGTGAAATTTCTGTTCTTCAGTCAATCTACCCTCCCTCAGTCCAACTGAGGTCACCTCTAATCTCTCCTGGGCCCAGCACTGATCACTCTTGACCTCTGACTTCTGAACTATTGGAAGTCATCTCATATTGACAGCAAGAACAAATATCTGTGCTATGGCTCAAACTGAAGATCCATATGAGAGCTTAAAGAAAATGGGGATGTTGGAATTAAAAATGGCATCAGGTCCCAATATCACAAATCATGTCCAAATGTAGTCAAACCAAAAGATTTCATCCTTACTTCCAAAATCTTTCAATTCTATCGCAATGCTGAGCAGATAGAGATTTATATCTGTTCAATCCTCTGTGTTATAAATAGCTATATTTGATAATTATTCACTACATTTCATTAACTTATTGAATTTTATTGTTAATTTAATGGTGTCATTTCATAATTAATTAAATTACTCATTGTTTTTAATAATTACTTACCTTATTGTCTGCACTTAATAATTTAATCACTCATTACATTAAAAAAACCATATATGGGATAAAGTTCAGAGATTAATCAGTCCCTCACTAAAATTAAGAATGACATTATTAATTTATAACTTAAGACATTCTATTTGTGAGCAATGGCAAGGGAGAACAAGTAATATCTCTATACTTCTCTCCATGTGTGTCTTCCTATTTCTCTTGAAATCTCTGACCATTGCTAGTACCCATTGGAATCAGAGTTAAGAAGGAAGGAAGTCAAAATAAACATAGTGCTAACAGGGGTCTGTGAGTATATTTGACATTATTCCAAATTTTAAACCCTGTGGGAACAAAAGAGGCTAATTAGAATTGTACTGTAGTGCCTTCATTACTTCAGTGCTAACTCTGTATCTCCCTATCCCTGTAACCACCTCCAGTCCTATAACCCTCCCAAATCTGGCCTCTTGTGCATTCCCACTTTCTTCATCCCACTATTGACGACTATGCCTTCAGCTGCCCGGGCCTTACGTTTTGGAATTCATCCCTAAACCTCGCCACCTCCCTTGGGACACTTCTTACAACCTCCATCCGTCCTAATATTTCCATATGTGGCCTGGTGTCAAACTTCATTTGCTAATGCTGCTGCGAAGGGCCTTGGGATGTTTTATTACATTGAAGGTGCTATGTAAATGCAAGTTGTTGTTGCTATTCAGGATAGTTCTGCACAGAATAATTCACTGTAATATATTTTAATTCTCTTCTTTCAGACCATTGTGGTACGATTCATTTGAAATGGATTTTAAACAGGTTAACGAACTGTGGTCTATTTTACTTAAAGTAGGCGACTAGACAAATGTTCCCTTTTTTCTTTAATAACAGAGCCTGCCTAGCAATTTATCTCCTTTCAGGTTCCCGGTAATGCTGTTCAAAGTGTTCCTTTAAGTACTTTTATCACTAGCAGCACCAGATTTAAAAACTCCTTTGCTATATTCTCTTTATAGCGCATCAAAATAGATTTACCATTTCACAGTGATCCCTGTCTGTTCCCTATAACTAGATTAGATTGGGTAAATCCAGAATATTACTTCCAACATTGAACAAGAGTATGCACATTTGAATCAGCGATACATAATTTCAGATAGAACTTGGATTCTTTATTGTCCGATAGAAATTGCTGACTATAGCTGAAGGTGGCTATGGCAACATTGCATTGTTTTAGCCACATGCAGTAATTTTGTGGAAAACACCTCATACTCAATATAGGTAAATGTACTTCATGTGTGTATATTCACTTAACAAACCTCAACCGCCATTCAGTAACCAAGAAAGTAAAGCACTAAAAGTAAAGCATGATCAGAAAAGACATCCACTCTGATTTTTATCTTGCCACAAACTCACAGAGGTTAAAGTTCACATTCACCCACTGTGAGAATGAGTATTGAGACCATAGGTTCCCTAATTCTGTCTATCATTCATTTCTTTAATTTACTAATCAGAAATGCAATTAACCACATTTGGATTCCCAATTAGCCACATGTGGTTTGCAGCTCATGTAACGAACACCACTGATAACTTGTTTTATCACAAATCCCAAATGCCTCCAATTGTTTTGAACATTTAGTTCTGGAATGTTGCTGTTGTTATGTAGGCAACAAGTTTTCGAAAGAAAACACAGCAAGTGAAGAGAATGATGCTATCAACGAGGACTTGCATTTATTTAGCTCCTACAATGTAGAAAAGCATCCAAGGCACTTCACAGAGGTATAATGAAAAGAAACAAATTAGATGTTGAGTCAAAAAAAAGTGGGAGGGAGTGGGATTTACCCAAACGTTTGATTTAAAAGGTGGGATTGAAGGAGAGGAAGGCCGCGGTTTTAGGGAAGGAATCCCAGAGTTTGAGGCTTAGGCCGCTCAAGGTACTATATTCAGTAGTGGAGTGATGGGGGGATGGGGTGAGGGGGGCTGGTGGGTGCATAAGAGGCTAGAGTTGGAGGAATGGAGACTTGACGGGGGGGATGGTAGAGTTGTGGGACTACACGAGATTACAGAAATGGGGGGAGGGGCATGACTTGCTTCACAAAGGTATTTAAAGGCAATAGTGAGAACTTTAACTTCAAGTGTTGAGGGTTCGAAGCAAGGACAGGGGCTGATGGGAGAGTGGGACTATATCATGGGATAGGATCTGGATAGTAGAGTTTTAGATGAACTGAAGTTTATGGATGGTGGAGGATGTGACAATGGCTAGGACACCACTGGAATGCTTAAATCTGGAGGTGACAAAAGTGTTGTTGAGGGTTTCAACAGCAGGTAGGGCAAGGTAGAAGTGGAGGTGGGTGATGTTACAGCAGTGGAAGTAGCCAGTCTTTGTGATGCCGAAGCCAGCAGGGTGAAAGCTCATCCAGGGATTGAATAGAATGGCAAGATTGTCCATAGTTTGATTGAACTGGTGGGGTTAGTGGAAATTACCCCAGTAGAAAAATATAATGGTTGTACAGGGAGGAATGAAGAAGTTGAAATGACCAAACTTACCAAGCAGAAACACACTTGTTTTTTAGCGGCTTAGCAGTCTTGTGGTAGGCAGTTTTTGACCTGGGTGTTCAGGAGCAAAGCATTGGTAGGACTTAGCAGGAGGTAACATAAGAATGGAGGTAGAATGAGAAAGCAACAAAAATACCCAAACGTATGTTCCTATTGACTCCATTCAGGTGCCAGACTTAGCACCACTGTGTAGTACTGAGGGAGTGCTGCACTTTCAGAGGTGTTGTCTTTCAAATGAAACATTAAGCTGAGGCCTTGGCTGCCCTGTCACCTAGGTATAAAAGATCCAATGGCACTTTTGAAGAGGAGCAGGAAAGTTATCCCCAGTGTCCTCATTAACATTTATCCCTCGACCAACACAAAATAAATCATCTGATCGTTTGTTTCAGTGCTGTTTGTGGGAGTTGGTGTGTCTACCGTACTTCCTACATTATAACTTCAAAAGTACTTCATTGGTTGTAATTCGCTTTGAGACAACTTGAGATCATGAAAGGTTGTGTACAGCCAGCTTGCTTTCCTTCTTTCTTTCTTATTTTCTTTACAAGACTCCACGTGTGCCCTGTGACTCATTGTTGACTTGCTTCATTATTTAAGTTCTAATCATCTTGAGTAAAAGTGACTTGACTTTGGAGTCGAATGTCTTTTGGCTTCACTGCCAGCAGAGATTCAATTTGTCAACTTGAACTATCATTTTGGTTCAAGAAATGACAAATCATCTGACACGAAGAAAGGAACACTTTATTTAGCTGCTGATGTTGCAGAACCAGTGATCCCAAAATACCCAGTGACACTAGCACTGGGAAGTACATTCTCATCTATCAGCCCATCACTCACTCTTCGTTGTCAGCAATAACCAGTACATTCAGATCTAAATTTATGTCAGTTACGAGCTATAATGGCAAGCTATTATTTGGCCACTCTGTATACCATGTGGAATATAAATCTAATGTCTCTGGAATATTGGCAGGTACCTGGTATAAAAAAATGGTCTATGGATTTGCTATACTGAAAATATATTAGGATGAGATGCTCCATACTTGCCTACGTTATTTTTGTTCTGTTTTCAAGCTTTGTTATATTTGCAGTGCGAATGGGGACAGACTTAGGGAATGGGCTAGGTGACTCCCCTTCAGTTCAACAGAGTGGTACAGAGGACATCAGACAGATATGAAAACATATGAAAGATGCAGAAGAGTGAAAAAGCTACACATCGGCGGATAGCCTCAGGAATCTTTCTGGTGAGGGGAGAGCAAAATAGGAGGAAATTGCTCTCTAAACAAGAAAACAAAAGTGTTTCCCTAGTAAGAAACCAAATAACCAGGGGAGGGGATGTGATGCTTTCTTGTTGGATTTGATTTTATTCCCCACTCCTCGTTCAAAGGTAATGATTGTTGCTGAGGACAGCCTTACAGGCTCCATCAACCCTACAGCACCTCATGCGAATGGTCATTTATATTCAGGGTTAAATGTATGCAGCCACTATTGTCGGGTCATTTGTCTATGAGGCCATCACAGCTGACCTCCATTTTGTCTTTGCTCAATGTCTCCATGCAGCCAACTTCCAGCAGAGGTTGCTACACAACAACTGAGCTGGACGTCTTGGAAAGGCTCCTGATTAGATACATGTTTTACCTGCAGCTGCAAAAGATACCTGAATTTACAGCATAGCCACAGGTCATCATGCTCAACTGATCTATGCTAGACAAAAACAAAAATACCTGGAAAAACACAGCAGGTCTGACAGCATCTGCGGAGAGGAACACAGTTAATGTTTCGAGTCCGTATGACTCTTCAACAGAACTAAGTAAAAATAGAAGAGAGGTGAAATATAAGCTGGTTTAAGGGGGGTGGGTGGGGAGGGGGGGGGGGCGTTGGTGGGACAGGTAGAGCTGGATAGAGGGTCAGTGATAGGTGGAGATAGCCAAAAGATGTCATAGACAAAGGGACAAAGAGGTGTTGAAGGTGGTGATATTATCTAAGGAATGTGCTAATTAAGGGTAGAAAGCAGGACAAGCAAGGTACAGATAGCCCTAGTGGGGGTGGGGTGGGGTGAAGGAATTGAAATAAGCTAAAAGTTAGAGATAAAACAATGGATGGAAATACATTTAAAAATAATGGAAGTAGGTGGGAAAAGAAAAATCTATATAAATTATTGGGAAAAAACAGTGAGGGGGATCAGAAAGGGGGTGGGGATGGAGGAGAGAGTTCATGATCTAAAATTGTTGAACTCAATATTCAGTCCGGAAGGCTGTAAAGTGCCTAGAAAGAAGATGAGGTGCTGTTCCTCCAGTTTGCGTTGAGCTTCACTGGAACAATGCAGCAGGCCAAGGATGGACATGTGGGCATGAGAGCAGGGTGGAGTGTTGAAATGGCAAGCGACAGGGAGGTCTGGGTAATACTTGCGGACAGACTGAAGGTGTTCTGCAAAGCGGTCACCCAGTCTGCGTTTGGTCTCTCCAATGTAGAGGAAACCGCATTGGGAGCAACGAATGCAGTAGAATAAATTGAGGGAAGTGCAAGTGAAATGCTGCTTCACTTGAAAGGAGTGTTTGGGCCCTTGGACGGTGAGGAGAGGGGAAGTAAAGGGGCAGGTGTTGCACCTTCTGGGGTTGCATGGGAAAGTGCCATGGGAGGGAGTTGAGGTATAGGGGGTGATGGAGGAGTGGACCAGAGTGTCCCGGAGGGAATGATCCCTGCGGAATGCCACCAGGGGGGTAAAGGAAGGATGTGTTTGGTGGTGGCATCATGCTGGAGTTGGCGGAAATGGTGGAGGATGATCCTTTGAATGCGGAGGCTGGTGGGGTGATAAGTGAGGGCATGGGGGACCCTATGTTTCTGGGAGGGAGAGGAAGGCGTGAGGGCAGATGCGCGGGAAATGGGCCGGACACGGTTGAGGGCCCTGTCAACCACCGTGGGTGGAAAACCTCGGTTAAGGAAGAAGGAGGACATGTCAGAGGAACTGTTTTTGAAAGTGGCATCATCAGAACAGATGCGACGGAGGAGAAGGAACTGAGAGAATTGGATGGAGTCCTTACAGGAAGCGGGGTGTGAGGAGCTGTAGTCAAGGTAGCTGTGGGAGTCGATAGGCTTGTAATGGATATTGGTGGACAGTCTATCACCAGAAATTGAGACAGAGAGGTCAAGGAAAGGAAGGGAAGTGTCAGAGATGGACCATGTGAAAATGATGGAGGGGTGGAAATTGGAAGCAAAATTAAAAAATTTTTCCAGGTCCCGACGAGAGCATGAAGCAGCACCGAAGCAATCATCGATGTACCGGAGAAAGAGTTGTGGGAGGGGGCCGGAGTAGGACTGGAACAAGGAATGTTCCACATACCCCATAAAGAGACAGGCATAGCTGGGGCGCATGCGGGTTGGATCTATCCCACCCGGATCTATGCTAGTGTTTATTCGCATAAGCCTCCTCCCATCTTATTCCACTCCCACCCTGTTTCATCTAACAGTATCAGCATATCCTGCTATTCTCTCATTGGTTTATCTAACTTCCCCCTAAATGTCTCTGTTCACCTCAAATACTCCCTGTGGTAGCAAGCTCCATTTTCTCACCACTCTTGGTAAAGAGCATAAGAGCATACGGACATAAGAAATAGGAGCAGCAGCAGGCCATATGTGTCCTCGATTCAGTAAGGTCATGACTGATCTGATTGTGGATTCACTTTCCTCATTGTTCCCCATAGCCCTTGATTCCCCTATTGATCAAAAAGCTGTCTAACTCAGTCTCGAATATATTCAGTGACCCAGACTCTACTGCTCTCTGTGGAAAAGAATTCCAAAGATTCAGTATCCTCTGAGAGAAGAAATTCCTCCTCAACTCTGTCTTAAATGGGCAACCCCTGATTCTGAAACTGTGTCCCCTAGTTCTAGATTCCTCTATGAGGGGAAGCATCCTCTCAGCCTCTATCCTGTAAATCCCCTCGGAATCTTCTATATTAGATCACCTCTCATTCTTCTAAACTCCAATGAGTATAGACCCAACTTGCTCAACCTTTTCTCAGAAGACAACCCCTTCGCCCCAGGAATCACTTCTATGAACTGCCTCCAATGCAAGTACACCTCTCCATAAATAAGAAGACCCAAAGGATACTCAGTACTCCAGGTGAGATGGAAAAAAGAGATGGAAGCTGTAAACCTCTATTTAGAAGATTTCAGCTCAAGCAGCCAACTCAGACAGATCTCTAAACTCTCGTTCCAGGGAGAGTCGGATTAGTAGCTGATTTCATGAACAGAATTGAGTGAGGAGAATCGTGTCAGGTTGTATTACAGTGTCACCCTGCAAACTTCGACATCGTCATGCTGTGAACTCCTGTCCAGTTGCAGATAAGTTTCCTAAACACAAAGGTGGTGACCCTATTTTTGAAAATGTGATTTCATTTTTCCTCAGTTTTTTCCCCCCTTCTTTCCTGAAAGCATCAACTCTCGAGGTGGAGATTTTGACTTGAATTTTCGTTTCCCGAGTCGGGACTGAAGAGTTTGAAAATTCCTGGCTCCACAAACCTGACTTAGGAGAGAGTGTTCAGACAATTGGATTTTCATTCCTTGGTCGGGGTTGTAGAGGTGGGTGCAAACAGACTTGGCCCCATCATCCCCGGAAAGAGTTTGGAGGCAGCCACAAGGGCTGCTGGGTGTGGAGGCGGGCTGTGTGAAAGGCCTGCCTCGGTGCTCTGGGACTTTATTGCATCTGGTAAAAAAAAAGCCGAAAAACAGCCCTCAAGTCCACACCCCTCACGTCCCCTCACCACCCCCCCACACACTACAAATGACCCATCCATACCAACCCTCATGTCCCCACCCACACCATAATCCCCTCATACCCACTATGCCAACCCATGCCCCCTACCTACCCCCATGGCCCTTTATAGCCCTTAAGGCAACTTAATACCAACTCATGCCAACATATACAACCCCACCCACCACCATTTTCCCCTACATCCTCCATGCCAACTCACCCAGTATCCAGCATGGCAATCCTTAGGACCCATGCTGAGATGAAATATAATGAAGTGTCTATTAATGACTTCACTATTTAAAAAAAATGCTCTCATTCATAAAAACACATTCACTACATTTCCATTCCTTCAAGTGCTTAATCCCTTATAAAAACAAACATTTCATTCAAGTACTTAGTCCCTTATCAAAACAAGCATTTGTATTCATTGCCCCACATCAAATATTTTATTACCACTTGGAGCTGTCAATCAAACTGTGAATTCACACTCTGATAATGAGAGGCTGTGGAATCAGTTATGCAACATAAATCAAATAATGATTGCCCTCATGCTTATGTGAACAGACAGATTGAAATAGCAAGCACTGATTTTTTTAAAACTACAAACTTTAAAAAAAACAATTAAAGGCTGGGAGGCTTAAATGCCTTGATGGCTTGACAGTTCCAATGAGTCTAACCACTTTTTACACACATTCATGTCTGCTTTAAACAATCCAAAAGGGCATTTGACTTCTCCCAAAGGGGTCTATGGACCTCTCCAAAAGGGTACCCTATTGAAAATTCAGGCCTCAGTCTTTTGGATCTGCAGCTGGACATTGTTTCCATCTTCAAATCTTGCTGACTGAAATCTCCAGCTGAAAGAAAGACTTGCAATCATTTAGCACCTCTTACAACCAAAGGATGTCTCAAAGTTCTTCACAGCCATGAAGTACTTTTAAAGTGTTGTTATAGATTAAACAATTTATGCACTACAAAAACCCACATACAACAATGAGATAAACAACCATAAAATTGTTTTTTTAAGTCTTGTTGCTTGAGAAATAAATATTGGCCGTAACTCTGGGGAGCATCCAATTTGCTCTTCTTCAAGTAGAGCCATGAGGTTTTTATGTTCTCCTGAGATGGCGGTTGTGGCCTCTGTTTAATGTGTCATCTCAAAGATGGTGGCTTCAACAGTGCAGCACTGTCTCAGTACAGCCAAACAACATAAGCAACAAGCGATAGACAGAGCTAAGCGATTCCACTACCAATGCATCAGATCTAAGCACTGCAGTCCTGCCACATCCAGTCATGAATGGTGGTGGACAATTAAACAACTCACTGGAGGAGGAGGCTCCAAAAATATCCCCATCCTCAATGATGGGGGAGACCAGCATATTACTGCAAAAGATAAGGCTGAAGCATTTGCAACAATCTTCAGCCAGAAGTGCCGAGTGGTTGATCCATCTCGACTTCCTTCGAAGGTCCCCAGCATCACAGATGTCAGTCTTCAGCCAATTTGTTTCACTTCACATGATATCAAGAAATGGCTGAAGGCACTGGATACTGCAAAGGCTATAGGCTCTGACAACATTCTGGCAATATGACTGAGGTTTAGTGCACCAACATTTGCTGCACCCCTAGCCAAGCTGTTCCAGAACAACTAAACCACTGACATCTACCTGGCAATGTGGAAAATTGCCCAGGTATGTTCTGCACACAAAAAGCAGGACAAATCTAACCTGGTCAATTACTGCCCCATCAGTCTACTCTCGATCATCAGTAAAGAAATGAAAGGGGTCATTAACAGTGCTATCAAGCAGCACTTGCCTAGCAATAAGCTGCTCACTGAAGCCTAGTTTGGGTTCTGCCAGGATCACTCAGTTCCTGACCTCATTACAGCCTTGGTTCATACATGGACAAAAGAGCTGAACACCAGAGGTGAGGTGAGAGTGACTGCCCTTAATATCAAGGTAACATTTGGCCAACCGTGGCATCAAGGAGCCCTAGAAAAACTGGAGTCAATGGGAATCAGGTGGAAAACTTCACATTGGTTGGAGTCATACCTAGCACAAAGGAAGATGGTTGTGGTTGTTCGAGGCCAATCATTTCAGTTCCAGGTCACCATGCAGGAGTTCCTTGGGATAGTGTCCTAGGCCCAACCATCTTCAGCTGCTTTATCAATGACCTTCCTTCCAACATAAGGTCAGAAATGGGGATGTTCGCTGATGATTGCACAATGTTCAGCATAATTTGTGACTACTCAGGTACTGAAACAGCCCATGTCCAAATGTAGCAAGACCTGGACAATATCCAGACTTGGGTTGACAAGTGGCAAATAACATTCATGCCACTCAAGTGTCAGGCAATGACCAGCTCCTACAACAGAGAATCTAAGCATCGCCCCTTGACATTGAATGGCATTACCATCGCTGAATTCCCCACTATCAACATCATGGGGATTACCATTGACCAGAAACTGAACTGGGCTAGCCATATAAATGCTGTGGCTACAGGAGCAGGTCAGAGGCAAGGAATCCTGTGGCGAGTAACTCACCTCCTGACTCCTCAAAGCCTGTCCACCATCTACAAGGCACAAGTCAGGAATGTGATGGAATACTCTCCACTTGCCTGGATGCATGCAGCTCCAACAACATGCAAGCAAAGCAGCCCACTTGATTGGCATGCCATCCACAAATGCTCACTCCTTCCACCACCGACGCACAGTAGCAGCAGTGTGTACCATCTACAAGATGCACTGCAGGAACTCACCTTCCTAGACAGCACCTTCTAAACCCATGACCACTATCACCTAGAAGGACAAGGGCAGCAGATAGATGGGACCAACACCACCTGGAAGTTCCCCTCCAAGTGACTCATCATCCTGGCTTGGAAATATATCGCCGTTCCTTCACTATCGCTGAGTCAAAACCTGGAACTCCCTCCCTAACAGCCCTGTGGGTGTACCTACACCACATGGACTGCAGCGGTTCAGGAAGGCAGCTCACCACCACCTTCTCAAGGTCATTAAATGCTGGCCTAGCCAGTAAAGCCCACATCCCTATAAATGAATAAAAAAAATAATCCAGGCTGACACTTCTGTGCAGTATTGAGGGGATGCTACGTTATCGAAAGTACTGTCTCTCAGGTAAGATGATAATCCAAATCTTTGTTTGCCAGGCATGTCAGTGTAAAAGCTTCTGTGATATCCTGAGGAAGGGAAAGGTGCTATATAAACACAAGCTCTACCTTTCTTTCTAAAAGGTAGTGCAGTATGCAAGATGTGAGCCAACGCCCTGGGCTAGACAATGACCATTTTTAATCATGGACAGAAAGTTGTCATCACCTTTATTACTGCTTTGTTGTTAGTGAAACTTTGGGATTAATGTGGAGAAAACTGTTTGTTGAGGATTACATTATTGAGTTAGGTGTATACAACAAAATAAAGGTGATGCTTCAAAAGGTAAATGAAACTTTGTCTCACAGAATGGGTTCAGTTGTGCCAGAAGCTCTTTGACACTGATTTGAATGTAGAACTAGGAGTTCCGTGAAACTGACAAATATCTATCTTTAACTCCACAATTGAGTTGACACTGGAGTTTGAACCATGGTACTGATTTAAGTTGACTTACTCCTAGCATTAGCCTCAGTATCATTTCTTCATGGCACAATTAAGATCAAGAAATTGGAGCCATTGCTCCTCTTAGTTTCTTCAGCTGTAGGTTATTCCTAATGTGAATCTGCACACTGATGTACTCCAGTGGAGCTTGAATACTGCAATTAATTTTATTCCTATGGAATCTGCAGTGTTCAGGGTTTACTAAGCCTAGTGGTAATAAAATTCATGACCTCAAAGGGAGTATGACATTGGGGAACTGTTCTTAGTGAAGCCCAACTAGAAAGTAATTCTGTACCAGGCCACCATTCACCAGGAGACAACTGTTGCTTAGTAACGTTCCAATTATGTAGCCACAAAACAAGGAAACTATCCAGGCGTCTTAATGAAGTGGGAGACCTGAGCTGAATTAGGAGCCCATCGCCAATCCATAGCATCAATTGGATTAATCTCCACCATGGTTGATTCCTGTTATGATTTGGGATTAGTAGAAACCAATTTAAAAGCCCCCAACCCGCTATATTAAATTGCACATTTTTCTTGTGAACCTGAAGGTATTTTTAAGTGTCAAAATACACCCTAAAAGACAAGAATTTGTGCTTTATTTACGGTCTGAGTGTTGTTTTTAATGGTGTGTGATTGTGGAACCAGACAGTGCGGAATGTGGCAATTCAGCCCATCAAAGGGCTGTTCTACTGATCTTAGATCACTTATACACTTATACAATGCTCCCTTATCGTAGTGCTTTCAAACTACTGAACAAAGACAACTAGGACCACTTAAAATAGGGGTGCATGGTACTTTCCCCTTTCAAGCCTCATTAAAGTGAGGGACTGAAAAAAATTCAGGCACATATAGAGGCAGCACACAGTCAAGGAATGAAAGTGGTTCAATCTCTAATCTGTTCTGAGTTATTGAATCTCAGCCAGGGGTGACAGTGGGGTTGCAGCAATTGATCACCGCTCAGTTAGAGGGTGGTGAGGGGTTTGCTTGGGCAAAAGAGCCAGAGTTGCTGCTTCTGTTGCGAATTACATGCCCTTGGGGTTGAGGCCAGGACTCCTCTGCTGCAATTCTTTCTGTGGTACAGAAGCCTGCTGGCACGCGCTGTGAGGTATTGGAAGGCAGCTGGTTATACTGGAAGGGCATCTTAACATGAGTCAACAGGAAGGGAGGATACAAAATGGAGGGAAGTGGGTTGACAAAAAAACCTTGGAAAAGCCTTGAGAAAGAAAGGCAAACAGAAATTGAAACCATATGTTGAACCTTTAAATAAAATGTTAATGGTAATTGTTGACATTTCTACAACCCCTCGGTTATTTAATGTATGTTCCTGGCCCTCTCACTCCTGACTTGCATCTTTGATTCCCATTAATCATCCCTTGCCACCTGCACCCCTGACAGTTTGGTAAATTTAATTCCTGAGCAAAAAAAAAAGATATGTTAATATTTAGTGACAAGAGCAACAAAAATAATTCAATTGTGACTAATTGTAGAAAGCATTTGAAAGAAAATTGTGAGCCAGTAAAATATTTATCATTTGTGCTGCATACAAAGTGTCTCCCTGTTTCAGGGATTAATTTTAAAGGTCCTTGCCTCAATCTGTTCGTAGACCTCCTGTGAGGCGATTGAGGAGACTGTCATCAAATATTCCTGCTTTGTAAATTAAAAAGGTGTTGGTGGGGGACGGGGAGGTGGAGTCTGGTGGATTCTCAAGAAAATTGTCCCATTTGCATCATGGTTTCACATTTGCTTAAAATACCTGAAGGAACTGTAATTTACTGCGTATATACCATTCAGCGTATAGGCGTTTTTAAGAATGAAGAAGGTTATTTAGCCCAATGTGATTGGCCTTTTTCTTATTGTTCTCAACTTCTGATGGGGGTGGGGTGGTGCATGAGGTGGCAAGTCCACACAAGGGAACAACCAACATTCCCTCCAGTTTTTTTTGTTGTGTGCAGCCTATTCATTTAATTGCGTGGGCCCTTTAAATTTTTTAGCTCAAGTGCACACCTGCGGGTAACTTAAAGGGGTTGACATGTGCTCAGCCTGCACGAAAACTCCTGGTCCAATGAAGCTCAATTGAAGCTCAAGAAAGAGCAACTCATCTTTCGATTAGGCACTTTCCAACCTTCTGGACTCAAGAATGAGTTCAACAATTTCAGATGATAACCACTGCTTCCATTTTTTTGAACAGCAGTTACTGATAATGGTTCTGCTGTGTGATCATTTACACCTCCCATATTAGCCCCATCTTTTGTTTCTTTGCTTGTCCCCATTACCTTCCCCTTTTGTCTTGCACCATCATCCCTTTTGTCATTTCACCTGTCCTGCCTTCCACCCAATCACAGGATGTGGTAATCTGAGGCGTAATACACCTTTAAGAGAATGTGAGCAGATTGACCACGTGACTGTAAGACCCAATAGGTGGGCAGCGTGGGCTACCATGTAAATGTTAGTCTAGAGTAGGGTCTAGTTGGAGAAGTACACATCATGTTAATGCTCTGTTGTCTGTGTAATTAAATAAATTGTGCTTCATTTCATATTGGTCTCTGCGTCTGCCGTACATTGTAACCGGCTCACCTGCCGACAGATGAGCGTGCAACCAGTTCACAAGTAAAGCAACCCATAGTTAAAACATAACAACGGGCGACGAGGCAAAACAGTTGACATCACTAAGGAAAGCCACGAATACTCAACAGTACTGAAGTAGCCGTGCCTGCAGGCCGATTGGGAGGAGGATCAGCAGGTGCACATTCCGGACTCATCCCCATCCAGGTGACTCTGAGAGTGACCGGCCAATCCGACTCCCCTCTTCCTGTGACCTCAGTAGCTCCAGCTTCACAGGACGAGGAGGGTGCCACTGCCACACAGCAGGACCCCGAAAGCAGACCGGGGCCCTCCAGGTCTCGGCCCTCCAAGGACGCCCGGCAAAGTTATCACAGGCAGGGCATCACAGTCAGCAGGCTGCCTCCACCTCTGCTGTGGATGTCCGTGGAGCACCAAGATGTAGAGTCAGGGTTAGGAAAGTAAAGGAGAATTAGCTGCACAGCCTGGGCATGGGTGTTAATCACTTGTACTTACTGTTCACTATTGTCAATAAACTCCCAAGAATGTCTCCCTGCCTATGGCTCCTTGTTCTGATGAGCAGTGTTCTTGTCACTCAGATGTGAAACTTTTCTGCACAAGATAAAGGCAGGTATCTCAGTCCAGGGCCTCTTCCCTGTGCTCTGTGCAGCCTTCAGGCCACAGTGATGGTCCGGCCTCACACTCCCTGGAAACATTACTGATGCCTGCACCTTGGCAGTGCTGGTCATTGCTGCCAGAATATAGTGGACAAGCGCCACAGAGTTCCATCATTCTCTCTGTGTGCTCTCAGCACCTTTAAGGTGGGGCTGGCCCCCATCTCTTCAGCATCTGTGACCAGTGATGCTGTGCACCAGCTCCTGAAGGACTGAGGCACTGATGCTGACAAAGCATCAGAACTTCTAAAGTTTCATGGCTGCGTCTCTATGATATGACCCTGATCACAGAGCACAAGCGAACTGCCTTCGGCCAGACAGGAATCAGACATTCTCAGAGGTTATGTAAAGATTTTGGAGCGCTCTCACTACATGTCGTCATCATCTTCCGCAAATCTAGCAGCTATGAGGGCCTCCTGAGCATGCCTGCCTTGTCTAGCCAGTTTGAGGGCCTCATCCCCATCATTGTTGCCTCCGAGGACTTCCTCAGCCCCATCCCTGTCGGCGTCCTCCTCATTGGAGGTGATGTGTTGCTTCTCCATCTCCTCCTCAGCCAGCTCCTCTCCCCATTGCAGAGACAGGTTGTAAAGGGCTCGGCAGATGATGACGATGTGTGACACCCTCTGCGGACTGTATAGCAGGGCTCCACCAGACTGGTCCAGGCACCGGAAACGCATCTTCAGCATCCCTTTGGTCTGCTCCACCAAGTTGTGAGCTGCTGCATGAGCCTCATTATAGCGTCACTCTGCTGCAGTCTGAGGCCACCGCCCGGGTGTCATCAGCCACGGCCCTTTGTCCCTGAGGAGCCATCCCTGCAGCTTCTGTGGACCCTGGGAGACTCCAGGGATCTACAAGTGACTCAGGATGTAGGCGTCGTGCACACTCCCTGGAGACTGTGCGCACACCTGCAGGATGCGTTTCTGGTGGTCGCATACCAGCTGCATATTTAGTGAGTGGAAGCCCTTGCAGTTGATGTAGTCCACTGTATGTAGCGATAGAGACCTGAGCGCCACATGGGTGCAGTCAATCGCACCCTGCACCTGTGGGAATCCCGAGATCAGGGCGAATTCAATGGCCCTTGCATCCTGGCTTCATGGTCCTGGGTGAAATGCACAATGTTGTGTGCCCTTGCGAAGGTGGCATTCGTGACCTCATGGATGCATTTGTGGGCGGTGGCTTGTGATATCCCACAGAGGTACCTGTGGAGCCCTGAAAGGAGCCACTGGCATAGAAATTGAGCGCTGCCATCACTTTCACAGCCACTGGCAGTGGATGCCCTCCATGTCCCCTTGGCGCCAAGTCCTGCAGTAAGTGGAAGATGTGAGCCACTAGGTCCCTAGACATGCGCAATCATCGGCGACACTGGTTCTCAGTCATCTGCAGGAATGGCAGGGCAGCATCTATAGACTCTGGGTGTCGCTATGTGCCGACCAGCCACGGCTTGCTGTCATTCTTGGGCAGCGTGTGCGCGAGCCCCTGCTGCCCCTTCTTCATGAGATTGCTGCTCCTGCCTTTGCACGGCCAGATACCTCAGTCGCTCTCTCCTCTGTCTTCTACGGCCTCTGTAGTCCATCAGGCATACAGCTAGGTCACCAGTCTCCATGCTCCTGATGTCGTCCTCCTGTGGCATGAAAGAGAGATAGAGACGTGGTTAGCATGGGCGTATTTAGCACCTTTCCTGGCCCTGTGTGACTGCCCCTTAATGCTTCCCGGAGAGTGCTGGTCACCCCTCGGATGGCCACAGATGAGTGCGCTGCATGGCTGCCCTGTCAGCCTGCGACATGGGGGAGACTGGTCCAGGCCGAGATGCTGAGGTTGAAAGGGGCTGTGAGCATCTCCAGCAGTGGCTGCTACATGGCCAGCGTTGGCGAGGAGATTGTACAACATGTGCAGTCCAGCTGCTCCGCGGTCCAATGAAGTAGTTGCGGAGTCGCCGTCTGTGCCGGGGTGGGTGGGAGGGGGGTGTAAGGTCTGGCGTGCTTGGTGGCCCTTTGGTGCCTCCGCGTGCCTGGGTGGGCAGGCTAGGAGCCTGACCCCAATCATATCACTGTAGCTGAGCCTGATCTGTCTCAGTTGCAGAGGCCTGGTCAGTTTATACAGGGGGTGTCCCTGCTGCATGGCCACTTCCCTCGCCTACACTGCCCCCCACCCTCGATTTCTTGTGCGCAAGATCCAACGCCAGGGCAGCAGTTATGCTCCCCCCTGACAAGAGTCGCCTCTGAGGCTGGGCAGGAGCTGCCCCCGGACACCCACCAACCTCCCAACGAGAACACTCGCCTCCGAGGCTGGGCAGCACTTCACCCCGGCCCCCCGGCACCCCTGAAGCCTGCCAAGCAACAGGTGATCCTGGCGAGCTGTGGAGAACGCTGCTGCTCATTCACCTCCCCTTCTCCCAAAGTGAAGGCCGCCAAGTGCACATCACCTGTGTGCTGTTGTGAAACTGGTGGGGATCCAAGAGCCTGGCAGGATCGCATTTTAATGACATGCTGATGTATTTCATTGAGCCCCCTAAAGACTGTTGGTTGGAACACAGCCCCCCATCGGCATGCTGGGCGGACAGTCGCGACCTGCCTTCACACCGTCGTGAAACAGATCACGCCATATCATCCACACATGCTACCTAACACACCTATTGCCAGCAGGCACGGAAAATTCCACCCAGAGTCAGATACTTATTCGCTACAACTTAAAAATGGGTAAAACAGAGCCAACCCACGTGACAGTAGAAGTCAACAGAAAACCCCTTTGAATGAAGGTGGATACAGGCGCATCCACGACAGCTATAGGGGAACACATGCTTAAGTATCTGCACAGAGCAGGCCACTCACTAAAGCTGCCAGTTGCCAGACTAAAGACATGTACTGGTGAAAATATATGAGTGAAAGGTATATGCAAGTTTCCAGTACAACACAGAGGCCAGGCTGCTAACCTACCCCTGATAGTGGTAGCAGGGGAGGGTCCAACTCTACTTGGCCGGAACTGGCTTAAGGAAATAAAGTTGGAGTGGACTGAGATTTTTCAACTCAGAATGAAAACCCTACAAGAATTATTACGGAAATATGCCCCTGTATTCAAGGAAGAGCTCGGGAAGACTCAGGGGCTGCAAGCTAAAATCCACATGGATCCTGGAGCAACCCCCAGATATTTGAAGACGAGGCCAGTCCCCTATGCATGATGAGAAAAGGTGGATATTGAATTGGGCAGGCTGGAAAGGTTGGGAGTCTTACAACCTGTACAATTTTCCAAATGGGCAGTGCCCATAGTTCCAGTACTAAAGCCTGACCAGAGTGTGTGAATATGCAGGGGCTACAAGTTGACCATTAACAAAGTAGCCAGACTTGATAGGCACCCTGTACTAAAAATTGATGAATTATTCTCCAAGCTGGAAGGAGAAACCACACATACAAAACTCGACATGAGCCACACTTACCAGCAAGTTCAGCTAGAAAAGGCCTCTTGGGATTTTGTGACTGTCAGCACACATATGGGGTTATACCAGTATACCAGGTTACCCTTCAGAGTCTCATCGGCTTGTGCCATTTTCCAATGGACTTTGGAAAATTTGCTCCAAGGTCTACCCCATGTAGTGGTTTACCTCGACGATGTCCTAGTAACAGGACTAACTGATGAAGAACACCTGGCTAACTTGGAAGAGGTATTGAAGCATTTCTCACAAGCCAGAATACGCTTGAAAAAGGAAAAATGTATCTTCCAAGCAAAAGAAGTGATTTACCTAGTGATAGGGTCGACTCGCAGGGCCTTCGCCCAGTAGAAGACAAGGTGAGAACTATTTGTGAGGTGCCAGCCCTGAAAAATTCCACAGAACTCAAGTCCTTCTTGGGAATGGTTAACTACTATGGTCGTTTTCTCCCAAATTTGTCAACAATACTGGCTCCATTACACGGGTTACTCAAGAAAAACCACAGGTGGACTTGGCAAGCCCCACAACAACAGACTTTTATGGCAGTGAAGTAGTTACGCTCATCGGCCCTGTTGGTACATTTTGACCCAAAGAAAGAATTGATTTTAACCTGTGATGCATCCCCTTATGGAGTAGGGGCAGCACTCAGCTGGATGTCAGATGGTTCTGAACGGCCCATGGGCTACATTTCAAGAACAATCAGTGATGCAGAACAAAGATACTCACAGATAGAAAAAGAAGGCTTATCTATTGTATTTGGCGTTAAGAAAATTCTACCAATACATCCATGGTTGCCACTTAACCATAGTATCTGACCACAAGCCACTACTATGCTTGTTTGGGGAAGATAAGGCAATACCCCTAATAGCCTCAGCCTGCATCCAAAGGTGGGCGCTGATTCTAGCTGCTTACGAATATACTTTTATCCACCGGCCGGTAAACTAGATTGCAAATGCCGACGTGCTGAGCTGATTACCTCTAAAAGACAGCAATGTGAACGTCCCCATTCCTCAAGAATTGTCTTGTTATTAAAATTTCTGGATTCATCACCAGTGAATGCAAAACAGATCAGAGAATGGACAGACCACGATCCAGTTTTGTCTCACGTCAGGGAACAAGTCTTGCAGGGTTGGTCTAATGAGCCAAAGTCGGACGAAATGAAGCCTTATTTTAACAGGAGATATGCGCTCACCTGCCAGGATGGCATCTTACTGTGGGGAGCGAGAGTCATTGTTCCTCCCAGAGGAAGACAACCATTATTGATAGAATTGCATAGCCCTCACCCCGGCATTTCCAGAATGAAAATGTTGGCATGCAGCCACTTACGGTGTCCAGGGATGGGCATTGAGATCAAAAACATGGTCAAGAGCTGCATGCAGTGCCATCAGGTACAGAAATTGCCTCCTTCTGCTCCGCTGCATCCTTGGGAATGGCCAGGAAGGCCATGGGTCAGTCTCCATGTTGACCACGTGGGGCCTTTTTTGGCCACAATGTTCCTCTTTCCTATCGACGCTCACTCCAAACAGATAGATGTATACGAGGTGAGATCACCCACATCTGCCACCACCATAGACAGATTGCGTCAGAGTTTTGCGATACACGGCTTACCAGAGGTAATAGTGTCTGATAATGGAATGGCATTCACTAGAGGGGAATTCCAAAAATTTACAAGCCTCAATGGCATAGCACATGTCAAGGCCTCGCCAAACCACCCTGCATCCAACGGGTTGACCGAGAGGGCAGTCCAGACCTTCAAGGCCAGAATGAAAAAAAGTAGCAACCAAATTATCATGCTTCCTGCTCAGCTACAGGACTAAGCCACATACAACCACCAGTATTACCCCCACAGAGTTATTAAGGAAGAAACATCCCAGAATGCGGTTAAGCCTCATAAGGCCAATTTTAGGGGGGAGGGTAGAGAGAATTCAGGAGGCCCAGAAAAATGAACATGGTTACCACAGTCGTGAAAGAAACTTCACTTTAGGGGAAGCTGCTTTCGCGAAGAACTTTGGAGATTGGTCCAAATGGCTATCAGGTGAAGACAGTGCAGTGACAGGACCCCTGTCCTACCATATATCCGTTGAAGGTCTGATAATCAGGAGACATATAGATCATCTCAGGAAAAGGGAAACAGATCCACAAGAAAAAGTGCACCAAGCATTCCTGTTGGTGTCTACATCACAGGTAGAAGTAACTCCTCTTGCTTTGGAAGTATCTGCAGAACCTATTGAGCCTGTGAGAGTCGAAGAAGAAAATTTACAGGTTCCTACTGGGGAGCCTAGTGGACAGATAACTCCTGAGAGGGAGCCTCAGATAAACCATCTGAAGTCATAGAATTACAATGGCCGACACATTTGAAAAAGCCTCTTGAGAAACTAAATTTGTAAATAGTTCACTTTTGTAAATAGTTAGTATATTGTAAAATGTATTTTCAAGTAAAGGGGGAGGGATGTGGTAATCTGAGGTGTAATACACCTTTAAGAGACTGTGAGCAGATTGACCACGTGACTGTAAGACCCAATAGCTGGGTAGCGTGGGCTACCATGTAAATGTTAGTCTAGAGTAGGGTCTGGCTGGAGAAGCACACGTCTTGTTAATGCTCTGTTGTTTGTGTAAATAAATAGCATGTGCTTCATTTCGTATTGGTCTCCGCGTCTGCCGTATATCGTAATCGACTCGCCTGCCGACAGGTAAGCGTGCAACCGATTTGCGAACAAAGCAACCCAGGGTTAAAACATAACACAGCCCTTCCCTTTGGTTCTTTGCTCAGCTCCCTCTTTCCCTACCTCTGTATTTGCTTAAAGTGTCAATTCTTTAACTTTTCCCAGTCCTGATGGAAGGTCATCGACCTGAGACCTTAACTCTGCTTCTCTCTCCACAGAAGCTGCTGCATTTCAGTTTTTATTTCAGATTTCTAGCATCTGCAGCATTTTGCTTTGGTATAAGCTTTGCTCTGCACCTGACCTGTGCTGCACATGGCTTAGAAATGGTCAATTGAGTAAGATAAGTGAAAAGAGGTTCAGTCTCTAGTACTGTTGTGAAAATTCGATTTTCAAGACTGGTTTTGATTAATGACGTTCATGGTCTTGCAAAGCCCTCTGGCTCAAGCATTGATGGTATTGGAAAGGCAGTATGACAAAATTCCATTGCCAGTCTGAATCCTGCACACTGAGTGATTGTTTCAGGAATTAGGCTGAACAATTTTCCATCATTAAAATTTATATATTTTCCATAAATTAGAGCACATTACTGTTTACGGTGCAATTAGTGTTGAAATGTAGGGAAATGCTGCAGCCAATTTAAGCACAGCAAGCTGCACATTACAACCAGATTACCCGTGTTTTTGGTATTGGTTGAGGGGTTAATGTTGGTCAGGATACTGGGGAGACATCCCCTCTTCTTCTAACTAGTGCCCTAGGATCTTTTATGTTCGTCTGAGAGGAAAGACAGAGCTTCAGTTTAATATCTCGTCTGAATGACATCACCTCAGGATTGTAAGATTGGATTATGTGCTCAACTGTCCAGTCTGGGACTTAAGCCCACACTTTCTCAGAGACATACTATACTGCACCACCACTAAGCCAAAGCTTGAAAGGTCATTTTCCACATGGCTTTCTAAAAGATAGCAGTGTTTCAAAGTGTTAAGGAACAGCTCTTACAACTTAAGGGAGGAAATAATGAAACATTCTTTTTGTACATTTCATTTTTTCTAATGCTGCCTTTTTCCCTCTCCCCATTCCTTTTTTTTTGTCTCTTCTCCCTTTTACTCCCCCTCACTCCCACATTCTGCCTTTTCACGGTTTCGATATCCCTTAAGACGTATGGACAATAACTCCGCATAATCACTTCCAAAGTCCTGCCTTGCATGCTTCACTTATTAGCTGATGTAATCATTCAATTGTGCCATGTTCTTGAAACAGAGGTTACATAGGATTGATCAGAATAATTGTTTCCTCGGCTGGTGAAGTGACATCCAAGGATGACAAATGACGATGCTGGGTTGGCGAGGCTACAATTATTGGAGCAGTTTATTGGAACATCATCATTTCATCGTTCATAGTTATGTTTTGCTAGCTCACCTTTAATATGACCACTTCTGCCCCGCACCTCCACACACACACCATATATGTCCACACCCATGCACATACACACACATCACATATGTCCACACCTACCCACACAACCCACACACACACACACAGCAGCCACACACGTGCACACACACACACCACATAGGTCCACACCCACCCAAACACACACACACACACACACCACATATGTCCACACCCATACACACACACACCACAACCCACACAACTCTCACACACAAACCACACACACACCCACATCATATATGTCCACACCCCACACAACTCACACAGACACACTCACACACACACAACTCACACACACACAACTCACACACACACACGCAAACACATAACTCACACACACAACTGACACACACATGCCACACAACTCTCAAATGCCCACACAACTCATGCACACACACAAACCCACACACCACATATGTCCACACCCACCCAAACACACAAACACCCACACCCACACCACATATGTCCACACTCATTCCCACACACACCACAACCCACACAACCCACACAACACACACACACACCCACATCACATAAGTCCACACCCCACACAATTCACACAGACATGCATACACACACCTGACACACACACACACAACTCACACACACATGCCCGCACAACTCACACACACACATACCACACACCACATATGTCCACACCCCACACAACTCACACACACACACACACAGACACACACCACACTCACCCACACCGCGCACACATTTACCATTGACATTAACCTATAGCTAGAAATAGTGCACATGGTAGATGCAGGTAAAATGTTTCTCCTGGTTGGGGAGCTTAGAACCAGGGGACACCATTTCAAAATAAGGGGGAAGTCATTTAGGACCGAGATAAGGAGAATTTTTTTTATTCAGAGGGTTTGTGAATCTTTGGAATTCTCTACCCCAGAGGGCCGTGGAAGCTCAGTCATTGAGTATGTTTAAAGCAGAGATTGATAGATTTCTAAATACCAATGAGATAAAGGGATATGGGGATTGTGTGGGAAAAAGGCATTGAAGTGGATGGTTAGCCAAGGTCCTATTGAAAGGCAGACCAGGCTCGGTGGGCTGTATGGCCTATTCCTGCTCCTGTGTTTCTATGGGGAGTGAAACCCCTGGTCAGCTGAACAAACTGGTTGGTTTAATGATATAGTGAACAAGTTTTTTTTAATGAAAACTAATGAGGAAAAGTTATATTTATAATTGTAAGCACATGTAGACATATTTGGGTCAAATCCATGTGTGCAGTATTGCCCTCTCAAAAATCTGAATTTGGAAATGAAGGGTTGGTAGGCTGGTTTGAGCTGGGAGAGGCTGACACAAACTCAATGTAATGGGTAGCAGTAAAGTAGGCACAAATAATGGATGAGGCTCGATCAGAATGGCAGGCTAGCTCTTCAGAACAAGCATTGTTTTATGGAGAATAAAACTGTAATGTCCTGTCTCCCTTCTTCATTTACTTCCAAGAGTGTTTAATTTAAGGGAATTCAGTTCTATGAAATGGGTTGTGCTCTCACATCTTACTCCCACAATCAGCAGCAAGCACTCTCAGCTCAAGTACGTCGCAGGTTTCCTATTGTGCCCGATGGATGGATATTTAGCCCACGCTTGGAGCAGAAACCCCTTTTGCATGAGTGAAATTTCCACCTCTCATAATTGCCTGGGACATCTCCAAATATGATGATCAGGCTGCCAAATTATAGGCAATTGTGTGCTATGCATTTCCACTGAGAGTTTAAAGCAATCCCCACCATGTCTGGCCATCTCACTGAGTTTAAGAACCTTGTTGCCAATGGAGAGAGGAGGTATTATCATATTAATCTAGGTTGGGATCAGGGTCAGGACAGTTGGAGAGATAGGAAGTCTTCATTAGTAGCACAAAACGGGGTGTTAATGAATCATTCGCCATTTTTACTGCTGATTGGAAGAGAAAATGGAGTGAAGTGTAAAATGAGCTGCCAATTCACTGTCGCCTGTTTTCTGATCTCAGCAAAGAGGGTACATACACAAACCAATTATGCAGCCAGCCTTCTTTTGAATGACCTTTACATCACTTTCCGTGATTCAGTAGAAGTTTTAAAGAAGTAATTTGTAAAGGTTTGGCAAAGGAATTGGAAGGGAGGTGAGCTGAAAAGTTTCTGATGCTGCAAGTTTTTTTGAGATCCGGAATGTACTGCCAGAGAGGGTGGTGGAAGCATATTCAATAATAACTTTCAAAAAGAAATTGGATAAATACTTGAAGGTGTGTTGGGAAAGAATAAGGGAGTGGGATTAATTGGATAGCTCTTCCAAAGAGCCAGGACTGAATAGCCTCCATTTGTGCTCTATGAGTCTATGACCTTCTCCTCTGGCTTAGTATGTAAGGGCTGTGACTGGGGTGAAAAGAGCTTGCTATATAGACAAGCTATATAGAGTCAGGTGTAACACCCCAGTATGCATCATTGGCTGGGTATACTGATCGTGCTGCAGCATCACATGCAATTGTAAAGTGACAAGAGGCAAAGAAAATTAAATGAGTAACAATCTGTTAATTCTCCCAGTCCGTGTTTTCTTTGAACTATAAAGCCAGAGTTCGCAAAGCAGGACAGATGGGAACCCTGGTTTCTCTATTTCTGCTCAGTGCTGTGGATGTTGGGTAGATTGGGGAGTCAACATGGCAGGTGCATGCTTTAATGATGCTGGGATTTTGTAACTAGCAATGTAGAAGAATGAGTCACCAGGATGATGTGAATAAGCGTTGACATCAGACACGGTTTGATTTCATATGCTTACAAGTTTCCAGCCTGGTATCAATGTGCAGCTACAAGATTCCTATTTTTTGCTCCATTGTATAAATGGTTATAGGATGTGCAGAAGTGAGACACGGGTAACTGATTCTTCAGGCACCGGCAGTTGTTTTTAGGATTTTAAAAGGACAAGAACATGTAGAGCATGACAAGGCACTGATCAGCACAGAGAGCATAGATTGCACTTGAAGAGGGATAAATTCAAAATTAATCTGAGGAAGCAGTATCTCAGTGAGCAAGTGGTCAATCTAAGGAAAAGGCTGCGAGTGAGATGGGGTGAGCAGTTGCTGCTCATTCTTTCAAATACAAATTCACCTGAGTTTTTTCAAGAAATAACTTTTTGGGGTACAGTGTATGCGTAATTTGAGACATGTCATGTCGAATATGTCACATACTTGGAAGGACTTTGGCCCGATGATTCTTAAATCTTTCCACCACTGGGGGTTTTCCTTGCCCCATGCCTGAATTGTTGTCGACTAATAGAGATCGGCTGTCATGATGAATGAACAACTCCGTTATCATTGTAATAAAAGCTGAATACTGCAGATGCTGGAAACCTGAAATGAAAACAGAAAATGCTGGAAATATTCAGCAGGTCTGGCAGCATCTGTGGAGAGAGAAACAGAGTTAATGATTTGAGTCGAAGATGACTCTTCTTCAGAAGAGGGCCTCGATGGGGCAGTGATCAGGAGAACACCATTGAGGATGCACACCGAGATGCTGGGTGCGTTAACTGGCCAGGGAGCCGCCTTCATTATCAAGGAACATGGAGGAGTCTGGCTCCAATTTGATAGAGGGCAACGCATAGAGCTTGCCGCTTCACAGCCTCTGCTCCATCTCCCTGTGGTACTGCAGACCCAGAGACACTGCAAAAACTGCTCCCAGGCCTGGTGCAGTCTTTTTGTGGACAGGTCACCTACTTCTCTGCCAACTCTGTGAGGATGCTGCATCACACTCTGGCAAATCCCAGAACTTGTCAAAATGCTGCAAGTGCTGAAAACCTGAAATAAAAATAGAAAACTCTGGAAAAATTCAGCAGGTCAAGCAGCTTCAATGCAAAGAGGAAGGTAAGGTTAATGGTGTAGTCCAATGACCTTTCAATAGAGATGCTGCCCATTAATAAGACAGGACTTGCATTTATATAGTGCTTCAGGATGTCTTAAAGAACTTTGCACTGTTATAATGTAGGGAAACCCAACTGTAAACTTGTATATAGTAAGATCCCAGAGCTAAGAGATAAATGACCAGATGGACAGTATTCCTTTTACATGACATCAGTTGAGGGATAAATGCTGACCATGATATAGACAAACCACCCTGCTCTTAAAATAGGACCGTAGATGGCAGACAAGACCTTGGTTTGATTTCTCATCTGAAAGGCCACACCTCCAACAGAGCAGCACTCCTTCAATACTGAACTGGGATGTCAGCCTGGAATATGTGCTTGTTGTGTTTTGTGCCTTGGAGAAATGCAGAGATGACACCAGTTTCTAAGGCGGAGATGTTATCTTTGCCTTTAACATGTCAAACGCTGTTGGCTGTGTGACTGTCCATTCCTACTGTGAGCATAGTAGCTTGTGAAGCGGCTCTGTGATCTCTGCGTCCTTAAGAATGAATCGGTGATAAAAGTTGGTAGTATCAAGGAACAATGCAAACCTTTTCACATTAGACAGGCTCAAAATGGCATGAATGGCTTTGATGTTATTGTGTGACACCTTTACTCCAGCTGCTGTCACGATGTATCCTAGAAATGCTGTGAATATGCATTTGCTCTTTGTTGAGCATTAAATTGTGTTGTTTGAGTCGAATGGGCACTGCTGATAATCACTGCTCATGGTCTGCTTTGTTGTTTCCATGGACAGTTGACGTCATCAAATAGGTTGAGTATCCCTTAGTGTCTGACAAGACTGAAGAAACAATCTTCTGGAATGTGCTGGGTGCTGAATTTAGTCCATATGGCATTCTGTGGAACTGTGGAACACCTTCATGAGTAACAGAAGCTGTAAGATATTGGCTTTGCTCCACTAATAGTATCTGAAAATATCTCCATCATATGTCGAGGTTCGTGAAGACCATGCAGTTGTGAAAATGATGCCAATAGTTCTTGAATTGTAGGAAGTGGATACTTGATTGGAATGATTGCTTTGTTGATCACCTTAGCGTTAACACATAGTCTAAGTTTGCCATTTTTGTGTCATGCAATGACTAGGTTCGGTATCCATGACGATGAGTCGATTCACTCAGTTATACCGTCTGCTTCAAGTCGTTTGAGCTCCTGTGACACTTCAGCAGAGTTTGCAAAGGGCAATCATCTCAAATTTTGTGAAACTGGCAGAGTTGACATGCCAATGCGAGGAACATGACAGTACCCCTTAATCTCCCCAAATCTGGTAAATAAGGAAGGGTACCATTGTGTGTAGTCTGTGTCATCGATCCCATTAATATGTGCTCCCGTGAGGTCTTCAAGTTTGAAGCCAAGTTTATTGAAAATGTTTACCCCTATAAGGCTTCTGTCTTTAACTATGTAGAGTGTGAGCTGGTCTAGGTGATGCTTTTGTAGCACACAGGAACTGTGATCATTCTCAAAACTGGAATATTAAAGCCATTGTGAGCTTGAAGAGTGTTTGTCACAGGAGTGAGAGAAATTTCTGAAAAATACCAATGGTAGTTTGTCACCCAAATGAGATACTTTAGCGCCAACATTGATGAGGAACGATACTGAAATGTCCATGATCTCAACTAAGCATTCCTTAAAATGACCTGGTGCTTTACTATCCATGTTGGTATTCACATGTCGTACTTCACTCTCAGCGATAGGTTCCTCCATGTATTAAACTGATGAAGTCTTTCCCAATCTGCATACCTTTGTGAAGTGACACCGCTTTAAGCACTTTACACTTTTCCTTCAGGCTGCACATTGGTGTTGGGAATCGATAGCTACCTCCACAATTTGGGCACATTTTTTAAGGTAACTAACTGACTGTGATAGGCTTTCTGGCACCTCTGGCAGAATGTTCTACCTGGAAATGTGGAAATTTGCACACAAAAAGCAGCACAAATCCAACCCAGCCAATTACCGCCCCATCAGTCTACTCTCCATCATCAGTAAAGTGATGGAAGGGGTCATCATCAGTGCTATCAAGCAGCACTTGCTTAGCAATAACCTGCTCACTGACGCCCAGTTTGGGTTCCGCCAGGACCACTCAGCTCCTGACCTCATTCCAGCCTTGGTTCAAACATGGGGAAAAGAGCTGAAATCCTGAGGTTAGGTGAGAGTGACTGCCCTTGACATCAAGGCAGCATTTGGCCGAGTATGGCATCAAGGAGCCTGAGCAAAACTGGAGTCCATAGGAATCGGGGGAAAGCTCTCCGCTGGGTGGAGACATATGTTGAGCTCAACTCATTTGAAAGGTACGTGGATCTACATTTGAAGTGATGTAACCTGGAAAACTACGGTTCAGGTGCTGGAAAGTGGGATTAAAATGAGTGGCTCGTTTCTTTTTTCTCTTTTTGTCTGGTGTAGACACGAGGGGCTGAATGGCCTCTTTCTGCTCCGTAACTTTCCTATGGTTCTATTGTTCACCCTTTCACAAAGGAAGATGGTTGTGCTTGTTGGAGGCCAGTCATCTCAGTTCCAGGACATCACTGCAGGAGTTCCTCAGGGTAGTGTCCTAGATCAATCATCTTCAACTGCTTCATCAATGACCTTCCTTCCATCGTAAGGTCAGAAGTGGGGATGTTCACTGATCATCGCACAATGTTCAGCACCATTTGCGACTCCTCAGATACTGAAGCAGTCCATGTCCAAATGCAGCAAGTCCTGGACAATATCTAGACTTGGGCTGACAAGTGGCAAGTAACATTCACGCCACACAAGTGCCAGGCAATGACCATCTCCAACAAGAGAGAATCTAACCATCACCCCGTGACATTCAATGGCATTACCATCGCTGAATCCCTCACTATCAACATCCTGGGGGTTACCATTGACCAGAAACTGAACTGGACTAACCATATAAATACTGTGGCTACAAGAGCAGGCCAGGAGTAGAAATCATGTGGCAAGTAACTCACCTCCTGACTCCCCAAAGCCTGTTCACCATCTACAAGGCAGAAGTCAGGAGTGTGATGGAATACTCTCTGCTTGCTTGGATGAGTGCAGCTCCAACAACACTCAACAAGATTGACACCATCCAGGACAAAGATTGCCACTCCTTCCACAAACATTCATTCCCTCTACCACTGACGAACAGTGGCAGCAGTGTGTACCATCTACAAGATGCACTGCAGAAACTCATTAAGGCTCCTTGGTCAGCACCTTCCAAACCCACGACCTCCACTATCTAGCAGAACAAGGGCAGCAGATACATGGGGGAGAATTTTCTTCCCGTCGGGCGGGTTGGGCGGGAACGGGCGCGGGCAGGCACACAGCCATTTGCCGCCCGTGATTGGCTGCACACTGCCATTTTACGTTGGTGGCCCAATTAAGGCCCGCACAGTGTGACATGCACCCGGAAGTGCTCAGCGCTACCTGTGCAGACGTGGGTAGGAGGGAGAATCGGGGCCTGCACTCTTTTGCACATGCACGCTAAAGAGCGCGGAAATCTCCCTGAGGCATGGAGCTGCCTCAGGGAGATTAATTTCATTATGTAAACTTGAAAGAAAGATTAGAAGAATTTATTCAGACATGTCCCCTCATGTGACAGTGTCACATGAGCTGGGACATGTCAATGAATTTTAATAAAAATTTTTATTTAATTTATAAACCCCTCATGAAACCTCATCCCGCCTGTGGATGAGGTTTCATGATAACTGTGAAGGCCGCCTGGGCTCTTTGCCTGCTGCCAACCTTAAAGTTGGACTGGCAGCTCAGGCAATCAGTTTAATTAGTTGATAAATGGCCTTAATAGGCCTTTGACAGTTTGACAGGCGCATAGCCGACTCCAGTGCTCGCCTGCCGAACTGAAGATTGGAATGACGTGCGGTGATGTCAGGACGCACGCCTGACGTCACCGCGCGCCATTTTACGTGTCGGCGAGTGGGGCCCGTCCCCGCACGCCGACCAGAAGATTCTGCCCATGGGAACACTACTCTGGAAGTTCCCCTCCTAGCCACTCACCATCCTGACTTGAAAATATATCGCTGTTCCTTCACTGTTGCTGGGTTAAAATCCTGGAACTCCCTCTCTAACAGCACTGTGGGTGTACCTACACCACATGGACTGCAGCGGTTCAAGAAGGCAGCTCACCACCACCTTCTCAAGGGCAATTAGGGATGGGCAATAAATACTGGCCTGGCCAGCAACGCCCACATCCCACAAAAGTGAATTTTTTAAAAAAAAATTCCATCATCACACTTTTCTTTGGGCCAAAGCATTTTTTGAGATCATTTACGGCCGTGTCAAACAGAAATGTGTCTTCTGTGAGCTTCTCAAATATTCGCTGGTTCACAGCTCCAAGACAATATACGAGTATTGGCTTCTTGCAGGCCGCTGCTACATCTGGACTGTCCATCCCCTTGGCGAGCAAGTAGGTCTTCAGCCCTAAAATCCATCAATCCCATGGCACGGGGGGAACTCCTGGCAAAGAAAGGAAAGGTGCTGCAGCCAGTAAATTTAAATTTTTCTCCATATTGTGACCAATTGCTGTGTTTTACGCCTCGGAGAGATGCAAAGACGCCACCATTTTCTATGTCTAAACAAGAGATTTATTTGAGATGCCTGCTCTCTCATGCGAAGGGCTTCTTGCTTCTTTAGTTCCTCTCTCTCTCTTGTAACCACACCCAGGCTTCACTAACAGCACAGAGATACATAATAAATAATGGAATAATTAAACAATTGAATACTACAATATTCAAGCTTCTGGGGAGGGGCTTGAACCCACAACCAACTAATCCCAGAGGTGAGAATGTTGACACTGTGGAAGGTGAAATAGTATTCTCCCGCTTCTTTTTGGCCAAGAGCAAAAGATAACAGTGGAAATAGCATCAGTTCCTTGCATTGTCAGCAGGAATGGAAGTCCAGAGGTCTGCATGGTAGAAACTTTGTCAAAGGTCTTGCAGGTGAAAGAGGAAGGGAACAGCAAATGGTCCCTGGACTTTAAAATGTTAGAAGAGAAACTAAAGTATGCCAAAGAAAGGGTAGTTACACATTTGGATGTGACCCCATGAATTTCAAGACAGGCTTATTTTTCTCATTGGGCACTGATTTGTGTGTTAATTCAATTTTTTGTGACTTTCTTTTAAAGTTAGCTTTATTTAAATAATTGGAAGAAACAAAAATTACAAGATAATTACAAGCTCCTTTTCCAAGGAATACATCTTTGTTTTTTACTGTACAGTCTGACTTTTATTGATTGAAACAAGGACAGAGAAAGTGATGTCTCCAGCTTCCAAATTCAATCTTTTCCCAAAGTATCTGAAATTCCCATTATTTTCAAAGGGGCACTTGAAATTCCCGTAAATAGAGGCTTAAGGGAGGCAAAGCAATGGCACTGATTGAGGTAATCTGAATGTGCAGGAACAGTGAGGGCACCTTTTGCCTTGGTGAATATGGTAAGACTGGTAATTGTGGAAACTATTATCAATCAAACTGCTGCGACTTTAAACAGAGATATCCCTAGGATAACTTCACCGCTTGGTCATTAAAACTCTGGGGCACAGAGGATAATTTCTTTCAAACAAGTCTTAGGATTAAGATCAAGCTGATAAAAACATAATTAAAAATGGCATATGTGATATGAATGGGATAAAAAAAAGGGCATTGTTGTCTCTTCCAACAGAGTTTTCTGCTTGGACTACAACTTCTCACAAAATGTTAACCCTTGCGAGGCTAGTTGTTGGCTGTTCAAAGGTCTGCGCTCAGCTACCAAACCAACCGGTCACTGCAAGAGGCAATCCAAGTGGAGGATCCTACATTTATTGCAGAGATTCTAGATTTACCACAGTGGAATTTATGTTGAGTGAGTATTCAGTCCCATCCTTCCACCCTCTGAGATCTCGGCCTTCCTTCAATTCTGGACTCTTGTGTATCCCCAGTTTTCATTACTCCACCATTGGCGGCCATACCTTCAGCTGCTTAGGCCTTAATCTCTGGAATTCCCTCCCTAAACCTCTCCACCTCTCTCTTTTAAGACACTCCTTCAGATTTACCTCTTCGACCAAGCTTTTAATTGCCTGTCCCTGTCTTTCCTTATGTGGCTCGGTGTCAAATTAACACTTCAATAAAGAAACTTGGATGTTTTTACCACATTAAAGTTGCTATATAAATGCAAGTTGTTTTTGAGGAGTGAATATTTTCTCATGGCCTGAACTTTTCGTTTGTTGGGTGAGAGCGATTGGTGGGCCCGGGAGTGGACGGGAAACGATCCCCCGACCACGATTTCACGCTGGATGCTCTATTAACGGCCAGCCAGTGTGAAACATGCCCAGAGAGAGGCTCAGCACTGCTGATGGGGGGGGCGGGAAGAGGGCAGGCGCCGACATCACCGCGGGTGCTGGTGAGCGCTTCCGCTGAGCTCCCTGAAGACAGACAGATGCCTCAGGGAGCTGCAGACCTCCACAGAATAAAAGAAAGCACAAAAATGCTGCAAAAAAATGCCCATGCAGCACCATCAAACACCTGAAAGTAGACCTCAAAAGTGCTGTCCCCAGATATTTCTTTTTTATTTTATATCCTATCGGAGATTTCATCCCTCCCTTGGATGAGGCTTCATCAAAAATGTAAAGCCCGCCCGGCCGATTGGCCTATCCGCCAACCGTAGGGTTAGACGGGCCACGCAAAATTACTGACCATTGGGCCGGTAATGAGCTTAATTGCCCACTTAATTGTCGAGGGGAGCTCTTCCGACTACTGTGCATGGCCACCAAGTGAAATATCGCGCGAGTGCACAATGACGTTGGGACGCTCGCCTGACGTCATCTTGCACGATTTTACGCCTGTTCGAGTCCGGCATGCGCCCGCCTGCAGGACATAAAGTTCTGGCCCATATTTTGGCCTGGAGTTTCCGAGATGATGGAGAAGTTTTGGGTGGTCAGGAGATAAACCACTCAGAATCACAGAATCTTTACAGTGCAGAAGGAGGCCATTTGGCCCATTGAGTCTGCACTGGCTCTCTGAAAAAGCATTCTATCTAGTCCCACTCTCCTGCCTTATCCCCGTAACCCTGCATATTCTCTCTTTTCAGATAGCTATCCAATTCCCTTTGAATACCTCGATCCAACCTGCCTCCACCACCCTCTCGGGAAGTTCATTCCAGACTCCAAGCGCCAGGTGGCTGAAGTCTGGAATGAACTTCCTGGGAGGGTGGTGGAGGCAGGTGAAAATGTTTTTCCTCACATCATTTTTACACCTTTTGTCAATTATTTTGAACCCTCTAGTTCTCATCATCGAGAACACAGCCTCTGCCCTCCACTTGTGACCAAGGTGTTGTGGTGTCTGGTCCGGCTCAACCAAGATGTTGATGGTGGGGAACTCAATGATGGTGATACTCTTGAAGGTCAGAAGGAACTGCTTAAATTTTTGTTGGTAGCTAGACACTGTTGAGTGTTACTCACAATAAGAGATTGTGGTGGAAGAATTAATCCAGGCTGGTCTTTCGGTTTAAGCTGGCTTATTTTCAAGACAACTCCTCAGTGCTACTGACTTCCAAGTAGCTTCCACACAAAGTGATCCAGCTGTATCTTTTTATTCTATTTAGATGGAATAATCAATGCCCATCACTTGTTTAAATAGCAATTGGTTTTAACAAGGTGATTGCCATATTAACATTGGGCACTTAGATGTTGTCGATAGCTTTGCAGTGGATACCTTTCTTGGAGCAGGTACTAGATTTACCCAAGTGGGTGCATTTGCTTTATGGGGTGGATCCCCAGAAATAGATGACCATAATGTCCCATAGGGACATTTGACCATCTCAGTCTCTAAACATTCAAACAACATACAATTCCCATCCACAATCAGCTCCAATTGAACAAATTAAACAACACAGCCCCCGCTGCTTATAAGAACATTGGAACAGAAACAGGAGTTAGCCATTCAAACTAGTCTCAATAGCTTCTAGGGGGAGAGGTTTCCAGGTTTCCACTACCCGTTGTGTGAAGAAATGCTTCCTGACACGACCTCTGTGCAGCCTAACTGTAATTTAATGATATTCCTCCTTGTGGGAGCACAAGATCAAGGTGTTCAAAGAGACAGTACAGAATGCAGAGCACAGAAACAGGCTATTGGACACAATTGGTCTATCCCTGTGTTCATGAACCACACAAGCCTCCCCCTACCTTACTTCACTCTACATTTGTTCAAACTCACTACTTGATCTTTGATTATTAATGCAATACGAAGAGGAGTGCCATTTTTGGTGGCACAGTACAAGAGATGGGGAAAAAGGAGACAACCTTCATTACTAAGCTTCACTGACAGAAATTATAGTGTTATCACTGCTCGAATGCTCCTTGAATCTTGATGACTTTTTGTCTTGCCTTTCCTGACTATGTCATGGGACATTTCTCAGCAAAAATACAGCTTTATTATAAGGCACAGAATACTCAACTGCCAACGTTGATATTCCTATTATAAAGCTAGGGTATGCTTAAAATGTCAAACTTTGCATATCTTTTGGAGAAGGATATACTGAGGAGAATTGAATTTGAATAAATACTATGCTTCTGTTGATCTAGCTCACAGTATTCTATTTTCCCTCCTTCTTCTTAAGTCTATTCTTGTGATTTTACCTAATATTCATCTACGCCACCAGACAATTGCTTCTCCCACTACTTCCTAATCAACAGAAGCACAAACCATCGCAGAATAAATATTGAAAAATTTTATGGGGAAAATTACTTTATGAGCCCTTTACTTAGTGAACATGCTCACTCCAAACATCCAGTCCCTTTTCTGATCAATGAAGTTTGATCAGTTTGAAAGGGGAGCCGCAAAGCAGGCAGCAAAACCTTCGATGCTGCGTACTTCACCGTCTCACTGATCAGGACATTTTGGGCACTGCCATGTTTATCAGATGGCCTGTCAGTCATTTTGATGCTGCACATGAAGCGCTGACTGGATAAACATCGAATTCCCTTTGCAATCGCATTGGAGCAGTGAATGCTAATATTTCCTATTGAGAGACTAGCTGGGTGAAATGAATGTTTAACCCATGGGTTTATTGAACAGCTGCATCTGTCTATCTTTCTCTTCATGCCCCAAATCTAAAGGTAATTTTTTTCACTTCCTCCGCCTGCCGAAATTCCCCACCACCCACCCCCCCACCAACTCCCCAACACCTCCTGCTTTCAGTATCTCCTTTCTAACTGAAACTTTTAAGATTATGAAAAGAAGGTGGAGGCAGAATCAATTATGTCATTGAAAAGGAAATTAAATAAGCAACTGGAGGGCTACAGGTAAAGGATGGGGGAGTAGGACTAGCTAAATCGCTCTTGCAGAGACAGGAAGTACTGGAGCGACTGACATCCTTGAAGGTGGATTAATCACCAGGGCTGGATGGATTGTATCCCAGGCTGTTAAAGGAAGCCAGGGAGGAAATAATGGATGCTCTGAGAATCATTTCCCAATCCTCACTTGATACAGGTGAGGTCCCAGAGGGTTGGAGGCCTGCGAAAGTTGTACCAGGGTGCTAGTTGTACCAGGGTGCTAGTTGTACCAGGGTGCTAGTTCAAAGGGTGCAAGGGATAGGCCACAAAATTATAGGCCGGTCAGTCTGACTCTGGTGGTGGGCAAATTATTGGAATCAATTCTGAGAGACAGGATAAATTGTCACTTAGAAAGGCACAGATTGATCAGGGGTAGTCAGCATGGTTTTGTTTGGGGAAGATCGTGTCTTACCAACTTAATTGAATTATTTGAGAAAGCAACAAGGAGGATTGTTGAGGGTAGTAGATGTTGTCTACATGGATTTTACTAAGGCATTTGACAAGGTCCCACAAGGCAGTCTGGCCAGAAAAGAGAGATCCAATGGGATACAAGGTCAGGTAGTGAGTTGGATCCAAAATTGGCTCAGCTACAGGAAACATAGTATAATGGTTGATGGATGATTTTTTGCGAGTGGAAAGTGGTTTCCAGTGGCATTACACAGGGCTCAGTATTGGGATCCTTGCTGTTTGTTGTATATATTAATTATTTGGACTTAAATGTGGGAGGCATTATTGGGAAATCTGCAGATGACATAAGAATTGGCCATGTAGTTGATAGTGAAGAGGATAGCTGTTGTCTCTGGAACGATATCAAAAGTTTGGCTGAGTGGCAGAAAAGTGGCAAATGGAATTCAAACCAGAAAAGTGTTAGGTAATACATTTGGGGAGGGCAAACAAAGCAAGGGAATACTCAATAAACAGGAGGATAATGTGAGGTGTTGAGGAAGTGAGAGATCTTGGTGTGCATGTCCACAGGCCCCTGAAGGTGGCAGGACAGGTGGATAACGTGGTAAAGAAAGCATATGGAATGCTTTCCTTTATTGGACAAGGTATAGAATGCAAATGTAGGGATGTAATGCTGCAACTGTATAAAATGCTGGTTAGGCCACAGCTGGAATTTTGTGTACAGTTCTGTTTGCCACATTACAGGAAGGACATAATTGCTTTGGAGACCGTACAGGGGAGGTTTACAAGAATATTGCCAGGGCTTGAAAATTGAAGCTATGAGGAGATATTGGATAGGCTGGGGTTGTTTTCCTTCAAACAGAGAAGGTTGAGGGGTGACCTAATTGAGGTGTACAAAAATATGAGGGGCCTAGATAGGGTAGACAGGAAAGACCTCTTTCCCCTAGCTGAGGGGGTCAATTACAAGGGGGCACAGATTTAAGGTGATTGGTAGAGGGATTAGAGGGGACATGAGGAAAAGCTTTTCCACCCAGAGGGTGGTGGGCGTCCTGAATTCACTGCCTAAGTTGGTGATTGAGGCTGAAACACTCAACTCATTTAAAATGTACCTGGATCTGCATCTGAAGTGCTGCAGCCTGCAAGGACTAGGTTTTTTTCTCTTTTCTGGCCGGCACGGACACAGTGGGCTGAATGGCCCTCTTTCTGCACCATAACTTTTCTACGGTTCTATGGGGCAGCATTTCCCCATTGGTGAGTGGGCGGCGGGGCCCATTCGCCGATGCGTAAAATGACACACGATGATGTTGGGTGGGCGTCCCGACCTCTCCGCACATCATTTACATTTTCAGTTCGGCGGGCACGCAGCTGAGTCGGCCGCACGCCTGCCAAACTGTCAATGGCCACTAAAGGCCTTTAAAAAAGTAATTAAGCCAATTAATGGACCTGCCCGTCCAACCTTAAGGCGAAAAGCCCAGGCGGCCTTCAGAAAAAACACGAAACCTCATCCACGGGCGGGATGAGGTTTCATGAGGGATTCAAAAAGTATATAAAATTTTTAAATAAAAGTAATCGACATGTCCCTGCTCATGTGACAGTGTCACATGAGGGGACGTGTCAGGAATATTTTTTCTCTAATAATGTTTTCAAACTTGAGGCGATCTCTCTGAGGCAGCACTTTGCCTCATGGAGATGAGTGCACTCTTTCATGCGCATGCGTGAAAAAGCACAATCCCCGCTCAGGGACCCCCCGACCCGCACAGGGAGCACACAGCGCTTCCCGGCGGACGTCACGCTGGGCGGGCCTTAATTAGCCCACCCATGTAAAATGGCGGCCCGATCAGAAATCTATCTGCACAACCTCCCCCAGCGGGGGGGAAATGTTGCCCATGGTTCTGGAACCAGCTCAGGCTCAATGGGCCAAAATCCCCATCAATGCGGTAAACACTTCATGAGTATATGGAACATTAACATTGATCCAGCTTAATTATTTTCAGTACAGTGAAGGGTTCAATTCTCTGGGGACACAAGTTTAAAAAGTTAGACAGAGGTGGGGATCTGCTTTACTCAGAGTGCTAGTTGATGCATTGATTGTAGTGCATTGTCTGCAGTGTGTACCATCTACAAGATGTGCTGCAGCAACCCACCAAGGCTTTCTCAACAAAAAATAAAGGCAGACTTCCATTTATGTAGTATCTCTCATGACCCCAGGACATCGCAAATCATTTTACAGCCAATAAGGTTTTTTTAAAGTGTAAAATAGGAAACATGATTGTCAATTTCCAGACGGCAAGCTGCCATAAACTGCAATGTGATAATAACTGGATGATTTGTTTTAGTGATGTTAATTGAGGGATAAATATTGGCCAGACCACCAGGAATAACTCTGATGCTCTTTATCAAAATAGTATCATGGGTTCTTTTACATCCACCTGAGAGGGCAGACAGCACCTGAGTTTAACATCTTATTTGAATATTTGTTAGTACTGCACTGGGAGTGTCAGCCTAGATTTTTGTGCTTAAATCCTGGCATGGGACAACCTTCTGACTAAGAGGTAAGAGCTCTACCAACTGAGCCGTGAGCAACAACAGCACCTCCAAACCCATGACCTCTACCACCCAATAGGACAATGCCCAGAGGTGCCACTGCCTCCAATCTCCCTTTCAAGTTAACACACTATCCCGACTTGAAGATATATCAGTTGTTCCTTCATTGTTGCTGGGTCAAAATCTTGGAATTCCCTAACCAATAGCATTGTGGGAACACCTTCCAACACATGGACTGCAGCAATTAAAGAAGGTGGTTCACCAGTCTTTCCTCAGGGAAATTAGGGACGGGTAATAAATGCTAGTGATGTCCACATCACAAGAATATATATTTTTTTATTATAACGTCTTTGTCCCTGTGCCGTTCCTCCTTATTCCTGGCCTGGAGAAAAGATGCAAAGGCAAAATTTTGGGATGAAGCCACGTAAACATGAGAAATGAAGAAAGAGAACTGGGGTCTCCTCAAATTGGCAGGAATGGACTATTAGCCAGGTAACTGGACCCTGTATCCAACTCACGATCAAGTACATGAAAGGCCTAGTCAAACCAACTTTGTTCTAAGATTTACTGAAGGTGAAGACACACACATTTTCTTAAGGACATTTAAATCATTGGCTGTTCAGCACAAATAGGACGATGGAAGACAGGTTAAAAATCTGGGAACAACATCCAGTGGCAATTTACTTTACTGCATTTTGTTGAGTAGATCCTGAATTATGGATTACGTTATGCCAATATTTCCCAGGGCCATCCCCACTGGGTCCCCTTGTGAGTAGATTCCCCGCCTGTTAGGAGCAGGGGGATTTGCAATATCCAATATCTCGCTGGCCCGCAACATGATCCGGGGGTAACAATGGAACCTGCCTTGTTGTATGAACTGGTTTTTGCTGCAATATTTGTGAATACTTTTTTTATTATTTGATGGAATGTGGGTGTTGGTGGCTAGGCCAGCATATTTTTTTATTGCTCATCCCTAATTGTCCTTGAGAAGATGGTAGTGAGCCACCTACTTGAAACGCTGCAGTCCATGTGGTTTAGGTACATCGATAGGGCTGTTAAGGAGGGAGTCCAGGATTTTGACAGGGTGACTGTGAAGGAATGGCGAGAAAGTTCCAAGTCAGGATGGTGTGTGGCTTGGAGGGGGATTTGCATCTGCTGCCTTTGTCCTTCTAGGTGGTAGAGGTCGCGGATTTGGAAGGTGCTGTCGAAGGAACCTTGGTGAGTTGCTGCAGTGCATCTTGTATATGGTACACATTGCTGCCAATGTGTGTTGGTGGTGGAGGGAGTGGGTGTTGGAGGTGGAGGATGGTGTGCCAGTCAAACGGGCTGCTTTGTCCTGGATGATGAGGAGCTTCTTGAGTGTTGATGGAACAGCACTCATCCAGGCAAATGGAGAATATTCCTTCACATTCCTGACTTGTACCTTGTAGATGGTGGACAGATTTTGGGGAGTCAGGAAGTGAGTTACTCACCACAGAATTCTTAGCCTCTGACCTACTCTTGTAGCCATGGTATTTGTATGGTTGGTCCAATTCAGTTTCTGGTCAATGTTAACTCCCTGGATGTTGATAGTGGTGGATTCAGCAATGATTATGCCATTGAATGTCAAGGGGTGATGGTTGGACTCCTTCTTGTTGGAGATGGTCATTGAGTGGCACATGTGTGGTGCGAATGTCACTTGCCATTTATCAGCCCAAGCCTGAATATTGTCCAGATCTTGCCCCATATAGGCATTGACTGCTTCAGAATCTGAAGATATTGAATGGCATTGAGCACTGTGCAATCATCAGTGAACATCCGCATTTCTGACATTATGATGGAGGGAAGGTCATTGATGAAGCAGCTGAAGATGGTTGGGCCTAGGATACTACCCTGAGGAACTCCTGCAGTGATATGTCCTGGGACTGAGATGATTGACCTCAAACAAACACAACCATCTTCCTTCATGCTAGGAATGACTCCAACCAGTGGAGAGTTTCCCCCGATTCCTATTGACTCCAGTTTTGCTAGGGCTGCTAGATGCCACACTCGGTCAAAAGCGGACTTGATATCAAGGGCAGTCACTCTCACCTCACCTCTTGAATTCAGCTCCTTTGCCCATCTTTGAACTAAGGCTGTAATGAGGTCAGGAGCTGAGTGGCCCTGGCGGAACCCAAACGGAGCATCAGTGAGCAGGTTGTTTCTGAGTAAGTGCCGCCTGATAGAATGGTTGACGACCTCTTCCATCACTTTGCTGGTGATCGAGAGTAGATTGATGGGGCGGTAATTAGCCCAGTTGGATTTATCCTACTTTTTGTGGACTGGACATATCTGGGCAGTTTCACAGATTCCTGGGTAGATGCCAGTGTTGTAGCTATACTGGAACAGCTTGGCAAAGGGTGCAGCTTGTTCTGAAGCACAAATCTTCAGTATTATTGCTGGAATGTTGTCAGGGCCCATAGCCTTCGCAGTATCCAGTGCCTGCAGCCATTTCTTGATATCGCATGGAGTGAATTGAATCAGTTTAAGACTGGCGTCTGTGATGCCGGGGTCCTCAGGAGGAGGCTGAGATGGATCATCCACTCGGCACTTCTGGCTGAAGATTGTTGCAAATGCTTCAGCTTGTCTTTCGCACGGATGTGCAGGGCTCCCTCATCATTGAGGATGGGGGTATTTTAGAAGCCTCCTCTAGTTAGTTGTTTAATTGTCCACTAACATTCAGGAATGGACGTGGGAGGACTGCAGAGCTTAGATCTGATCCATTGGTTGTGGGATCGCTTAGCTCTGTGTTATGATGTGGCAGATGATGTGTGCCAGGCTGACCAAACCCAGGAGGGAAACTTGGTCACACTATCACAACGGTTTTGCAATTCGTATTTATTACAAGATATGTGCACTGAATTTAGAAGTAATAAGTCCACCAAGACCTTTAGAGATTTTAAAAATTAAATTAAAATATTTATTAACAAAATAAAAGGTTTCAAGCACATACATAAGACTACAAATTACTTACTGCTATAATAACTCCTAAAATTCCTAATTAACCTGACCTCCAGTTACACCCCCTTTAAGGCAATGGCCCAAAATAGATTTTAGATTTCAAACAAACTCAGCAAGTTAACACAATACCCACTTGACAGTGGAATTCCAAATGGCTTTTCCCCAGCTTCAGTTTCGTTAGATAAGCAGACTTATGCACAAATGCTGGAGGCTTCATTAAAGCTATTTCACACACTCCTGTTAGATCTTACATGGCCTTCTAACACACAACCTTTCATTCTCCTTTATATACGTTTCTCTCTTTTTAATATGTAAATTCTATTGTTCCATATGTCTTTGAAACTGTATCTTCCTCATAATATAAAAACTTTCACGTTGCCACTATATATTGTCAGTAACCTTTGGGAAAAATAAACACATTTCTTAGCCTTGCTTATCTGGCTAGTTTGTAGACAGACTAAGATCCCTTTGAAATTCAAATATCCCTTCATTTATCTGAAAATGCAAATTCCCTTCACACCTTACATGCTAAGCCAGCATCCATGTTTATTCATTAGCATGTCAAGCACCTAGCTTCTTTTGATGATTTCAAACTTGCAGTCCAATTGACAACAAAATGTAATTAAAACACACACAGACCCAACTATACTTACCCCAATAAACCTACTTCACAATAAACCAGCAAAATATTCTGAGAATTATTATACTTTCATCACACTCTGTCCATCACTTGCCATTTTCACTGTTTGGCACACAAGTAGTCCTGTGTTGTAGCTTCACCAGGTTGACATCTCATTTTTAGGTTAGCTGGGTGCTGCTCCTGGAATGCCCTCCTGCACTCTTCATTGAATCAGGGTAGATCCCCTGGCATGGTGGCAATGGTAGAGTTTAGCTGCAGTGTTTTGCTTCTAAACCCATAGGTAGAACCCTAATCTGAGAAATCAGCAAAGCAGTGTCCAAATCTTTGGCAGAAACGCTGTGCCATTTATTTTTTGGATTGCTACAGAATGTTGTGGTGCAGTTGCAGCAATATTGGTAGTTATAGCATAATTATGAAGATCTGTCTTAAAGGGAATGTCATTCAGGAGGAGAAAGGGCAGGGGCCAGGGCATAAGTTTTGTTTTAGTTGCTCCCCAATTTTGCCTGAAAAGTAATGCCCAAACAGGATTTGCCTTGTCATTTTTGAAAGACTATTGTTAGGAAATGGAGATAGTTTAAGTAAGTTATATCGGTATTTGTGGGTGTTAGGAATGAGTTTTAGCTTTAATGTTTAAGTTTGATTTGTATTTCTGTATCTGTGTGTTAAGAAAGGTTCAAGTTGAGTTTTTGTTTCACTTTAAAAGATGCCTGCATTTCTAATGAGAGTTTTACGAAGAGAAGTTTAGCAAACACAAAAGTAGAAAAAACTGGGCTGTTGCTTAGCAATAGGGGTCCAGAGAAGTGGGTCCCTCTCATAGACACACACAGAAGAAACTAGAAACAGCAGTTTTTGAGTGCAGTTTTTGAAGACAGCTGCCAGACAGAAGCAGCCGAGAAAGAGGCAGATGGCTAGTCCCAAGCTAAAGTTGGTTGAAAGTAGCTGCCAGGGAGAGACTGATGAAAAAGGGACAAATAACCAGTCCCAAGCTACAGAAGAAACAGGAGAAAGTCCCAAGCAGACCTTCTAGTCAAAGGAAGGACAGGAACCTGGAAAAGGTGCTGTTAAATGGAGTTAAGAGTGAGGAACAGAGAAAGGCTTCAAGCTTAAAGAGACAAAGGCTTGTGAGAAGCCAGAAGATCCAAAGAAACAACTGAAGGTCTGTAACTCTTTGACGGCCGAGTCAGTGAGAAAGAGTGCATGGAGGAAAGCTTGAATGCACGTGGTGACCCAGCGGAGAGGAACAGTGGAAGGAGAGTTTGAAACCCTGGAGGTAAACCCTTGTGGAAGGCATCTGAGGGAAAACATAGGTTTGGAAGAAGATTCCAAGGCGAGTTCTTGGAGAGTGGAGATTGGAAACCCTCTCGTGAAAGACGGAGTTCAGTGAGACTGGTTGGTTCACAGGGTGGGGCAGGGCGGGGGGTTAGTGTTGATGACAGATCCATAGCATCTGCATAGGGTGGCATCTGTTGCATGGTTTCAGAGTGTGGTACATTGGACCACAGGTCACCTAGTGGTTTACATGGACTGTGTACTTACTGTGAACATTAGAGTTCACAGATAGCTTTTGTACCTTGTATTATCTTTACAAATCTGTATATGTTGTAAAGATGTAGTTGTGGGTGAAGGAGTATTGTAATATAGTTCATCTTTTCTTGTTTAATAAATGTTTTATTCTTTTGTTAAAAGTTTTTTAGCTGACTTCCATGATTCTCTTTAGTAATCCCTCTCCACATATCCAAACAAACAAATTAAAATTAGGATCTATCAAGCTGGGTTCCACTCTGAGATCAGGCTTATCCAGGGGTAACCTCAGCTAGGGATCATAACACTATCATTTTTAATACTCTCATATAGGCTTCTTTGTTGAGTGTCCTTCCCTGCTAGGCCACTCGGACTGGTGTGACTGATGGAGGTACTCAGTTTGGAACAGTTCCATATGACCTTCCCTCCATCATAAGGTCAGAAGTGGGATGTTCGCTGATGATTGCACAATGTTCAGCACCATTCGCAACTCCTTGGATAATGAAGCAGTCCGCATCCATATGCAGCAAGAGCTGGACAATATCCAGGCTTGGGCTGACAAGTGGCAAGTAACATTTGTGCCACACAAAGGCCAGACAATGACCATCTCCAACAAGAGAGAATCTAACCATCTCCCCTTGATGTTCAATGGCATTACCATCACTGAACACCCCACCATCAACATCCTGAAGGTTACCGTTGACCAGAAACTGAACTGGTTAGCCATATAAATACTGTGGCTACAAGAGCGGGTCTGAGGCTAGGAATTCTGCAGAGACTAACTTGCTTCTTGTCTCCCCAAAGCCTATCCATCATCTACAAGGCACAAGTCAGGAGTGTGTTGGAATACTCCTTACTTGCCTGAATGAGTGCAGCTCCAACAACACTCAAGAAGCTCAACACCATCCAGGACAAAGCAGCCTGCTTGAATGGCACACCATCCATCACAATAAATGTTCACTTCCTCCACCACCTACGCACAGTTGCAGCAGTGTGTACCATCTCCAAGATGCACTACAGCAACACCCCAAGGGCCCTTTGATAGCACCTTCCAAATCCACGACTTCTATTACCTAGAAGGACAAGGGCAGCAGTTGCATGGGAACATCATTACCTGCAAGTTCCCTTCCAAGCGACACACCATCCTGACTTGGAAATATATTGCTGTCCTTTCACCTTCGCTGGATCAAAGTCCTGGAACTCCCTTCCTAATAGCACTGTGGGTTTACCTATACCACATGGACTGCAAAAAGTTCAAGAAGGCCACTCATCACCACCTTCTCAAGGGCAGTTAGGGATGGGCAATAAATGCTGGCCTAGATAGCACCGCCCACATCCCATGTACGAATAAATTTTAAAAATGGAATAACAGGTGACCAGACTTTAGACCAGCCCAGCCCACCCGTGTAAAATGGCGGCATGGACCCGATCGGGGGCACCAATCAGGTCCGCGCCCACTTGTGCCCGCCTCTGCACAACCCCTCTGACATTGGGAAAATCCCACCCATAATGAATGAAAGATTTAAACCCCTTTACATGTCTGAAGGATGTCTCAAAGTGTTTAACAACCAACAAAGTACAGTCACTGTGGTAATATTGGAAACATGGCAGCCAATTAGCAAAAAGCAAGTTCCCACAGACAGCAATGATATAATCTTTTTTTTTAGGTGTTGGTAGAAGGATAAGTATTGGCCAGAACACTCGGGAGAATTCTCCTGCTCTTCTTTGATTAGCAGTATGGGATTCTTAACATCACCAAATAGAGCATATGGGGACTCAGTTTAATGTCTTGTCCAAAAGATAGCATTGCCAACAGTGCAGCACTCATGCAATACTGCAATGAAATATCAGGCTGGATTACGTGCTCAAGTTTCTGGAGTTCAGCTGACAACCTCAGAGGTGAAAGTGCTACCAACTGAGCAAAGGTTGAACCTTTTAAGGCTTACATTCATTGAACTAAAAAGTACAATTTGTGGAATGTAGAGGACCTTTGAGAATGAAGAAACTTTCATCTTGAGAATATTTTATTGATAAGACTTTACTTTTTAAACTCTAAAATCTATCTTCCTCTACACTGCAGGGGTCAGAGTTGTGGCTTTTATAAGGTCACAACAAGAGTGTTTTAAAAGGGAAAGTGGTGGGGGGAGGAGGGTAAATTTTGTTCAAAGTACTCAGCCATTTTGTAAGAATGAAAATAATATAGCCACATCTATGGTGTGGTTTTCCACCACTGAAGAATGATGCGTGCCCGGAAGCGCTATGCGCTCCCTGTGCGGGTGGGTGGGGGCATTCTCACATGATCAAAACTGGCTTGAGATATCAAATATCTTATCATTCTGTGAACAGCACAAAAGGGTCAGTCTGGAACATGAAGACTAGAGGGAAGCCATCTCTTGCCCAGCACAAGGGAGGACACTGCCTCAAAAGTCATCTAAGGCATTTTACCTGAAAGATTATGGTTCTTCACTACAGAGGCTCAACCAACTTTGATTTAGGGTGAACCAGTGCAAACTCATCACCAGATACCCCCAACCTTCGTTTTTCTTCAAGGCATCAAGAGAAAATGTTCCAGGCCTGCGACATTTCAACTACCATCTTGAGGATGGATTAGAAGTGACTTTTTTTTGATTCTTTAAGGTAACTAAGTGCATGCTACATCTTTAGAACTCAGCTTTCCTTGTGTGTGTTTGTATCTGGTGTGAATGAGGAGTGGGTGTTTGTGGCGTTTACAATTCAGTTGTGAAAAATAAACATTTACCCTTTCCTTTGATCTAAACTTACAAGAAGGCCTGTTTTGTGTCTATTCTTTAAAGTCAAAGTGTTAAAGGGGTTAAAATACTCCTTTAAAAATACATCTTGTTGTGGTCAGCCAGGAGATGAGAAAAGGGGGAAATTATCCCAATCTCTCTCCATCCGTAATAGGCCTTAGAAAGGATACAGAAGAGGTTTAATAGGGTGTTAACAGGGTTACTTGCAGACAAAGTACTGCAGTGGAAGCCGATTCCATAACTGTTTTTAAAAGGGAATTGAACAGGTACTTGAGAATGAAGAACTTAGAGTGTTATGGACAAGAAAACAGGGATGTGGGATTAAACATGACCGCTCTTTCAAAGTGCCAACACAGGCCTGATGGGCCAAATGGCCACTTTCTGTGCTGTAGGTTTCTATGATTGCAAGCCCAATTCATAAGCATTATTTCAGACATTCAGGGCAAAATTTTACTCTTGTTGTGCGGACGCGCGCTCAACCTGAACGAGCGTAAAATAATATGTGATGACGCCGGGCGAGAGTCGGTTGGCGGGCGTACGCGGGAGCTGGCAGTGCGCCTGCCAACAATTAAGCGGCCTGTTAAGAACATAAGAACTAGGGGCAGGAGCAGGCAATTCAGCCCCTTGAGCCTGTCCCGCCATTCAATACGATCATGGCTGATCTAATTTGGCCTCAACTCCAATTTCCCGCCTTCTCCCCATAACCTTTCAACCCATTACTAGTTAAAAATCTGTCTATCTCCTCCTTAAATTTATTCAGTGTGCCAGCATCCACTGCACTCTGAGGTAGTGAATTCCACAGATTCACGACCCTTTGAGAAAAGTAATTCCTCCTCATCTCAGATTTAAATCTACCACCCCTTAGTCTAAAACTATGGCCTCTTGTTCTAGAATGCCCCACAAGGGGAAACATCCGCTCCACGTCTACTTTATCTATCCCCTTTAGCATCTTATATACCTCAATTAGATCTCCTCTCATCCTTCTAAACTCTAGCTAGTATAGGCCTAAACTGCTCAATCTCTCCTCATAAGACAAGCCCCGCATCTCTGGAATCAATCTAGTGAACCTCCTCTGAACCGCCTCCAGTGCAACTACATCCTTCCTCAAGTAAGGGGACCAAAACTGTGCACAATACTCCAGGTGCGGTCTCACCAATGCCTTGTACAGTTGCAACAACACTTCCCTATTTTTATACTCTATTCCTTTAGCAATAAATGCAAGGCTCTTAAAGAACTAACTGACTCGAATGTTTCGCTGCCCGTCCAACTGTTCATGGGCAGAATGAGGATTTGACCAGTGATTTAAAAAAAAAATTTAAAACTTTTAACACTGATATTTAAAATGTCCCTGCTCATGTGACAGAGTCACATGAGGGGATGTTTTCATTATTTTTAATATCTTTATTTTTATTGTGAAAAATCTTCAGCTCCCTGAGGCAGCTCTGTACCTCAGGGAGCTTTTACTGCGTGCACTCCCGCACATGCACACGCTTCGGCATTTGCGCTCCTCCCGCCCCCACCCCGGCAGCGCTGCAGCGTGCGTTACTCAGCCAGCCAGCGTGAAATCCATGTCGGAGCCCAATCGCAGGCGGCGGGCGGCTTCGAGGCCGTTCCCGGGGCCCACCTGCCCAACAAGGGCAAAATTCTGCCCCCAGTGTTCAAAAGCTGACTTCCTTGACTTTTAAAAACATTTTCTGAATGAAATACCTGCATGTGAGGTCAGGGAGATCAGCGCCCACTCTGAAACCCGAGCAGGCAAATAAAAAATGTAAGACCACAAGTTTCATGGTTAAGCAGTGTAAATAAGCACATTATTTTCTAAGAAGTGCACATTCATTGCCACAGAGATGAAAGCTACTCTCTCTTATCTCTCCAGTAGCAGTGCAGGGGGAGCCTAGCCCTGAAGTAGAATAAGGAACTCCTGCTATAGGTTGACAATAGGAAACACTGAAAATGCACAGCAGGTCAGTCAGTATCTGAAAGAAAAAGAGTGGGCAGTTCTTTAGGTAGGACTCTTCATCGAGCACCTACTCATTGACTCCCAGTTGTACATGAGGGAGTGGGACTAACTGGGCACTAAAGAGCAGACACGATGGGCCAAATAGCCTCCTATTTTATTCTGTGATCCAATGATTCCATGTCATGCATGAGAAGCTTGTTAAAGGTAGGTTTGGAAAAACATGACCTTGAATATTGTTATCATGCGTGGTAATCAGACCAAGAGCAACGCTTGTCGTGTTTAGTGTTAAGTGGATGGAAAACTCATTAGGAGGCGAGATCCATAATTAATGCTGGGCAACCACCATGACAGCTCGATTTACACCTTCCGCCTGGCTCCTGAGCTTCCCCAGGAGAATATGATACAGCCAGGCTGATTGAAGCAGGCAGCAGGCCAGGCCCAAGTGAAAGTGAGGACAGCGTGGCTGTGCCAGTCTAATTTAGTAAAAATGGAAAAGTCTTCTGCCGGCCAAAGTCCAATTAATAAATCTTCCAGAAGATGCTTTTGTTAATTGGAAATCCCAATTAAGAGAGAAGCTTCGTTCAATTAAAACTTTTATGGTTGCCCTGAATATGTGAGGAAATGTTGTGGCTCTCACCTTGGTATCCTGAGCATTTTGTTGATATTGGGGAAGGGGCATGGGGGGCTGTGGGGGGACGGTGGTGGGTAAGGGGGTGGGGCAGGGTGATGTGATGTAGGCCTGGTCACCGCTGGATATTTACTCAGCCGTCCCAAAGTTTGTGCAACTGCTTCAGGTTGTTGGAGCGATGACACTGGGCCTTAATTGAGTAAATACCAGCTAGCATCCTATTTCCCACATAGAACACTACAGATAAATCCAGATCCCACAAGCATGTTTTAGTGTCTGAGGCAATTAACCCACTCTCTCTTTATCTCTCCCTTTCTCCCAATCTATCCCCTCTGCCTCACACTTATACCTTGAGCTTTATCCTATTTTTCCCCACATTCTTTCAATTTCTTGGTGCCTTGTCAATCGTATAGCCTTAAATTTGAGGAACTCCTCACCTCCCCCAGTTTTCCCTTTCTCTTACAATTCGTAGGTTGTTTAAAACCCTAGCGTGGTGTCATTGAACACTTCCAACAAGGTTTAATTAGTCTTCTCTCCTATGGTGTTCTGCATCATGCATCTTCACCTAGGTTTATCAGTAATGAAAAGAGATCAGCACCCTGATGTACCGAGTCGGTGTTCAAAATTAGGTCAATTTTAACAGATGGAAAATCTTGTGGCTTGTCACCTCCTTGCCCAAATTTCTGATATGCGCTCCAGTCATGTGAAGCTCCCCACGAGCAGTGCTAAATCGTCAAATTTACACCCTAAAATATATGCTCTACTTTGAGCTTTCAGTACCCCTCTGTAGGTGATCAAGATAATTAGACAGTCAATATGGTTTTATTTGGTGACCTTCCAGTACACACTGTTCCTTTTTCCAATGTAGCAATCTTTACTGTTTTCAGAACTGATCACACTCTTTATCTCATGTTGTTTTCATGCCATATAAATTCCTGAGGAAAATGTAAGCAGACACTTCTAGAGATGCACCATTATATATCACCTTGTTATACATTTTTATAGGGGTATTATAGGAAACATTATACTATTTATTTTCTTACTGCCTCCAACTTAATCATCTGAATGTGAGTGCTAGTCCTATACCAATAATAAAAAAAAAGATAAAGATGCAAAAAACATGTTTTGTGAGACGGAATGAATGCCAGGAAATAAATGGAAGTGCAGAAGAGTAAATCTCTTACTTGGAGTGGTATAGATTTTATCTTAAAGTTTTATTTCCTGGTTGGCTTTCCAAGTTAATTGAGAAATTGTCAACAAAAAGCACGTCCAAATGTGTCCTTCCCAATGGAGTGGACATTTACTGGTTTTCATAGAAACACAGGATAGTACAGCACAGAAGGAGGCCATTCAGCCCACTGACTCTGCATTAGCTCCTTCAGAGCACAATCCAGCTCTCTCACTTCTGTCTGTTTCCCCATATTCCTGAAAGATTTTCCCCTTCAAGTACTTATCCAATTCCGTTTTGAAGGCTACTCTTGAATCTATATCTACCACCCTATCAGGCAGCATGTTCAAAATCCTAATCACTCATTTCCCCCCAAAAAATTTCCCTCATGTCATGTCTGGTTCTTCTGCCAATCACACTAAATCTGTGGCCGGGGTTATCGATCCTGTTTGCTTTCAATAAGGCCATATGACAACAGATGATAATTCTTGTTGGGGTGCAGTCAGCCCGAAAGTTCTAAGCAAACCCAACTCTAGGCGAATTACTGGACCTTCTAAACTGGGCGGCACACAGCAATCCACAGTGCATTGCACAGTGAAATAAACAGGTCATGCACAACCAATGTTCCCGTTAATTTGTGTGTAAATGTGGCCTTGCAGCAATCTTAAAGGGACTGCACGGTCAATCAAACAATCAAAGGTTATTGCGGAAAATAAATGCTCATGGTGCGGCGAGTAACATATTGGCATGGAGAGAAGATTGGCTGGCTAACAGGAAGCAGACAGTCGGCCTAAATGGATCTTTTTCAGGTGGGCAAGATGTAACGAGTGGTATGCCACAGGAATCAGTGCTGGGACCTCAACTGTTTACAATTCATATAAATGACTTGGATGAAGGGATTGAAGGGATGGTTGCCAAATTTGCTGATGACACAAAGATAGGTAGGAAAGTAAGTTGTGAAGAGGGCATAAGGAAGCTACAAACAGGTATGGATAGGTTAAGTGAATGGGCAAAGATCTGGCAGATGGAGTTTAACATGGGAAAATGTGAAATTGTCCATTTTGGCAGGAAGAATAAAAGAGAAGCATGTTAGCTAAATGGTGAGAGATTTACGAGCTCTGAGATGCAGAGGGATCTGGGTGTCTTAGTGCATGAACCACAAAAGGCTAGTGTGCAGGTACAGCAAGTAATTACGAAAGCTAATAGAATGTTATAGTCTATTGCGAGGGGAATTGATTACAAAAATAGGGAGGTTATGCTTTAGTTGTACAGGGCATTGGTGAGACCACGTCTGGAGTACTGTGTATTGTACTGGTCTTCTTATTTAAGGATATAAATTTGTTGGAAGTAGTTCAGAGGAGGTTTACCAGACTAATACCTGGAATGGGTGGCTTGTCTTATGAGGAAAGGTTAGACAGACTAGGCTTGTATCTGCTGGAGTTTAGAAGAGTAAGAAGCGATTTGATCGAAACATATAAGATCCTTGGGGCTGATGACAGGGTGGATGGAAGAGGTTGTTTCCTTTTGCGGGAGGGTCTAGAACTAGGGGCCACTGCTTAAAAATAAGGGGTCGCCCATTTAAAACAGAGATGAGGTGAATTTTTTTTCACTCAGAGGGTCGTGAGTCTTTGGAACTCTCTTCCTGAAAAGGTGGTAGAAGCAGAGTCTTTGAATATTTTTAAGGCAGAGGTGAATCGATTCTTGGTAAGGAAGGGGGTGATAGATTATCGGTGGTAGGTGGAATGCAGATTTTAGGTTACTATCAGATCAGCCATGATCTTAGTAAATGGTGGAGCAGGCTCGAGGGGCTGAATGGCCTACTCCTGCTCCTTGTTCGTATGTTCGCAGACAGGCTGTGTACAACAAAGAAAAAAATATAGGGACATTGTTAGTCAGTGAAGGTAATGCTAAGGGAGGATGATGCTTTTTCAAAATAAAATGATTGCTGGGTGTGGCACATGCTGGCAAGGCCTCACTTATTGTCCCTTGTCATTTGCCCAGAGAAGTTGATGAAAATCGTTTTTCATAGATAGGTTCAGATGACCTTTGAGCAGCGTGTAACACTTTCCACCACCTTTCAACTGCTCCGAAAATGAACCTTTTCACACATCAGTTCTTCTGTTGTATCAGATGTTCGAATTATCTCCAGGATTAAACCTGGTCTGTTGTTCCCAGCTCTAAAACTCGCTCAGCCCCATCCTGTAAAGACACTCAATGGCTTTCCTTTACTAATTCAGGAAATGATCTCCATAGGAAATATATATTGGCCTTGGAGGGAGCATGGCACAGATTTATTAGAGTGATAGTCTAAGGATCCAGTGATTAAATAATGAGAAATTAGGGTTGTATTCCATGGAATTCAGAAGGTTAAGGGTGATTTGATTAAAATTTTCAAGGGAATCAGACAGGGTGGAAAGCGGAAACTGGTGGGGAAGCTTGGACTCAGGGGCATAGCCTAAAGATTTGAGCCAGACCTTTCTGGAGCGAAATGAGGAAACACGTCTACATACAAAGGGTGGTAGAAGTTTGAAACTCTTTCAATAAGGTTAGGGTAGTCAGACATCGAATTTTGTATTGGACAGTCCAGTTTTTAGCTGGTCTGGCCACTATCCAGTGCCATTTGGCTTCATATCCAGAATTTTAACCCTTTGTAAAGTGCTGACAGGGATTGTGCTCTTTCCTCTCCCCATCTGCAGCAGCCTCGATATGACAGTGACAGAAAAATCAGGTTTGTTTTAATACTCCCCCACCCCCACCTCACCCCCAGCCCACACCACACCACCCTGCCCCACGGTCTCTCCAATTGTGCAGAATCCCTCAACATGATGCTATCAAAAGTGTGCGTGATGATGTCATCCATGTGTGATGATGTCACCTAATTCATGTTGCGAAGGTATCAGGCCACTCTAGTCAATATATGGAGTTAGGCCACAAATTAGCCTTGGGGGAGAATTTTCCCTCCGTCGGGAGGGTTGTGCGGGGGTGGGCGGGAGTAGGCGTGAACCCGATCGGTGCCCCCGATTGGGTCAGTGCCGCCATTTTACGTGTGTGACGTGCACCCGGAAGCGCTGTGTGCTCCCTGTGCGGGCGGGGGAGAGTAGGCTGAGTCAGGGCCTGTGCTCTTTCACGCATGCGCACGAAAGACTGCAGAAATCTCCCTGAGGCAGCTCTGTGCCTCAGGGAGATTAGTTTAAGTTTTAAAAAGCTAAATAAAGAAAATAAAAAAATTTAAGCCATGTTCCCTCATGTGACAGTGTCACATGAGCTAGGACATGTCAATGAATTTAAAAAAAATTTTTTATTCAATTTGTAAACCCCTCATGAAACCTCATCCTGCCCGTGGATGAGGTTCCATGAAAAATGTGAAGGCCGCCTGGGCTCTTTACCTGCCCGCCAATCTTAAGGATGGACGGGCAGCTCAATTTATTGGTTTAATTCATTCTTAAATGGCCTTAATAGGCCTTTGACTGTTCAGCGGGCGCGCAGCTGACTTGGCTGCGCATCCACCGAACTGAAAATCTAAATGACACGCGGCAATGTCGGGAAGCATGCTCGATGTCACCCCGCGTCACGTTACGCCCCAGCGAGCGGGCCCCACCCCCACTCGCTGAGCCGAAAATTCTGGCCTTGATTTCATTAAAAGGTGGAACCGGCTTGAGGGGCTAAATGACCTACTCCTGTTGCCATGTTCCTATCAAAATGTTAGCTGTTGTTTTCTCTGTTCAGGTACTGATGGATCTGGCCTGATTCTTGTATTTTATGAAGCTTTGGAGGAAGAGAGAAAAGGCTGGTTAGCCAATTAAGAGCCTATGGTGTGTAAATGTAATGGGGCCAAAGTGTTGGAAATGAGGCAAGCCTTTCAGGTGGAGCTCTCTTGGAGTTCCATATATGAACCAATCAGGTCCTTTACTCAGGACTTTTTAAAAATTGTTTCATGGGACTTAGGTGTCGCTGGCTAGGCCTGCATTTTTATTGCCCATCTCTATATGTCCTTGAGAAGGTGGTGGTGAGCTCGCTTCTTGAACCACTGAGATCCATGTGGTGTGTGTACACCCACAGTGCTATTAGGGAGGGAGTTCCAGGATTTTACCTAGCAATGAGGGAGCGGCAACATAGTTCCAAGTCAGGATGGTGTGTGACTTGGAGGGGAACTTACATGTGGTGGTGTTCCCATGCACCTGCTGTCCTTGTCCTTCTGGGTGGTAGAGTCGCGGGTTTGGAAGGTGCTGTCGAAGGAGTCTTGGTGTGTTGCTGCAGTGCACCTTGCAAATGGGTTTGACACTGCTGCTACTGCGCATTGCTGGTGGAGGTGTTCGGGCAGGGTAATCAGCTGGTGTGGGGTAGTTGGGTCAGGTCGGCTGGGGGCTAGTCAGCTGGTTGGGTGGGTGATGGGGGCATCAGGGGTGTCATGGGGGTGTGGGGGCCAGTTGTGGAGTTACCCAGGTGTTAGACTAGGTTTTAATCTGTCTAACATTTCCTGGGTAAATCACATGGATCTCTCCCAAGCCTAACTCACAATCAGAGACATTTTCACAGGGTCCCTGGTAGCGGGGGAATTGCCCATTGGAAGTTTAAACTTCCCGGCAATTCCCACATAGGTCTGCGCGTCAGGACTTTCACAGGGTCCTGATGCATATCTTCAAGTATACATCTGGTCTCTGACAACAGGGAGACTGGAAGACTTGGCCCACTCCTATTTTAGTTATGTTGGTTGAGGGATAAATATTGACCAGGATTCCAGGGAAAATTCCCCTGCTCTGCTTTGGAATAGTGTCGTAGAATTTTTACATTCACCGGGGAGAAGGCAGACTGGGCCTCGGTTTAAAATCCCATCTGAAAAGCAGTACCTCCAATGGTACATCCCTCCCTCAGTACTGCACTTTAGGTCAGCCTAAATTTTGTACTCAAGCCTCTGGAGTAGGACTTGAACCCATAATCTACTGATTCACTGCTCCACTGAGTCACAGCTGACACCATTAAGTGATATAGGACCATTTGTATGAAAAATGGGAAGACTTTGTAACTGGATGATGTAATTCCCTTTTAAGGGGACAATACTCTCCCAGTGGACCATCTCGTCCTGGACCATTAGCTGCGATGCCTGGTTTGTGGAGGTGGATTTTATTTGAAAAATGAAGATTGCTGGCCAATCTGTTTTCCCTCATCAGAGTCATCTTTCATGACTACCGTGTTTGGACCTGTTCAACCATCTTTTTGACTGTTAATGAATGAAGCATTGGGTGATTGGGAGAAAAGATGAAGATGGATGATGAGGTGGGTTGAGGATTAAGCTGTAAAAATTCTGGAGCATCTCGCATGTGCTAGGGTTAAGTGTAGAGCTGCAAAACGCTAATCAATCTTCAGAGACATGGGCCTTCTTAGTGTCTATGGCTTTGCTGGAGGAGATAATAATGCCACAGGGTCAGCATTTTTAAAAAACACACGCTTCCATGCAGTTTATCTTTACAGCACTGTAGTCACAAGCTAATAGCCACTACTTAAAATAACGGCTTTGAATTTTCCCAGGAATCCAAAATACAATTCCAAAGGAAACACTTTAAGACCATGTTGGAGCCCTCCTTCTTTAGCTTGGTGTCAGTTCATATCTGATTATGCTTCTGTAGGATGTTTAACCTCTGCTCAAATTGCTGTTGATGTTGTGAGATAGGGGAATTTATTCACTTGCACAAGCACTTCAGTCAATCCTTTTGAGAATGCCTCAAGCTCCCAGCAGGATATATCTGAGAAAATGCTGAGGTGCAGTTCTGATGTCTATGCTGAGTTGTGAGAAAGTAAATAAACCTGTAGATCACGACAGAGTTTCCAGCTGGAGAAACAGCAGGAAGCTGATCAATGCTCTTATGCCGATAAGTTACATGGATTCAGTTGGTGTTCAAATCCCTCCATGGCATGGCCCTTCTATTTGTGTAAACTCCTCCAGCCCAGATACCCTCTGGGATCTCTGTGCTCCTTCAATTCTGATCTTTTGTGAGTACCTGATTTCCATTGCTCCACCATTGGTGCTGTACCTTCAGTTGCCTAGGCCCTGAACTCTGGAATTCCCTCCATAAACCTCCTTAAGGGAGAGGCTCTCTTTCCTCCTTTGAGACACACTTTAAAACCGACCTCTTTGGTCATCTGCTGCAATATCTCCTTATGTGGCTCGCTGTTGAATTTCGTTTGATTATGCTCCGGTGAAGCATCTTGGGATGTTTTAACACATTAGAAGTGCTATATAAATGTAAGCTATTGTTGTTGTAAATTCTGTATGTTGGGGAGCTTTTGTCTGGAGGTAAATGGAGGATGTTGTCTATTCCCTCCCCCTTCCATAACACTCAGCATTACTAGTAAGTCATTTAACTAATGGAATTAAAGTTAGAAAGTTCAAAGATCAAACAGATAAAAATCAAACAGATCAAATTCTTTTGTTAAAACTACTGCTTTGGCCACTTTAGAATGCACTTCAGATTTTAGAATACCCACTGGATTATTGTGTCTTAGAGGGACATGCTGCTTAAAATGAATCACTTTTTATCTCATTATAAATTGGCTGCCCACAGTCACTGTTAAATTGAACGAATGTGCTGATATCATGTGACCTTCAAAGAAAATGCCAATCTGAGAGCACTGTTTACGCCATTATTAAGATATCTTCTGCTAATTTGGCCCCCAGTTTCCTGGTAACAAATGAACCACTTCATTAATCGTTGAGGGCTTTTTCCCCTCTTCATCTCAATCATTAATTTCTTCTGGTTTTCCTGTTGTGCACACCACAAATTGTTAAGGATGGCTCTTTGATTTTCAAATACATACATACGTATGTATATACAATATATATATTATATATATATATAAAATATGTATTTTTAATGGAGCTTTCAGTTACTGATTTATTATTTATCAAAGGTTTTCTGAACATTGATGGAGGGAGGGTGTGACAACTCTAGGCAGATTTAGTGGCCCCCTTGGTGCGCTCCCTTCCATAGATAATATTTTATTGATGCTCTAAACCATGAGCTCTGTGTAGTTTGAAATATAAATATTGGCAACTTGAACATATATGCCCTGTATTTAGAAAGGTTCAGAACTGTTTGGTGAGAATGCTGCACTCATATGTTTGTCTAATTGGGAGAATGCCATACATCTTTTCCCCCAAGATGAAGCATAAACCTGGAAGGGAAAAGATGTGGGCACTGGAGAAGGTGCAAAGAAGGTTTGGACTGATGATACCAGAACCAAGAGGATGCAACTATCAGGAGGGACCAATCAGGCTGGGGCTGAGGAGCGACCTAACAGAAGTTCAATAGGGTTGAAATAGAGAAGACGTTTCCACTTGTGTGGGTGTCCAAAATGAGAGATTATAGGATTCTGAAATCCAATTCACCATTAATTTTAAGACTCTGGGTCTGACCAAAACGAAACCACTCCAGGTACGAGTGTGTTTAGACAATGTTCACAAATTTATCAAGTTATCAAAACAAGTACAACAGAAGTGACACTTAAGAAGGCAGTGGACGCAACCAATTTACCATGGAATACTGATCCTCGGGTGGCTGGGGTGCTGTCTCTTCCGAAATTCTTCTTCTGTCTTCTTTGTGCTTTCTGCACACTGTACCACTGAAAAACAGGCCTTATTAACCCTTTCCAAATCATAACCACAGCCTGACCAATGGTACCCCTGAACTCTGATTGGTCCAGGCAGTGCATGATTAGATTCTGATTGGCTAGGTGAGGCATGTAGAGAACATGGTCACCTCCTGATGTCCATTCTTCCAGGATAGGAAGCATGATTAGCTCATTGTCTCAGATTTTGCTTATTTAGTGTAAATTCCTAATTAAATCAGGCAATTATCTTACTGTGTCTGTGTGTGTTGTTGATTAGATCAGTCACGTTTAAATGACTGTTTGCTTTTTGGAGACCTCCTGCTGGGTGATATGTTTTACTGTGGCTGTTGTGTTTGGAATGGCTATTTTACTTTTAAAAACAGATTGTAAAGTTATTTATAACTTTCAACAAAGTAATATCAAACTAATACAGAGGATTACACAGTGGGAAATACTTAAAAATCAACACCAAGTGCGTGTAACATAAGTGGATCGAAATCGTCGGTATTTACAAGTGGGCTAGGTAAAATATTCTTACACATTCAGTTGGTACAGTCGTGAGTGATAAAAGTCAGAAGGGATTGTATATTTCCAAAACTAATCACTCACTAACAGAAGTTAAGCCTAATACAAAAAGTATGTTTAGATGCTGTGATTCTGTATCATAACAGCACTAAACTCCTAACTCCTAGAAGATCATAAATATACGTTTGTCTTTAATAAATCCAATAAGGAAATTCAGGAGAAAAGTCTTTACCTCAGAAGTGGTTACAATGCGGTACACATTATCAAAGAGTTGAGGTGAATAGCATAAATGTAGTTAAGGGGAAGCTAGATAAACACATGAGGGGGAAATGAATAGGAGGATTAGGTGAAGTAAAGTGGGAGGAGGGTCAAGTGAAGTATGAATGCCGGAATAGACTAGTTGGGCTGAATGGCCTTGTTTCTGTGCTATAAATTCTATGTAATCTGGTTTTCAGTTGATTGAATGAGTTTTGGAGTGGCCTGCCTGTAAATTATAAATGGGCAGTGAAAATTGGAAATTTGAAATGAATCCCTTTTCTCTCATTTAATTCTGTGCCTCATGAAATGGAGACACTGAGCTATTCAGGTTTCCACTTAATTATCATTAACAGCAAAACTCAAACTATCACCTTTGATCCCTCGTCCGGTTTTGAATCTTGAGAAAATATGGCAACACCCAAATGGCAAGTGTGTCAACAAAATAAAATAAATGAAATGTCCTTTTCATTATTTTTCTCTTCCACCTTCCCTTCAATTTATCAGGCAGTTACATTTCTAAACTGGTAAGGAGGGGGTTTATACAGAGTACGACTAATAGGCAAGGAATTTCCTGGAATACACTTGCACAGAAATTACACTCAAATTTACACTGGTCTCCACCAAATTTGCCAAGGGCAAGTTATGCTGTAATTTCCTGAAAATCTAATTTGCTGGAATGTAAAGACCAGCGGAAATTAGAGTAAACAACTGGGACCCATGGATCCTGTGGAATATCCACCAGTTTTCTTCTTCAAATCCTTCTTTTCATAATATCAGTAAGATGAAGTTTTGAAGCCGTCATTAATACACATTTAGTGTGTCATTTTGACAAAATGCAACCGTGGTAGCTTTACTTTTTAGTGTTACAGCTTCTACCAGAAGGAAAAACATTCAAACCTCCAGAAAGTACAGTGGGGGCGGAGAAATTTTAAAAAGTGCTAAAAATTGGGGAAGGTTTAAATTAACTCAGCAGGAGCGTGGGAATCAGAGAGAATATTAGAAAGTAATACCAGGTTACATGGAATGCTGGGAGAGGCAGATAGCACTGAAATAGAGAATAGTGAGTGAATAGATGGAGTCGGAGTAAGGGAGCAAGTAATGAAGTCGAAATTAAGGTTACACTGCATGTATGTGAATGCCCAGAGTATAGTTAATAAAATTGGGGAGTTACAGGCGCAGATTGCCTTGTGGGATTATGATGTTGTGGCGATAATGGAGACCTGGCTTAAGGAAGGGCAGATCTGGGTGTTAGATATTCCTGGTTACAAGGTGATCAGAAAAGATATGAAAGGGAAAAAAGGAGGAGGGGTGGCATTTTTGGTTAAGGAGAATATTGCATTACTAGAGAAAGAGGATTATCACGACTCACTGGGGATAGTGAGCTGCAATATTAAGCCCAACCGCCATGACAAATGTGAAAAGTTTGATCAACCCACCTAGCTGTTTAATTTAGGTTAACAGAATATGAGCACCAGGTTTGTAAACTTAATAAGTAAATAACTGTTTATTGCACAAATTGTCTTTTACTAATGGCAAAAGAAAGAAATATGAATTGCTAACTTCTAACACTATACCTTAAATTCTACCCACTTCTTAAACCCCTAGACACACACACTAACACACGACACATAAGACACACAAAATATGGATTTTATGGGTGGGATAAAACAGTTCAATAGTACCAATCTGGAGTACAGGATTCAGTGAGTTGATTTTGATCGATGTCTTCCAAATTCCTTTCAGTTCTTGTTGATGACATGAGGTGGTCTTCCAGCACTTTTAGTCTTTAGTTCACTGGTTGAGAACTTGCTTTTTAATGTCTCTAACAGTGGTTTTCCCCTTTTCCTTTTTACAGGGGTTTCCTCAGAGTGAGAGCATGTTATAGAGATATGAGGAAAAGAGATTTTAGATGTTTTCTCTTTGCAGGCCAGGAGCTTTCCACTGCACTGCTACCACACAAACCCTGGTCACCTGGTCATTAAAATGCTATTGTCAGGCAGCTCCCTTGATTCAGGACTCCTTTCCAGCATCATCCTGTCTTTTATGGCACACTCTGTTCCAGGACTGCAACTTTGTATATATCTCTCATCCTGTTCCAGTAGACATATCTTTCAAACTGCAGCCATTGTAGTTTTAAATCCACAGTCCAACAGAAATAGAGAAAAATAAAAGTATATGTTCTTTACAGGATGTGTCAGAGGATTCAAAGACAGAATTAATTTGGCTAGAGCTAAGGAATAAGAAGGGTGCAATTACATTGCTCGGTGTAATATAGAGACCACCAGCTAGTGGGAAGAATATAGAGGAACAAATCTGCATGGAAATTACAGAGAGGTGTAAACATCATAGATAGTTATAATGGGGGACTTTAATTACCTGCATATAGACTGGGATAGTGGTGTAAGGGGCAGTGAGGGACAAGCATTCTTAGGTTGTGTTCAGGAGAATTTCCTACAGCAGTATGTGTCCAGTCCAACAAGAAAGGAGGCACTGCTAGACCTGGCTCTTGGGAATGAGGTGGGCCAAGTATATCGAGTGACAGTGGGGGAACATTTAGGGGACAGTCATCATTGTATCATAAGGTTTATGATGATGGTGGAAAATGACATTGGTCAATCCAGAGTAAGAATAATCAACTGGTGGAGAGCGGACTTCAATGGGGCAAGAACGGAGCTGGGCCGGATAGACTGGAACCAAAGGCTGGCGGGAAAAACAGTAGCTGAACCTTCAAAGGCTACCTTCAAAGAGGAGCTGGTTTGGGCACAGTCAAGGTATAATCATTCAAAAGGGAAGGGTAGGACAAATAAGTCCAGAGCTCCCTGGATGACAAAGGAGACAGAAATTAAGTTAAAGAAGACAAAGTGTGCTTACGACAGGTATCAGGTAGCAAATACAACTGAGAACCAAGCTGAATACAGAAGGTTCAGAAGGGATGTGAAAAAGCAAATACAAGAAGCAAAGAGGGATTATGAGAAAAGACTGGCATCTAACATGAAAGGAAATCTGAAAGTATTCTATAAGCACATCAATAGTAAAAGGGTGGTAAAAGGGGGAGTATGGCCGATTAGGGACCAAAAAGGGGATTTACGTACAGAGGCAAAAGGCATGGCTGAGGTGTTAAATGAATACTTTTTATTTGTCTTTACCTATGAGGCAGATGCTGCCCAGGACATGGTGACAGAGAAGGAAATTCAGTCACTAGATGTGTTTAAAATTGATAAGAAGGAGATATTGAATAAGCTGTCGGTACTTAAAATTGATAAGGCACCAGGACCGGATGAGATGCATCCAAGAATATTGAAGGAAGTGAGAGTGGGAATTGCAGAGGCACTGGCAATAATCTTTCAATGTTCCCTGGATTTGGAGGAGGTGCTGGAGGACTGGAGAATTGCAAACATTACACCCTTGTTCAAAAAAGGTTGTAAAGATCTGCTGTGCTACTACAGACCAGTCAGTTTAACTTCAGTGGTGGGGAAACTTATAGAAACAATTGTTTGGGATAGAATCAATAATCACATGGAAAAATATGGATTGATTCGTAAGAGTCAGCATGGATTTGTTAAAGGAAAATCGTGTCTAGCTAACTTGCTGGAGTTTTTTGAAGAGGTAACAAAGATGGTTGTTGAGGGAAAAGCTGTTGATGTGGTGTATATGGACTTCCAAAAGGTGTTCGATACAGTGCCACACAAGAGACTTGTGAGGAAAGTTATAGGTCGTGGAATAAAAGAGACAGTAGTAATTTGGATACAAAATTGGCTGGAGGATAGGAAACAGAGAGTAATGGTTAATGGATATTTTTTGGGCTGGAAGAAGGTTTGTAGTGGAGTTCCCCAGGGGTTGGTACTGGGATTCTTGCTTTTCCTGATATATATAAATGATCCCCTTGGTGTGCAGGGGATAAGTTCAAAGTTTGCGAATGACACAAAACTTGGGAGAATTGTTAGCTGTGAGGGCAACAGTGCAAAACTTCAAAAGAACATTGACACATTGAGCAGATAGATGGCAGATGAAATTCAATGCGGAGTAGTGTGAGGTAATAGACTTTGGTACAAAGAACATGGAGAGACAGTATAAAATAAAGGATTCTATTTTAAAGGGTGTGCAGGGGCAGAGAGACCTGGGTAATAATGTACATAAGTCATTAAAGGTGGCAGGACAGGTAGAGAGAGCTGTTTCTAAATCATACAGTATTCTAGGGAATAGAGTACAAGAGCAGGAAGGTTATTATGATGAACTTATATAAGACACGGGTTAGACTTCAGCTGGAGTATTGTGTACAGTTCTGGGTGCCACGCTATAGGAAAGATGTGAACAAATTGGAGAGAGTGCAGAAGAGGTTTACGAGAATGGTTCCAGAGATGAGACACTTCAGTTATGAGGAAAGATTGGAGAAGTTGGGACTGTTTTCCTTGGAGAGGAGAAGGCTAAGTGGAGACTTGATAGAAGTTTTCAAAATCATGAGGGGCCTGGACAGAGTAGATAGGGAGAAACTGTTCCCACTCGTAAACGGATCACGAACTAGAGGGTACAGTTTTAAAGCATTTTGCAAAAGAAGCAAAATGTTAGGTGAGATAAAGCTTTTTCAGACAGTGAGTAGTTAGGGTTTGGAATGCTCTGCCTGGAAGTGTGGTGGAGGCAAGTTTGATTGAGGCATTCAAGAGGGCATTGGATAATTATTTAAATAGAAACAATGTACAGAGTTACAGGGAAAAGGCAGAAGATTGGCACTAAGTTAAAATGCTCAGAGAGTCAGTGCAGACACCATGGGCTGAGTGGTCTCCTTCTACACTATAACAATTCTGCGATTCTGTGAAATCATTCACAAAAGAGGAATTAAGAAATAGTGATTTTGGGTTCTTCTGTAAGTGGAATTTTTGGAGTAAAGTTATGCGTGTTCTGAATGGGTGTAAATGCAAGAAATTCAGGCTCACTGATCTTTTGAGTGGGGGTTGGGCTTTGCTGCCCATATATTAACTTGCATCAAGTCCTATTCATTCATCACCCTGTGCTTGCTAACCTATGTTGGCTCCTGGTCCAGCAATGTCTCAAGGTTAAAATTCTCACCTTTGTGTTCAAATCCCTACCTTGCCCCTTCCTTTCTCCTATAACTTTTCTAGCCCAGCAACTCTGAGATATATGTACCTGTTGTAGGGTTGCCGAGTTGTACTCTTAATGATAGGGTTGATCTGCAGACACTTCTTGAGTGGAAACAAAGTTTATTTACAATATACTCAGCAGCAACTACACGTGTGCTTTCAACTCCAACTCTATCTCTACGCTGACTGCTGAGGTAGCCTATGCTACTCTCCTGTTGGCTACTACAGGTCACAAGTATTATTCTTAAAAGGTACATTACACACTGAATAAAACTGTAATTATTACATTCCTCCCCCTTTAACTCGGCTATACATGTTATATTTGCAAGTACATATTTTTGAAGACACGTGATATTTACACTGGGTAAGGAATTTACAAGTTCAGCCTTTCAGGTGGTTTCCTGGTACGTGTGGAGCATCGCAGCTCCACAGCTTCAATTTCTGGAGTTGCCTGAACAACAGGTGCTTCGGTCGGCACCTGCAGTTCTGTATCCTCAACTCTTACAGGAACATCAGACATGGTCAGTCCTTGGTTGAGTATCCTCAACAGGAAACTCAGACCTGGTCATGGTCACTGGTGGAACCAAATCCTGGTGGTTTGTCTCTCTCTTCCTGAAATGGTCCACATGTTTACGGATGATCCGCCCTTCCACCTCCACGTGGTAAGATAGAGGTCCAGTCACCGTGCTTATTTCACCCGGTAATCACTTTGGTCCTTCCCCGAAATTTTTCACGTATACCGGCTCTCCCATGATAAATTTCCTCTCGCGACTATGCCAGTTGTGTCGAGTTTTCTGACTTAACTGACCCCTTTCCACCTTCACCTCTAAATTTGGCATTATTAAGCTCAATCTCGTCCTGAGACAGCGTTTCATCAATAACTCCACAGGTATGACACCTGTTGTTGTGTGAGGGGTGGTCCTGTAATGAAAAAGAAAGTGTGCTAGCTTGTTGCCAAGGAACCGCCAGTTAGCTTTTTCATGCCTGCTTTGAACGTTTGTACCGCCCTTTTGGCCAGTCCATTTCAGGAAGGGTGGTATGGTGCAGTTTTCACATGAGTAATACCATTGAGGCTGATAAACCGTAAAAACTCATCACTTGTAAATGCCATGCCATTATCGGAAACGACTACTTCTAGTAGTCCGTGAATGGCAAAACTGATGTAGTTTCCCAATTGTAGCCGCCAACTTCACCTCATATGTGTCCAACCATTTTGAATGGGCATCGACAATGAGCAAAAACATTGTTCCCAGGAAAGGTCCAACATAGTCAATGTGTAACTGCACCCAGGGTCTACCCGGCCACTCCCATGGGTGTAATGGAGCTATCACTGGCAACTTCTGCAGTTGCTGACATTGCACACAGTGCTTTACTAAACTCTTTAATTCGCTATCCTTTCCAGGCCACCATAGATAGCTGCGTGCTATGGTCTTCACTTGGGAAATTCCTGGATGGGCACTGTTAGCTCGATTAAAAGTGTTTCCCTTCCCTTTGGAGGAACTATCACTCAAGCTTCCCACAATAAGATGCCATCCTGGCTGGTTATTTCATGTCTTCTGTTGAAGTACGGTTCCATTTCATCAGATACGGGCTCCTGTGACCAACCATGAAGTACTTGTTCTTGTACTTGAGACAGGACTGGGTCCTGACTTGTCCAGTCTCTGATCTGTCGAGCACATACCAGTGAGGAATCTAAAAAATTTAACAGTAAAACAAGTTCCTGTGGAACTGGGACATTCTCATCATTTTCTTGTATCGGCAAATGACTAAGGGCATTGACATTTGCGATTTGATTGCCAGGCCTACATATGAAAGTGTAATTGTATGCTGCCTGAATTAAAGACCTATTAGCATTTTGGTATCTTCTTTCTACGTGCCTCCTTCTTTCTAGCACAGACTTTAATCTCAGCCTTCTTTTTGACTTCACTATTGGTCAGACTTCTCTCAGATGCAGGCTCAACTTGTCTGAGCTCAGTGGCTGAGTCTCCCAAAATTTCATTATCTGTCTGCTTCTCAGAAATTCTGCAGCTTTTGCTTCCAAAGCCTCTTTGGCTTCATTTAGCTGATTCTTCAGCTCTTCCATCTCTTTTTTGTATTTGTTTGCTGCTTCCTGGAAAATTGAACATTGTTGTGTCTTCTCTGCCAACTCATTCTTCAGTTTGTTCAGAGAGGTGCTGAATTATTTCTGTTTCTCTTCATACTTTTCCAGAGATACAGACTTTGACCTGAGGGGATCTTGAAGTGTGCAGATGTCTTTCAACAGGTTTTCTTTTTCCCTTCGAAGGTTACTCACCTCGTCTCGAACTCTGTCATCAAGCAGGGTCTCTTTGAGTTCCTTCTGCTGTTCCTCCAGGCTTAAGGCAGCCTGAATTTTTTCAGGTTGAGTCCTTACACACTCCTTTTTCAAAACAGGAACACTTCCAGCTTCCTTTTGTAACCTCAGTGGCTAATCAAGGTTGAATTCCCTTAGCCAATTTCCCCCTAGAAGGCTTGGCACTCTGCTTCTCAATGCTAACACTGGTAGCTTTGCCGATTGGCTTTCCATAATGGACGGTTACTCTGCTTATGACTTTTACTTGAATGTCTTCACCCGTGTATGTTTTTAGCTTGGTGGCTGTTTCTTCTAAACTTTATTAATGTTCACCATTATTCAAATATCTGAAGGTATGTTCCCCAACTACTGTAGTGGAAGCCCCCATGTCCACTTCCATTTTAGCAGGTTTGCCATTTACTTTCACTGTGACAAATATTGGTTCCGTCTTTCCAATTTGTATACCACACACTAAATGATCTCTGAGCATGTCATTCAGAGTTGTACCGAACTCACATTGTTCCGTTAGCTGCTTCAAGTTTGCCACGTAGCATGCAATTGTCTCACCCAGGGCTCTATTTCATGATTTAAACCTGAACCTCTACATCGTGACTGAGAGCTTTGGTTGAAAGTGACCCTTCACAAGGTCCACCAATTCATTGAAATTCTTCAAATCTGGGACACTGGATGCCATCCAACTTCGAATCAGACTATAGGCTTTGCTCCCACAAGTATTCAAGAGGATCGCTTGCCTCTTCTCTTCCTCTGTAATCTTGTTCGCCTGAAAAAAGAACGTGAGGCATTCTATGTATTGAGACCAATCGTCTGTGGCAGGTTCAAAAGGATCAATTCTCCCAAATTGTGGCATTTTGAGAGGGGACAACTTCTTCAATTCTAACAGCTTGCTACTTATAATCACTGAATGAGGTACAGTGCCAATTTGCTTCTAACTTGATTTCTTCCATTCAATCCTGTTTTATCCTCGTTGGCAGTTTGTAGTAGGGTGGCCGAGTTGTACTATTAATGATAGAATTGATCTGCAGACACTTCTTGGGCGGAAATATAAAGTTTACTTACAATATACTCAGCAACTACATATGTGCTTTCAACTCCAACTCTATCTCCGCACTGACTGCTGAGATAGCCCGCTCTACTCTCCTATTGGTTAACACAGATCATCTGATCTTGCCTAACAAGTATTATTCTTAAAGGTACATTACACATTAAATAAAACCAGAATTACTACAGTACCCCTCCAACTCAGGCCTCTTGTGCACCCCCAATTTTCTTCACTCCACCACTGGTGGATGTGCCTTCAGTTGCCTTGGCCTCAAGCTCTGGAATTCCCTCCCTACACCTCTCTGCCACTCTACCTCTCTCTGCTTCTTTAAGACCCTCCTTAAACCACTTTAACCAAGCTTTTAGTCACCAGTGCTAATATCTCCTCCTTTAGTTCTGTGTAAGTTTTTATCTGAACACTCTCTTTGTGTGTCCTCTTGGGACCTACACAAAACAGGTAAATGTACTTTGCATGTGGATATTTACTTAACAAACATCTACCACCATTCAGTAACCAAGGAAGTAAAACAGTCACAATGATCAAAAATCATTTCCATACACTACTTTTCATCACATCATTTACCAAGTAACGCACAGAAAGTCTAAAGTTCATAAGCATATGTTGAGTGAATATGACCATTGAGATCACATGGTGTCTATTACTCGTTTTTTTAATTTACTAATTAGAAATTCAATTAACCTGATCTGGTTTCCCAATTACCCAATTAATTAACATATCCTTTAGAGCATGAACTCTTACTAACACAATTATTAACTTTCCATTCGATTAATTCACTTCAAACCTTCATTCAGGAATACTCACCCAGCATTAGCAGCTGTTGGTTATTAAGTTGTAGCTGAAAACACAACAGATTCTCTCCTCAGAACATTCATGAGTTTGACTATAGAACATGCAATTTAGGTATCCTCAGGATTTCAAGCTCACTTTGGTGCAATTTCTTTTGAATATTTATGGAAGGAAGCTCCCACTTTTATAAATGGTATTCAGAGGCATCATTAACTTGCTGTATTAAGAACCTGAATTGCTTGTAAAAATTTGTTGGCACATTCAAACATCCCAACCTGTGACAATGTACTATTGCACAATGTTAGATGTTTATAAAACAAGGTCTCTAAATTGCTGCAGTGCCACATGGTAAAATATAGCTCCCTGTCTCTGTTCATAGCTGGTGGTTTATATGAGGCTTCTGTTAATGAGGTAATTTGTGTGGCTAAAAGTACAGGTGGACATTCCACAATGGTCTAATACAGGTGTCAGCAGTGGCTCAGGTTGTGGGTTCACATCCCACTCCAGGGACTAGAGCACAGGGGAGTTCTGCACTGTCACAGGTGCTGTCTTTCAGATGAGACCTTAATTCGAGGACTTATCTTCCCTTTCTGGTGGATGTTAAACTTAGGGTTGTCATTCTGTTACTAGGCTAGCAATCCAGTGACCTGGATGAAAAATTTGGAGACTTAAGTTCAAACCCCACAATGGCAGCTGGGAAATTTAGATTCTGTTAATTAAATAAATCTGGAATAAAAAGCTGGTATCAGTAATTGTGACCATTAAAAACCCATCTGGTTCACCTATCTTTACCTGGTCTGGCCGATGTCTGACTCTAGATACAAGAACTGTAACTGACTCTACTGCCCTCTGAAATGGCCTAGTAAGTCACTCAGTTGTGACAAGCTATTATAAAAAAGGTCTAATCAGAATAAAACTGAACAGATTACTCAGCATTAACCTAGACACTGAACATGACAAAGGCACACCTTGTCCAGTCAACCTAGCATCATCCTCCTCAATAATGTCTGGGGACTTGTGCCAAAATTGGGAGAGTTGTCCCACAGGCTAGTCAAGCAATAGCCTAACATAGTAATACTCACCGGACCATACCTTCCAGCCAACATCATATATCACTATCACCAGGTATGTCCTGGTCCAAATGGCAGGACAGATCCACCTGAAGTGGCAGCACAATGGCAGACAGTCAGGAGAGGGCGAACCTGGGAGTCCTCAACATTGACTCTGGGCCTCATGAAGTCTCTTGTCATCAGGTCAAACACGGGCAAGGAAATCTCCTGTTGATCACCACCTACCGCCCTCACTGTTGAATCAATACCCCACCATGTTGAACACCACTTGGAAGAATCACTAACAGTATCAAAGGCACTGAATGTACTCTGGTGGGGTTGTCAATGTCCACCACCAAGAATGGCTCAGTATCACCACTACTGACCAATTTGAAGGACATATCTGCCAGATGGGGCCTGCAGCAGGTGGTGAGAGAACCAATAAGAGGGAAAAATCTACTCGATCTTTTCTTCAACAATGCGCCTGTCTCAGAAGCATCTGCCCATGACAATATTGGTAGGAGTGACCACAGCACAGACCTTGTGGAGATATGGTCTGTTCTTCACACTGAGAAGACCCTCCAACATTTTATGTGGCACTACCGCCATGCTAAATGCAATAGATTCAGAACAGATCTAGCAGGCATCTAGTGGGCATCACTGAGGCACTGTGGGCCATCAGCAGTAGCAGAATTGTATTCAACCACAATCTGTAACCTCTTGGCCTGGCATATCCCCCACTCTACCATTACCATCAAGCTAAGGGGCCATTCCTGGTTCAATAAGGAGTGCAGAGAAACATGTCAGGAGCAGGATTAGGTATATCTAAAAGTAAGGTGCCACTTGGTGAAGCAAAAAATCAGGACTACATGAATGCTAAACAGCAGAAGTAGCATGTGATAGATAAAGTGACCCCACAACCAATGGATCAGATCAAAGTTCTGCAGTCTAATCACATCCAGTGAGTGGTGGTGGACAATTAAACATCTAATGGGAAGAGGAGGAGGCTCTACAGATAGCCCCATCCTCAATGATGGGAAAGCCCAACATATCAGTCCTAAAGACAAGGCTGAAGCATTTGCAACTATCTTCAGCCAGAAGTGCTGACTGGATGATCCATCTTAACCCCCTCTTGAGTTCCCCAGCATCACAGATGCCAGTCTTTAGCCAGTTAGATTCAATCCACATAATATCAAAAAACAGCTGAATGTGCTGTATAAAGAAAAGGCTAGGGCCCCAACAACATCCTGGCTGTAGTGCTGAAAACCAATGTTCCAAAACTAGCTGCACCTCTAGCCAATCTGTTCCAGTACAGCTACAACACAGGCACCTGTCCTTGTCCATACATGGTCAAGGAGCTGAATTGCAGAGGTGAACTAACAGTGACTACCCATTTGACCAATTGGGGCATCAAGGAGCCCTATTAAGTTGAAATCAATGGTAATTGAGGGGCAGAATCTCCCCTGGCTGGAATAATATCTAGTTCAAAGGCAGATGGTTGAGATTGTTGGAGGCCAATCATCTCCAGAATATTGCAGTAGGAATTCTTCAAGGCAGTCCCCTAGTCTGACCACCTTCAGCTTCTTCATCAGATGCTGAAACCGTCAATGCCCGCATGCAGCAAGTCCTGGATAACATTCAGACTTGAACTGCTAGGTGAAAAGTAACGTTCATGCCACCCAAGTGCCAGGTAATAACCATCTCCCCTTGACATTCAATGGGTTTACCCTCGCTGAAACCCCCAGCATTAATATCCTGAAGGGTTACCATTGACCAGAAAATTAACTGGACCAACCAGATAAATACTGTAACAAAAGAGCAGGTCAGAGGCTGGGAATTCTGTGGCAAGCAACTCACCTCCTGACTCCCCAAAGCCTGTCCACCATCTACAAGGCACAGGCCAGGAGTGTGATGGAATATTCTCCACTTGCCTGGATGAGTGCAGCTCCAACAACACTCAAGAAATTCAACACCACCCAAGACAAAACAGCCCACTTGATTGGCACCACATCCATCACTTTTAAGCTTCACTCCCACCACCACCAATTCTGCAGTGTGTACCATCCACAAGATGCACTGCAGCATCTTGCCAAGTCTTCTGTGCCAGCAGCCCTCCACCCCCCCCCCCCCAAACTTGCAGCCTCTACCAACTAGAATAACAAGGTCAGCAAGCACATGAAACACTCCCACCTACAAGTACCTCGACAAGACACTCAGCATTCTGACTTGGCAATATATCATCATCCTTTCATTGTCACTGTGTCAAAATCCTGAAACTCCCTCCCAAAGAGTGTACCTACACCACACGGACTGCAGCAGGTTAAGAAGGCTGTGCACAACCACCTTCCCAAGGCCAATTATAGATGAGAAATAAATGCTGGTCTTGCCAGTGGTGCCCACATCCTATGAATGAGTTTTTAAAAAGTCAACATGAATTGAAGCAAACTTCTTGGAGAGACCTAATAACATCTCTCACATTTCACTCATGTAGCCATTAAGAAAATAAGTCCAAGTTAATGCAGGGTTGAAAGACGTTGTAAATTTAGTGTGGTCCAAGACAATGGAGAGAATTACAGATTAGGACCAAGATCTTATATTCAAATGTATTGGGGGACAAGGAGGTTGGTGAGGGCAGGTGAACTAGATGGGAGGGGTCAGCAACATATAACACAAATTTGAAGTATGTTGCATGAGCTTTGGTGATTATTATGGCTTTCAATCCATCAGTATGAACAGGAATTGAACTTCATGTCTAAGAAGTGAGAGGGCAAACAGCCCAACTGTTCCATTGCACGGTTTCTTTTTCATTTTTAATGAGTATTATGGAGCTATGTTCCAGGAGAAAGTGTGTCTTCATTATGTCACCTTGAAATACTCCTTTAATATATCCAGTGGATTTCTGAAAGCATGATCTTAATCTTTGCATGTCTCCCTCTTATAGTGTCAACCAAAACATGAACATTGCTAATCTAATTTTTAATTACCTTCGTGCTGATTATAACTTCTTTAGATTCTGAGTTTTCATCACTTCCTCGCCTTCCTCTCCATTCCGATCTGGGTTTTTGTTCCTGTACACTGAGCCCTGCTGAGATTTGTATATTGATGTAAAATGAATTCCAACTAGTTCCCACTGAAGGATTTCTTTCAACAGACCCTTGGTAGCTCAAGAGAGCTATTCATAGGCTCAGTTAATCTAAAATTTATGATACTTTTTGCACTAAGCCTTCTCATTAGCAGTTGACATGAAGGAGTTTCCTTTTTTAGAAGCAAATGTAATAGACACCCATGAGTGATTACAAGGAGTCATTCACCCACAGGGTTCATGTTATAGCGGGTCTGAAATGATTTTATAACTATGACCACTGAGTTTAAATTACCATCTTGACATCAATCTGGGATGCCTGGAACACAGGAAGACTTTATAGAGTCATTTTATCCTGTTTTTGTCCTTTTTTTGTGCTAACTGTGATGTGCTCTGTTATCCTCTTAGCTGTTGACATTTGCACTGAATGATTATGTCATCATTACTGCAACTAGTGTGTGTGGCTGTGTATGTATTTACTGTGTTTGTGTGGATGTATATAATGTGTGTTTCTATGTGTTTTTATGTATATATGTTGATATGCACACACAATAGTCTCTTGTGTTATACCTTGTCAAAAGCTTTTGGAAAGCTCATGTATTTCACACCCACTATATTTCTCCCATGCAGCATATCTGTCACTTTCTTCAAGAACCCTTATCAGGTTTGACAGGTATGTTCTTCCCTTCTGAAATCGATGATAGCTGTTTGTCTTCATCTAGACCTTCATAATTATAGATTTAATTTTGATTTTGGATGTTACCCTACCATAAATATTAAACTAATTGGTCTGTAGCAACACTCTGCTTGATATGGTTCTGAAGTGAACTGGGATTATTTTTATTCATTCACATAGCATGTATGTTGCTAGCAAGACCAGCATTTATTGCCCAGCCCTAATCGCCCTTGAGAAAGTGGTGGTGAGCCAGCTTCTTGAACCGCAGCAGTCTGTGCGGCGATGGTGCTCCCACAGTGCTGTTAGGAAGGGAGATGCAGGATGTTGACCCAGTGACAGTGAAGGAGCAGTGGTGTGTTTCCATATCGGGATGGTGGCTTACTTGAAGGAGAACTTACAGGGGGTGGTGTTCCTATGCATCTGCTACCTTTGTTCTTCTAGGTGGTAGAGGTTGCTGCGAGTTTGGAAGGGGTTATTAAAGGAACCTTGCCAAGTTGGTTTGGTGTGTCTTGTAGACAACCTAAGTCTCAGTTACAATTATAATTGCTTCACCATTGGTGGCCATGCTTTCAGTTGCCTAGGTCCCAAGTTCTGGAATACCTGCCCTACGCCTCTCCACCTCACTTTCCTCCTTTAAAACACTCCTTAAAACCTACATCTTTTGGTCATCTGACCTAATATCTCCTTATGTTGCTCTTTGTTATGTAATACTCCTGTGAAGCACAATGGAATGTTTCATTGCATTAAAGGCGTTATATAAATATACATTGGGCAGAATTTTGCCCTCGGATGGCGTGTGGGCCCCACCGGCTCGGCGGCGGGTGGACAGCCGACCCCCGCCACCGAAACGGGGCCCGCCGCCATTTTGAGTGGGCAGGCCAATTAAGGCCCACCCAGCGGCTGCTTCCTGTGCGGGGGGGGGAGGGATTCCCCACCTGTCAAAGTGCGCTCTTTTGCGAATGCGCACAAAAGAGTGCACTGCTCCCTGAGGCAAAGTCCTGTCTCAGGGAGATTCGTGACAGGTAAGTAAAGTCTAAAAATAGATAAATAGATGGGACATGTTAATAATAAACACATAAAATTTATTAAATGTTTAAAAAATGGACATGAAACTTCATCCTGCCAGTGGATGAAGTTTCATGAATAATCTGGAGCCCGCTGGGGCTCCTGGCCTGCCCGCCAGCCTTAAGCTTGGACGGGCAGGGTCTTTAATTATCTTAATGAGCCTGTCAATGTCCTCAATTGGCCATTGACAGGTTGGCGGGTGGACAGCTGATTTCGCTGTCAGCCCACCTTCCTAAAAATTTAAAGGGACTGGGATGACGTTGGGGGTTCCTCCTGATGTCATCCCGCATCATTTTCCCCTCGGTGAGTGGGCCCCGCCCCCAAATCGCCGAGGGAAAAATCCTGCCCGTTGTTGTTGTTGTTGAATCAAGAACAATTTGTGGGGAAGATGATTTTCATGAACTGTTCTTTGACCAGGACTTGATTGGATGTTGGGATTCAGGCATTGGGATTTTTGGTGCACGTTTATACCCTCAGCTGCTAACCCATTTATTGGGCAAATGATCTGTCATGGTAACTAAACACCATGGGGGAAACATCTGTGGAGGAAGGGTGCATATGGGCTTTTCCTGCTCCCCTCACTGGCATTTATAATTTTAATTTGCTCCATGTGTTAAAGTGTTGGTTTACTTCCCATCTGGTCGGACAGACTTGACACACACTTTTCTCAGATCCCGTTACTCTCCGGACATTGGATAGGGGCTAAATAATCTGAAAAACCTTCCCAGTAATAGATAGGACCATGTGCCTCTGAATCTTACCCAGTAAACCATCAATGCACCACCTGCTGGTTCCTGGAAGTCTAGATCCCAGATCACTTCAGAACCATCTCTGGTTCTTGAGTTTCCAAAAGCAATCCCGTCATAATTGTGTATACTTCTTAGTGTTTGGAAGGTCACCTGTAGAAAGTGTGTGTTGAGTGTGCAAGGCTAGCTGGTTACTGGCAAACACAGCCCTTACTGGCACTTCAATTTTGAACAGTGCCAGTGGGCTGTGTTGGCAGTCTGGAAGACCATCTGGTCCACCACCCAGCTGTAAACTTTGCTTATGTTTGGCAAAGCATAGAGAGAGAAACACAATCCCAGCATTTTCAAACAGACTGAGTAAAACAAAAGTGCTACCGACTGGAGAATATAAAAGGAAAATGGTGAAACCTATTGCAGGATATTGCTCCTTAATACTGGGTCATTGGAACAGGAGTAGGTCATTCAGCCTCTTGAACCTGTTTTGCCATTTAATTAGATCATGGCTGATCTGAACACAAATTCCATCCATTTGCAGGATAATCCCAGAGAGTGAGCTGGTTCTTGGTGGTTTGAGTCAACTCCCACTGGATAATCAGAAAAAAGCAAGCCTGCTCCTATTAGGTAATAATAGTCAGTGAGTTGGCTCCTATTGGATGATCACAATCTGTGTGCCAGGCCCTATTGGATAATCATAGGGAGTGAGCCGGATCTTATTGAATAACCAGACTCAGTGAACCAGCTCTTATTGGTTAATCACAGGGTATGAGCTGGCTCCTATTGGATAATCAGTTGGTGAGGTGGGTCCAATTGGATAATCAGTTGGTGAGCCATCTCCATTGGATAACTGATTGGTCAGTCAGCTCCAATTGGATAATTAGTTTGTGAGTCAGATTCAATTGGGTAAACACAGGCAAAGAGCCGGCTCCTACTAGATAATCTCAATCGGTGAGCTGCCTCTATTGGATAATCCCTGGGGAAATCCTCTTTCTGTACAATTGGCAATGTCTACCTTATAGGATTCCACTTTTCCTTCACATTCCCCCTATAATCAGCATGTTCCAGTTGGATCTCTTAGTTGCTCCCCTCATCCCTGGCACAAAAGCTTTGTTAGTGGTTGTGCTCAGTTACAGCAGTGAGTCATAAGCCTCTCAGTTGCTTTGCCACTCATGCCCACTACACACAATTGAATTTAAGTAGGCAACACATCAGAATGTATGATGCCATGGACGTATTTTATCCTTGCAGGTCATAAATAGAAGATAGACACCAATAAATTGAATTATGCATTCAGGAGGAACTTGTTTACTTAAAGCGTAGTGAGAATGTAGAACTCCCTGGAACATCGAGCAGTTGAGGTGAATAACAGAGATACATTTAAGAGGAGAGGAACGCAGTTAACGTTTCGAGTCCATATGACTCTTCAACAGAACTAAGTAAAAATAGAAAAGAGGTGAAATATAAGCTGGTTTAAGGGGGGATGGGACAGGTAGAGCTGGATAGAGGGCCAGTGATAGGTGGAGATAGCCAAAATATGTCATAGACAAAAGGACAAAGAGGTGTTGAAGGTGGTGATATTATCTAAGGAATGTGTTAATTAAGGGTAGAAAGCAGGACAAGCAAGGTACAGATAGCCCTAGTGGGGGTGGGGTGGGGTGAAGGGAAGGGATCGAAATAGGCTAAAAGGTAGAGATAAAACGATGGATGGAAATACATTTAAAAATAATGGAAATAGGTGAAAAAAGAAAAATCTATATAAATTATTGGGAAATAAAAGGGGGGGATCGGAAAGGGGGTGGGGATGGAGGAGAGAGTTCATGATCTAAAATTGTTGAACTCAATATTCAGTCCGGAAGGCTGTAAAGTGCCTAGTCGGAAGATGAGGTGCTGTTCCTCCAGTTTGCGTTGAGCTTCACTGGAACAATGCAGCAGGCCAAGGACGGACATGTGGGAATGAGAGCAGGGTGGAGTGTTGAAATGGCAAGCGACAGGAAGGTCTGGGTCATGCTTGCGGACAGACCAATAATTTATATAGATTTTTCTTTTCTCACCTATTTCCATTATTTTAAAATGTATTTCCATTCATTGTTTTATCTCTACCTTTTAGCCTATTTCGATCCCTTCCCTTCACCCCACCCCCACTAGGGCTATCTGTACCTTGCTTGTCCTGCTTTCTACCCTTAATTAGCACATTCCTTAGATAATATCACCATTTTCAACACCTCTTTGTCCTTTTGTCTATGACATCTTTTGGCTATCTCCACCTATCACTGGCCCTCTATCCAGCTCTACCTGTCCCACCCCACCCCCTTAAGCCAGCTTATATTTCACCTCTTTTCTATTTTTACTTAGTTCTGTTGAAGAGTCATACGGACTCTAAACGTTAATTGTGTTCCTCTCCGTAGATGCTGCCAGACCTGCTGAGTTTTTCCAGGTATTTTTATTTTTGTTTTGGATTTCCAGCATCCGCAGTTTTTTGCTTTTATTTTACATTTAAGAGGAAGCTAGTTAAACATATGAGGGAGAAAAGAATAGAAGGATATGTTGATGGGGTTAGATGAAGTAGTTTGGGAGGAGGTTAGTGTGAAGTATAAACATTGGGCCAAAGGGTCTGTTTCTGTGCTGCAATTCTATTTAAATTGCTAACTGTGAAAACGTTTGAATGTCAAGCCAGGCACTTTAGGGATAAAGACATCATGTTTTAGTGTGGGAACAGTAAGAGCAATTTCACAGCCAGTTTACAGAATCAATAAAGCTGCAAGAGGAGTTCTCATTGAACAGGTGACAGTTTAATGGCTTTCTGCTCTGGTTTTTTTCACCCAGAAGCTTTGCAGTAAGGATGGGATTTAATGCCTTGGCCTCGCCACATTAGTGTTGTAGCTTCCAGCTACTGATGGAGGCTATCCTTCGGGAACCAGAGGCAGAATAACCTACATTGATTCTAATAACGGAGCTTTCTGCATCTCTAAGCTAGTGCTTAGTACCATGTACAGGGTAGTATTTTAGAAAGCGGAAACCTTGCAGACTAGAGATTTAAAGAGCTCTAAATTAAAAGCATGCTTCCCGACCCTTTCCCCTCTGCTTCCTCTAAATCCAACACTTTAGTATTTGGAATGCTCTTCTCAGGCCCAAACAAAAAGCGAGAGCTCAGTGTCATTGCGACAGAGCTTATAACACAACAAAGGGAGAGATGTGACATTGCAACAAAATCCTTTTACTGATGACACAGTGAAATATCTAACTGACAATACATTGGATTACATCATCTCTTTTTCCCTTTTTTTTTTATTTAATGCATATGTCCCAATTTTAACCCACATTTCCCTATTGGATGCGAGCCGACTCGCTGCACATTTCCAAGATGTTCCTTTTTTCAGATGTCATCCTTAGTTCCATTTCCCAGCTCCCATCCTCACCTCCCTACCACCCCTTTTAGGCTTGGTCATGGCCACATCCGAGAGCCACCAGGGCAAGAGCCTGCACCTTGAGGAGAGGAAAAAACTAACTGATGGATGGATGTCAATAAGGCAGCTAATAAAGCAGACAGGACTATTACAGAGACAAAAGAATTGTGCTCAACCTTTAGAAGTCACTGGCTAGTACAATTCTAGCCACTGCACTATGTTGAGGTCTTGAAGGTGATGGAGAGATTTCCAGTTTGGTACCAGGAAATTCAGCAATGTGGAAAGACTAGAGAAGCTGATGTTGCTCTCCTTAGAGCAGAAAAGGTCAAGGAGAGATTTAATAGAGATGTTCAAAATTAGGAGGGGTTTTGATAGAGTACATAGGGAGAAACTTTTTCCTGAGGCAGAAGGAAAAGCTTACAGGGCTCTGGGGAAAAAGAGGTGAGTGGGACTCATTGGATAGATCTTGCAAAGAGCCAGCGATTGAATGATGGGCTGAAGGCCCCCAATTGAGCTGGATGATTCTGTGTGCTAACAGAAAGAGACATGACCCCTTCAACTGAAGTGAAAGGTAAAAGTTGTCCTATGGCAGTCATGTGCCAGTACATATTGAGAATTTCTACATGTACATATAGTTATTTATATCACAGTTCATTTTACAAGATGATGTAACGATTAACCTATAAGTCATTCACCTGTAGTATTTGTCTGATGGTGGATTGAGTCAGTCTTCTTGTTGTGACATTTAGTTCATTTTCTAACTGCTATTGTACCCAAGACAATCCAAGGTCGCACTGTGTGTGTGTGTTAAAGGAAAAAAGAAAGACTTGCATTTACGATGTACATTTCACGACCTCAGGATGTTCTAAAATGCTTTAACAGCCAGTTGGCACCCCATCCACAAATATTCACACCCTCAACCACTGTTGCACAGTGGCAGCAGTGTGTACCATCTACAAGATGCATTGCAGCATCTCACCAAGGCTCCTTGGGCAGCACCTTCCAAACCCACAACCTAGAAGGTTAAGGGCAGCAGACACATGGGAACACCACCACCTGCAAGTTCCCCTCCAAGCCACTCACCATCCTGATTTGGAAATATATCGCCGTTCCTTCGCTGTCACTGGGTCAAAATCCTGGAACTCCCTCCCTAACAGCACTATGGGTGTACCTACACCACATGGACTGCAGGAGTTCAAGAAGGCAGCTCACCACCACCTTCTCAAGGGCAACTAGGGATGGACAATAAATGCCGGTGTAGCCGGTGATGCCCACATCCCATGAATGAATTTAAAAAATGAAGTATTTTTGAACTTTAGTCACTGTTGTAGTGTAGGAAGCATAGCAGCTAATTTGCACACAGCATGCTCCCACAAAGACCAATGCAATAATGGCCAGATTACCTGTATTTAAGTGTTGTTGGTAGAAAGATAATTATAGACCAGGACACTAGGATGAGGGGCATGGTGGAAAGGTTAAGGGGAAGGGGTGGGGAAGCTACCCTCCTGTTCCAGCTGCGAGGTCAGATGGTGCCTTGATTTAATGTCTCATCTAAAAGTTGGGACAGTGCAGCACTCCCTCAGTATTGACACTAAAGTGCCAACCTGGATTTCATGTTGAAACTGTGCCATCCGACTCCTTTAGTAAAATATTTCTACGTGCAGTCCAAGCTGAGGTTTGAAAATTTCTGGCGGTTATACCAACCCTTTGTGAGTTGCATTTGGGCATTCACAAAATCAGCTCCAAGAGGGCCGTGGTGTAGAACGTGAATTTGGTACATTGCCATTAAAAGACGATATTTGAGACAAGCCATAGGGATTGCTGATGTGGCCAATGGAGACATCACATAGGGCCAGAAGGGGTGCTCTTGTAAGTTATATTGGCCTGCAATTCATTGTAGGTGAATAGTAGTGTGTACATGTTAAGTATAAAATTTCCTTTCCTGGGAACATTCACCAGGTTAACAGAAAGGGGTTACCAGTAACACTTTCACCAAAAAGGGAGATAAAGAACTATTTGATATGGGTGCATAGACCATCTCAGCATTAATATTCACACAACCTAATATAAAGGCCACTGACAGGCAGAAGGAGGTTTACTCTGCATGCAATCTGCACCTTATTTGCCCCGGGAGTAGTCAACGCTTAGTTGCATCTGGCAAAATATGGGGAGGGGGCAACTATTTTTAAACACTGACACTTTCCACTTTAAGGGCAGAATTTCACCTATGTCGGGCGGGCTCAGCAGGGGTGGGCGGGGGCAGTTGGGAAGCCGACTGTCGCCCGCAATCCAGGCTGGAAGGCGATTTCACGCTGGTGGGCCAATTAAGGCCCACCCCGCGTGAATCGCGAGCAGTAGTGCTCAGCATTGCCTGTGCAGTGGGGGTGGTGGGGGGGCGGGTGGGGTGAGGAGGGCAAGTGGGACGAGTGCAAATTTTGCACGTGCACGTGAGTGCGCGCTTCATAGCCTCCCTGAGGCACAGAACTGCCTCAGGGAGGTGAGGAGTTATATATATATAAAAAAATAAAGAAAATAAAAACGTAATGAAACAAGTCTCCTCATTTGACTCTGTCACATGGGGGTGAATTTTTAGGCCGGTGAGCGGGAGCGGGGCCCACTCGCCGACGCGTAAAATAATGCAGGGTCACATTGGGCGTGCGTCCTGACGTCACCCCACGTCATTTACATTTTCAGGTTGGAGGGCACAGAGCAGAGTCGGCTGCGAACCCGTCGACCTGTCAACGGCCACTTAAGGCTCTTGAAGAAGTAATTAAAGTAATCTATGGACCTGCCCGTCCAACCTAAACGTTGGTGGGCAGGCCAGGAGCCTAGGCGGGCTTCCGAAAAAATATGAAACCTCATCCACGGGCGGGATGAGGTTTCCCAAGGGATTTAAAATGTTCCAGAATTTTTAAAATAAAAGTAATGGACATGTCCCAGCTCATGTGACAGTGTCAATAATTTTTTTTCTCATCTTTATTTAATGTTTGAAACCTGAGCCGATCTCCCTGAGGCAGCACCTAGCCTCAGGGAGATCTGTGCGCTCTTCCGTGCGCATCCACGACAGAGCGCACTCCCGGCTCAGGGGACCTCCGCCTCCCGCCCACACAGGGACTGCATAGCACTTTCTGGCGCATGTCACACTGGGCGGGCCTTAATTGGGGTGCCGATCGGGAACCCACTCGCTCACGCCCACCCCCACACAACCCCACCCCCGACGGGGAGATGATCCTGCCCATGAGCAGGGACATGTTATAAATTAAGTTTTAAAACTTTTGTTTTTATTTGCTTTTGGAAACCTCATCCCACCCATGGATGAGGTTCGCAAAAAAATGCAATGGTCGCTTGGCCTTTACGCCAGCCCGCCAACCATAAGGTTGGACAGGCAGCAAAAAGTTTAAATGAATTGATTGTTTAATAGCCTTAACAGGCCTTTTAATTACCGGCAGGCCGCTGCCGACTCCGGTGTGCGCCCGCTGACTGAACTATCGCCCGACTGCGCGTTGACGTCGCCACGCTCGGCTGATGTCAATGCGCTTCATTTCGCGCCCGCCAAGCCAAAAATTTTGCCCTAAGAAATTGTGAAAACTCCAATTTCAATTTGAGGGTAGGACCCTTGGGTTTCTCAAGTTTTGAGTATTAAGGCATTGAGTACTGCTGAATTAAGAGACCTCTTGTTGAAGCTTTCCACCTTGTACTCACCAGGGCAGACACAAGAATGAGAAATTTCAAAAGGAACAGTTTATACTGCATGAGAAAAGAAGTGCTGATTCTTTGGCAAATTGGCTCTGATGGGGCACAATAGCTCCCTGGGGCATTTGCCAGGGCAACATCATGACCAATCAGCACCCCAACGACTTGCCAACCAATCAGCATCCCTTTTCTCATGCAGTATAAATTGTTGCTCCCTTTGAGATTTGGTATTTTTGTGAATCTGTCCTGATGAGTGCAAGACAAAAAACTTTGACAGTACACCTCTTTTTTCAGCAATACTCAAATTCTGTATGACCAAGCAACTACTTATTAAAGCATTAAATAAATACCTTTATCAGACTCGAACACATTATGCTGCTAGTTTCTCTGCTGTGGAGGTGCACTTTAAGGCTGAATTTTTCCAGGCAATTGCAATACAGTCAGTGTGAATCATATCTAAGATTGACCTACTTCCTAGCTGAAATGATTGTGGACCTTTCCCGAATGTCAATTAAATATGTGTTGACTTTTCGCAGCCTATTCGTCATTCGAATTTATCAAAGGTCAAAAGTTCAGTTAACCTACTGCGGAAGAGCATTGGCTATTAAAAGTACTGCGTAGATTCACCAGGATAATGAAATGGATGAGAGGGAAGCATTATGATAAGAGTTATGATAAACAGAGCCCTCTTCACTGGAAGGGAATTGAGTCAAAGTGCTATGAAAATTTGTGAGAGGGTACGAAGGGGAAAATAATGAAAGATTAAGAACATGATTTCAGGTGGAAAAAGCCATTTTTCTGACAGGGACATTTAATACAAAATAATGGAGAGAAGAATGGCTTTTAAATTTGGCCGCACATACATGAGTTGTGATGCCCATCTTATCGAGTTGCTAAGTAGGCTCATTGAGATAGACATAGATCATCACCGTAGTTTCAAAGTTCATTTGACAGAAATGGGTTTAATAGAATCATAGGATAATATAGCACAGTGTGAGACCATTGGGCCCATCATGCCAGTGCTGGCTCTTTGAAAGAGTTATTCAATTTGTATCATTCCCATGGCTCTTTGTTCATAGCACAGCAAATTTTCCCCCTTTAATTAGTTATCCAATTTCCTTTGGTGAGTTACTATTCGTTCTGCTTCCACCACCTTTTCAGGCAGAGCATTTGATCAATTCGTAACAATTTGCTATATATATTTTCATCCTCATGTTGCCTGTGTTTCTTTTGCTTTTATATTAAAATGGGATGTGGGATGATAATAGGTGACTTTGTCCCATCATGAACCAATCTGTGAGCAGTAAGAATTGCTCTGGTTACTAAATATATCCATTGTAAATTTCCTCTGTCTGCTGTTTCTAGTGAAGTCCTTAACCCATATTAACTTCAAATTAATTCAGTACCCACTAATTAGATGTCAGGAACATGTATCATTTGAAGTTTAAAATTCTGAGAATGCGAATTTGTTAGCAGGGTTGTTTGTTTCAAATGTGATAACAACTGCATTAATAAGAGCTGCTAAACTCTGCCCCTGGCTTTGACTCCATCAGTTTGACTTGTCTCTTCAGCTGGGCCAAGGGGCATGAAAACTTATTATCCTGCTCAAGCTCAGCTGCCTCTCTGCAATATCCTTTGACTTGGAAACAGTACAGTAAGGAAAATTTGCAATTTCTTTAAAATGTTTGTGGAATTGTAATTGTTTTTAAGAAAGCTTGAAAAGGACTTTTAAGAGTTTGCATCAATTGTAAAGGGATGAATTGTACTTTTCTTGGATAATTAGAAATGCTGGTCCATTTGACCTGGCGAGCCTTGATCTGGAAGCAGTACCAATAAGAAGGAAGTTAAGATATGGACGCTGTGTGGCCAGACACAAAAGAGAGCTACAGACAAAAAGGAGAGCTACAAACAGAGGACCTGAAGGGTGAAGACACAGACACAGGCACTAAGGGAAAGCAGACAGAGACAGAAAGAGGACCACGCCAAATTCTTGTGAGGAGAAGAAGCAAATCTCTCTCAGGAAGAGGTCAGATTTTCCATTTGGCAGTAAAAGAGACAGGAGCTCTTGGAGGTACTGTGCGAGCTGGCTAAAACCTGGAAAGCTGTGTGAATAGCTTGGAGATGCTAAAGAGCTGCGTGTTTTCCCAGAAGTGGCCACATTGTGAAGCGGTGTGTTTTTGGTTGGTCAATTGAAAAGGAACTCTGGAAAGCTACACCATCAAGATTGTCATGACCCGAGGGAGTGAGGGTTCATAGAGGTATGCCTTACTGATGATAATCATACCCATTATACTCGAAGGTGAAAGCCGTTGTTAGATAGGACTCATAATCTACCCTATGTGAATAAAAAACAACATATTATGGAAATGTGTAGCTTTGTATACATGCTAAAGGAGCATGCTTCTGGTCTTGTATCTTTGTAGGATTGACTATTTAAAATTAAATTTACCTTTTTTATTTGAAGTACCATTTTTCTATTAATTCATGTTTCATTTATATTGGTTCTGATCTGTGTTAAAGTAAAAGTTAAAAACAAAGTGAAATCTTGTTGGTAACTTCTTCATTTATGAGTTATTCAGTAAATTTGGTTATTTTGGTTTACGGTTTCCCCATGGGGATCATAACTCTTTCGCACATCTATCCTGATGCTCAGATTATTTTCACATACTTTTGTAACATTGCCCCACTTCTCCCCTAGCTCACTCTCAATGCCAGGAAACTGAAATTTGCATCTTCATTGATGCTTAATCGTTATAGCTCTCTTCTAGATGATTCTCACCACATCACATTTTAGCTCATTCTTGACTGTTAGCCATAGTCCAGTACATATCACTCTTATCTTTGAGGCAGAGTGGTTGTGGTTCAAGTTTCATTCCAGAAATTTAGGCTGACACATCAGTGAAGTACCAAGGGAGTGCTGTACTGTTGGTGGAGTTGACTTTTGAATGAGACATTTAATTGAAGCACCACCTGCCCTCTCAGGTGGATGCAGAAGATCTAACGGCATTATTTAAGAAAAACAGGACATCGTCCCCAATTCCCTGGTCTATATTTATCTCTAAAGCAGATTATCTGGTCATTTATCTCATTGCTGTTTGTGGGAGCTTGCTGTGTACAAATTGATGCCTTATTTCCTTATATTACACTTGTGACTACATTCCAAAAGTACCTCATTAGCAATGAAACATTTTGGGATTGCTTTCTTTCATTTTTAACTCATTTTCCTGCATAACACTAGAACCCTAGTTTATGCCTTCATTGATGCCCACCCTTTATAGCTGTCACCTCTCTCCTCAACCCTTGCTAAGTTTCAACTCATCCAAAACCCCACAGCCTGTGTCATCACCTGCAAAGTTTTGCATTTCCTCAGTCCTGTTCTCTCCAAACTTCCTGTAGCCCAATTAGCTGCCTTCAACCATGAACTCCCCCCACCCTAACTTTCGATCTCTGCTAGCCTTATGGTCCCTGTGCTCACCTTCCTTCTTCTCCACTCATTTCACCCCATTATTGGTGGTTGCTTATTCCACTCCACTGTGCAGTTTTAAAAGTTGCTGTCTAGTTTCTGAGAGAGTAGAATGGGTAAGAGTAGGTAAGTTGGTACACATATTTGCCTGCTGAACATAGCTCTGCTGGTGATGGAATAGTTGCACTTAAAGATATCGCTCTCAGATGTAAATCTGCAATGTGTAGATCTTGCTTGGTCTGCCTACATTTGAGAATTAGGGATTTCATCATGTGAATCATTCTTTCAGTTAGGCTGTTGGATTTAGGATAATGAGGAGAAGAAGTAGGTGTGATCGATATTCCACTCCTCACACACATCCTGAAATGGCTTACCAAAAAAATTGCGGACAGTTATCTGTAATGGCCTCAATAGGCACATCAACTAAACTGAAAATAGCACCTATAGTGTGCTTGACATATTGTGCAATTTTCAAATAATGGAGTATTGGTAAACAATGCCGATGATGATGATGAAGTCAGCGCCATGGACATGACAGAGGTTGGATGCAATTTTGGACCAAGGATGGCTAGGAACTTCATGTGAAATTAATGGTGCTTTGTGTTAACTTGGCATTTGTTCTTGACATGCCTTGCACTTCTTGACGCAACTTCAGTGTCATTGTTCATACCCAGCCAATATAATGTGTCTCCGACGGTGTGACAGCATCTATGTTTTCCACAAGATTGACAGTGTGAGACAGGTGTTCACCGCTCTTCATCATATCGTGCACAGTATTGTCAGTTTCTGGTTTGTCAGTCACCTCATGTATATGTTTCTGATGGGATACCGGATGGTCATTCTTATTGCTTGACAACACCTGTTGTCTACGCTCTGTTAGGATCAGTGCACAGCTCTTTGTAGCTAGATCAGCCTTTGGTCTAGTGCCCTGCCACTGCCAATGTCCTTTTCTGCCACGTGCCCTGCAGAATTGATGGAAAACTGGGCATTTCCTTGGTGCATACAGAAGCCCACATCTTCCGCATGTCTTGCTAGTCTTGCATATTCTAGTGAGTGTGTCAACAATTGGGGCTATACTTAGGACCTGTAAGCTTTGTCAACTTGCGAGGATCACTTTGTATTCATGTCCATCCTTGAGTAGCTCTTCGATGCTACGTGATTTGGGTTTGTCTAGCGGACCTTTCTGGAATGATTCCATGGGAGTGGATGTGATCACCAACTCAACAATTCTGTCTGCTAGCTGAGTTTGAAAATTCACAGCACGTACCCTTTTCTCTGCACCTGCTGACAAAGTGGTCTGTGGCTTCTGCAGGCTGTTGTCGCAATGACATGAACTCGAGTTAAGGAGTACAGAAGTTTAACCTGATTCTGAACCAGTCTTCCAATGCAGTCCATATCTTTTGGGGATCCTTCAGCTCTTCTTCTGTTAGTCCTGATGTGTTCAGCCTGTGCAGACCTTCATTTCCAATTGCTGGGCAAATTTTTGTGGTTTGCTTGCCTGGTCCAGACAAACCTGAATCAAGAAACAATAGCTCTGTACGCTGTTTAAATATTTTGAATTTGGATAGTAAGTCAGCTGCCTCTCAATTCAAACTGGGGAATTTTGTGGACATTCTGACAAGATGCCTTTGACCTTCCTTCTTCTATAGCACCTGGGATGAGTGTTGCCATAGCCACATTCGCAAGCTTTTCTGCAGCTCCGCCCACAAAGACAAGCTTTGGTGGGAATGCGCCATGGCGCAATGGCATCTTTGCTTTTTATTCAATTTATTGCCGAGCAATTCCTGAAGCTGCCTGTTATATTTGCAACCTTCTCTGGCCTGATTTTTATGATGGCTTTTTTGATTTATTTTGTCCCTTGCTCACAATCGATCCGGCCTACGTCCTGGTCACTCATCATTCCCAACTGAGCTAACCCAGCGCTGTTCCTCTTGACACGCAGTCCCACTCATGGAACTGATGCTGCAATCTCACTATGAGGGATCTGTCTGCTTATTAGCTCTTTATTTGAGCATTATCTCTGCACTGTGTCTCCAAAAGTAAACAGCTCTCCAGGTTTTCCCGCCCTGTCCGTAATGATGCCCATTGGTGTCAGGGTCGGAAAATCCCACCCTAATTTGTCTGGAGTTGAATTTGGATCCAGAAGATTTAAGCATGAGAATTTACATAGATCATCTTATTGGAACCCCATTTCTGGCATACCTTTTACATTTTTTAAATTGAATCACAACACTTAAAGTACACTGACTTGATAGTTAAATGAAACAAGTTGATAAAAGGCATCAGAAATTCACTTTAACTTCTGGTCAAAACCTCAATTGAACATTATCAGCTTTATTCATTTGTTCAAGAGCAAGGCACTACTATGGTAGTAATAGATATGTATCAAGGAATTAAAGAGCAGTGGCTGCTCCTCAGTACATCAACTACACTTTGTGAAGTAATTCATTGTATTGTACTATTAAGTATAGCCCACCACTCTTTATAAAAACTATTGTTACATATAAAATTTAGTAAAGACTAAATTTAAACCCCTGATGCTTTATGGTAAGGGCCCCCTGAAAATATTGGCGTGACATGGGGACTCTTTGTCCTGTGAATGACCACCCAATGGAACCAAGGCCCCATTTTCTTGTTGAGAAAAGATCCCTTAGCACTATTTGAGGACAGCGGTCAATTTTGCTCTGTGTATCAGCCATTAAATTCTCAACCAGCATCACCAAAACAGATTAACCGGTTATTCTTTGGTGTTTGTGGGACCTTGCTGTGTGCAAGTTGGTTTACAGTAGCTGCACACCAAAAATAACCCATTGATCATCAAGCATGATGGGAATGTCTGAGAAATGATAAAGACAAGGCCTTCATCCCATATCAGTCTTGACTCAGTAGGAAGAGCTCTCGCCTTTGGGTCAGAATGTTGTGGGTTCAAGTCCCATTCCAGAGACTTGAGTATTTGGCCAACAGTGCAGTACGGAGGGATTTCTGCACAATTAGAGGCACTGGTGTTTGGATGAAATGTTGACCCTCTTAGATGGTGTAGAAGACATTCATCTCTCAACCATCACTGCAAAGGTGGAATAAGCTGAGCCAGCATTGGATGGAAAAAATGAGTCTGGGATCTTTAGTGGCACACTCATTAGTACCTTTACTCACTGGGCCTTGGGGAGTGCTGTGGTGAATGGAGGTCTGTGCAGTTCCTGACTAGAATAACTAGGAGCCAACACTGAGGAAAAGACATTTCCTAGTAAAGTCACTCATCTGTATGCAATGAATGCATTTCAAATGTAGCGAAATCCCCCATTATAACTCCAATCTGTCAGTCTAATGTTACTCAACAAACAGTGGCCTCGAGTTAGAATCTGTACATCAATTCTCAAAGTAATTCTAATATCTTCGGCTTGAAAACATCAGTATTGAAAGCCTGGACTTGCTCAGTGTCCTTTTCTCCTAAACTGCCAATTACCTGGCTCATGACTGCACTTAAAATAATTTTCTAATTGTAATGCAGTAAAGCTGGACTTAGCGGTCGTTTCCATTGATTACACTTACAGATAACAGGGATGGATCCAAGCAGTAATAATGAGTGACCACAGAACAATTGTGCCCAGATTAACCAAACGTCTGTCTTTTTTTATAGTCCCCTACTTATTCCCATAGTAATTTTCTGCCTGACAACGATTAAACAGTCAGCTGTTTTAAAAAGAGTGATAAGGCTCGCACAAGCTGTGATAAAGATGCGTTTGTTATAATTGTGGGTAAAGTTGGCCTGATTTCTAGGGTTTGGTTCAGTGGTAGTGCTTTTGCCTCTTAGCCAGAAGGTTGTGGGTTCAAGTGCTCCTATAGCAATGTGTGCCTGTGCTTTAGGTTTACCATCCAGTGCAGCACTGAACAATATCAGGAACACTTTTGGAGGTGTTATCTGTTACATAGTCATGTTGGCCTTCCCTGGAGGATTTGATAGCATTATGGCTCTATTTGAAGGAGAGCTAGTGAACTCTCTAGTGTCCTGGCTGACAGCAGGTGGCGGGGGGTGTCGATCTTCCCTCCGCATTTTTTGGCAACATATTTTGAGAGCTGAGAACCCCCGTTTCACCCATTCCATGGTCCCATCGTATGACAAATTGCAGTTCAGTAACCTTCATGGATTTAATGCTGAGGGAATGGAACCATTTTGTACTCTGTGTCAGGCATAATACAAGTCAAATGAAGAACAATCCTCCCTCTGCTCTCATCTGATGAGACACATATTGTGTGGAAGCTGAACATTGTCTGAAAAGGGGACATACGTTGTGTGTAGAGTAGAGCAAAAATGAGATTCAGATGTGTACTGGCACCCATGTCGCCAGTGCCGTTTTTCCTGCTCCCAAACATCAGCATCTCTGCTATTATTTGTACATACCTTAATCCACTTTATAGATTCGATGTACAGGATGTGACACTGAGCCTTACATTAATAGACAAGAGGAATCTGCTCGCTTTTATAGGAGCTAATCCTGTGAGTGACTGAGCCTGAATGCTTCAAGCATCAAATTCCCGCCACACCAGTGGAAACTCATTATTACAAACCTTTTCTGATAGACCCATCATTATAATTGGTAAGGGAAGCTCCAACTCGTGTAAGACAAAGCCCAGGCAAAGGGTGAGAAAAATTGTCCCATGAGGAGAATTTGAGTAGACTAGGCCTTTATTCCAGAGTTCAGAAGAATGAAAGGTGATCTCATTGAAACACGTAAAATTCTTAAGGAATTTGGCAGGGTAAATGCTGGGAGAGTCTAGAACAGTCCCTAAATAAGAGATTGGCCATCTTAGGACTGAGGTGAGGGAAATTTTTTCATTAAGAGGGTTGTGACTCTTAGGAATTCTCTCCTCCAGTGTGCCATGGATGCTCAGTCATTTGAGTACATTCCAGGCTGAAAATGATAAATATTTGGATACTAAGGAAATCTGGTGATAGCAGCAGGCTAGCAGGGACAAATGGTCAGCTCCTGCTCTTTTATCTTATATTCTTTAAAAATAAGGATTGGTGTTTACTAATTTATTCTAACTGGTTGTTTATTTTATGTTTCGAGATATAATATTTCCAGAACTTGTGAATGCAAACAGATGCCTCCAATTCATTCATTTGGATGAAATCTCTTGTACTATCCTGTGAATTAAAATTGACACATTATGAGAGTGAGGAAGTTTCTCACTCTTCTGCTTGTATTAACTCCACCCCTTACAGGCAGAAGAGCTCACAAAGAAGATGCTAAGGAAGTGTATTCAGCCCATCTAGCTCATGTTTCTATGGTAACCAACCCCCTGCTCATTCTCATGCAGCATCCAACTGCCTCTTAAATGATCTAGATAGATTTAAGGGATCAAAGTTCATAGTTAGCCAGGTAGCCTAAGGCTACCAAATTAATGAGTTGGAGTGTTTGGAATTCCAGCTGTTTATTTGAGTTGGCTTTGTGGGTTTCTCCAATTCAGTACTTGGGCATTCTTGGCAGGCAGCTTTGCCCACTGCCGCTGACTGTGTATATCAGGAAATTTTAGGCCAACCTGATCTTCCAACTATTAAAATCGATCAAATGGTGCAAGCTGCATCAATAATTTTCATCTGGGAAAACCACTCCACCGGTAAGGTGTACTTGTAAAATCGATCCCTTGATTCTCTCTTCTGTTTGTTCTTGGATTGTGGGTGATGATCGCAAGACTGCATTTATTTCCCGTTCCTAGTGGCGCTCAGGTGGTGATGATGCTAGCCTGCTGCCTCTTGGAGTGACTCGTTACAAACAGCAATTTGGGTTCACATGGAGCCCTTTAATGTGGAAGGGTGTCCCTTAGCATTTCACAGAGGCACAAGGATCAAAAATGGGAGGAGACATTAGAGAAGTTCCTGGCCCAGCAGTGATGTGTGACTTGGAAGGGAACTTGGAGTTGGGGGTGTCTCAAGTGTCTTGCTGCTCACCTTGTTCTCAGAAGCAGAGGGCATAGTGCTGGGCAGTGCTGTTGAAGCAACCTTGGCAAGTTGCTGTGTTGTGTCCCTGTAGATCTTCCATATTGCAGTGTGTGGTGGTGGCAGGCGTGGATACTGAGGCTGTTGTCTATTCCAACTCACCCAGGGCACACAGAACTGGTGCAGAAATAGACTCTAATCTCTATCATGATATTATGGACACTTAAATATATATGGGAAAATTGAACTAAATATGTCAACACCTAATCAATTGACTCCAGCCTCAGATATGATTTTTAACCACCTGTCAAAAAATTAAAAGCTATGAAAATTTCTATCTCTGCTTGCATAAGTATAAGACAATCAAATTAAATAGGTTATATTTAAATAATCAAATTAAATTGCTTGAAGAGAACATATGAATCAAATAGAATGCAAGTGAAGTTGACACAGTGGAACTGTATTGGTCAGTTTCTAAATGAGAAGTTCCTGCCAGAGATGTGTAGCAACTTTGCAACTGTCTCCACTGGGCCACTGTGCCCAGGGGAGTGAGTAAAGGCACATTTGGGACTACGAGCAAAAATGATGCATAGAAATTGCAAGTACAAAGAATAGCTCAGCGAGCTGGCTTCGTGGTAATACTCCCAGGCTTCTTCAAATAAAATGCCCAGTTGTAGACCTTCCTTCCCACTGCATTTCCACTGGGAGAAGCTGGCAATAATTATACAGGAATCCTCTAAAGCAATTACTGATCTCTTTTTTGTTAAGTCGATCACATATAAGGAGCACATACTGTGATCTGAGCTCTATAAATGAGCAGAGCAGCTCACACATCCCTTCCCAGTTCCAACTCCATATCGGGGACTCACCTTGCTCCTGTTCATTACTTTCCTCTCCTGCTGAATCCCCTCTAATGGCCAGATCCCTAAAATATTTTGACTCAATTTTGGATTCCCCATAGGTCGAAATGATGCACCAAGTGGTAATACCCCATTCCAGTCTCTAGTAACACAATCACCAATGATGAAGGGATTTGATCAAGTAAATATAGAGAAACTATTTCCACTGATGGTCAGTAACCAGAATGCACAGACTTAAAAGTCATTGGCAAAAGAGCCAGAGGCAGGACGCAGAGATTTTTTTAATTTTATGCAGCAAGTTATTGTGATCTGGAATGCACTGCCTGAAAGGTTGGTGGAAGCAGATTTAATTTCAAAATGGAATTAGATGATTCCTTGAAGGGGAAAAAATTGCAAGTCTACAAGAAAAGAGAAGGGGAGTGGGACTAATGTTTGTTTTGCATTTTCATAAACACTTTTTTCCCTCTGGGAATAGTGAAGAAAATGTTAGTAGGCTGACCATCAAGCTGTTGAACCACATCATGAACACTCCTTCTGTAGGCAACATGTCCTGGAGTGGGACTGCAACAAAGAGCTTCTGCCTCAGAGGCTGGGGCACTACCTACTGAGCCACAGTGCCTCCTGTAGGGCTAATCAGATAATTCTTTCAAAGAAGCCGGCACAGACACAATGGATTAAATGGTCTTCTTCTGTGCTGTAATATATACTAATTCTTTAAAAGCGCTACTCCTTTATTATCTGTCATTGGCTTCATTTGCCTCTGGTCCTACCAGTCTATAATCTGTTGTATCCCTGGCCCCAAATTCAATTGTCAGCAATTGGAAGATTAATTTCTTACTAACTTAGAAAAAGCTTGTCTCGAACATCATAACACTCACTGACACATTCATTTAAAGGAACGTTTCTGGCTCCAGCCAGCTCTTTGTTAATTAAGTTAATAGTTCTCCAATAACTAAATGCCAACAATGATTCATTTTTTATTAATTTATCCATATAGTCAGAGGAAGCTTCAAATGGAATAATGACCTTTTATCCATTAAAGGCAATTTTGGAGAAAGTCGGACGGTGGCAAATCCGACACTTGTCGTGATGTGCTTCACGCAATTTAATTGTTGTTTGGATGCAGAAGTGGTTATACATAGGCAAACGTGGCAGTCAGTTGGTAGCAAGAACATCCTAGTAATAGGAATGGAATGAGTAGCTAAGTAATCTCAGGGAGGCATAATGGACAAGGCACCAGGAGAAACACTGCACCCTTTGAACTAGAGTTACCAGCTTTGCTTTCGTGTGTTCCTGGAGGCTTCATTATAGCAGGTTCTTCCTCTGACTGCCCTGCCTCCACACTTCCACCATTGGCCACCTAACACATCCATCTTCACAGTGCGCTGCCACCCTCCCAGACCCACTGGATGATTCCCGACTGTCCTCAAAACAACCTTTCTTTCTATCCTAGACATTTTGATAACTGTTCAAAAAAAGGAAAAAAACCCACATTTTTCTTTCTCCGGGTTACCTGCAGAGGTGTCGTTGAAATTATTCTTCAATATCTGGAGACTCCAGGGCTGTGATGGGCAACCTAGGCTAGTGAATGGCAGCATGAGTGGCCCTTCTTCATCTCAGTGGGCCAGAATACTGAAATCGGGCATGTGCACTAACCATGACCCATGAATAAAAATTTACGGGGCGTGCCGGTTGAAGCACAGCAGTGCTTTGATTGGATACAGAGGGAGCGCATGGCTCTTACAGTCCACGTTGTGTGCAATCAGCACACACCTCACTTCATGTGCCCTTGCTTTACATGTGTATCATTTTAGTAATATCGGGAGGAAAAACACTATGTGGACGGAAACCAGCGGAACATGGCAACCCTGCACATGGGCAAAGATCAACAAAACGTCTCATGGGCCGCACTCCGAACGCTGATGGGCTGCATGCGGCCCGTGGGTCCCAGGCTGTCCATCACTGCTCCAGGGCCTTTGCATCCACAAGGAACGACTGGTAAAAGAAAGACTCTGGACCTCGGTTGGACTTCTTAAAGGAAATCGCTTTGTACAATGGTGCAACCCCTATGCACTGCTGTGGGCTGCTAATCTGAGCTCAAGGCCTAGAGTCAGGCCCGGCCCCATAGAAAGCTTAGAAGCAAGAGTGAGAACCAACTGAGTCATGCTGCATGGCACATTTCCAACAGATATTTGACCCCTGGTCATTAGATTCCACTTCAAAAATATTTGAAAGAAGTTCTGAATGCTTTTGAATACGCACAAGTGAATGTCAGAAAGAATTATAATGAATGAGTAATCTGATATCACTTATTTCCCAAAGTCAAAATAATCCCTAATGAGTTAACACACCATCCTCTAACCTGTGAAGAACTATAGTGAGATAGCACAGTATTGTGTAGAATAACCTAGTGAGTAGGCACAGTGACCTATCACACAGGGTAACATGGTGAGTTAGCACAGTGTCTCGTCACATGTAGAGTAACATTGTGTGTTGGTACAGTGTCATGTAGAGAAACATAGTGCATTAGCATGGTGTCATGTCACATGTAGAGTAACATAATGAGTTAACACAGTCCTATCTTTAATGTAGTCACACATTATGAGCATGCATAGAGCTCAATGATGTTATTACACACGTGAACTGTTCATCTTGGTGTCTGTTTTTTTTTTGTAAGTGCCTCCCAAAATGTAACATATTTTAGCGATGAGATGGAATCAATGTACAAAAATATTGGCTGAAAATGGCAGTAGGGACTGTGATGATCATGATAAGCCTGCTCCCAGTGACCTATCTACTTGGTTGCTGGAGATTTCAGTTAGATTGCGCTGTGCCTAACCATTCCTGGCATTGCTTGGCCACATTCAGTTGAATGGGCTGCTGCAGGGTCCTAGTGTCCATCTGATACAATTACTGACTAGTCTGACATTGGGTGAGTTTGTTCTACTTGTTGTAATATGCATTTAAGGGATAGCAGCATGACATCACTAGAAAGGAAGTGTATCATGTTATCCAGCCTCAGTTTCACTTCAGCCTGTGACCAGAACATAAGAATAGCACTGAAGACTTGTGCTCCACTTGTGCTAATTGCCGTGCCCCTAGTCAAGTCGTTTCAATACAGCTACAACATTGGCATCTACTTGGTAATGTGAAAATTGCCCAGGCATATCCTGCAAACAAAAAGCAGGGCAAAATTGGATTTGTCTCATGCTTATGCACAGCGCAATGCAGATCGAGAGAGTCGGCAGTATCTCATGATAGACAGATGCAAGGGTCTGAATTTTATGGTCCCCTGCTGGTGTATTTGAAGATGGGTGGGGCTTGTAATATAAAACAGATGACCTTCCTGCTGCCTTCTTGTCCACTCCTGACCTGTCTCCCATATTACAGTGGACAGGCAACATGTCAGCACCCTTGGGCCTAATTGGTCGGTTAAGGAGCCCATTCTGCCTCCATTACAACTTTACATGAACTGAGGAAGGTGGCGGCACGGCGAGCAGCCTGGCAGCCTCCACTGCACGGGCTGCTGTCGGGCAGATACGGGGGTACCTCTTTAGAGGAGTCCCTTGTGCACATCTGGGGTACCCCCCCACAAGATCATATCTGCCCTTTATCCCTCCCCCACTTGCCTCTAAATCCTGACCCCCCCCCCCCCCCACCCCCCCTTTCCCTCCCACTGGGGTCTGCCAGGCAGACCCTACCAAAATTCTTGACTTACCGGAAGTCCAGAATCCATCACTTCATCTTTGTGGACTGCCTGTAGTCCCAGCAGTGGCCACTACTCAATTCTAGCACTGTTGGGACTACAGAGCTGCTGGCCAATCATTGGCCGACAGCTCTTTAGGGACGGGACTTCCTCCCATATGGGGCTGAATCCCACTCTGATCCAATTAAGGCTGGCCCACCTAATATCGCTGCACAGCAGCAGGGTTCCTGGTCGGCACAGTGCCGAAGGACTTTTCAGTTCGGGGTTGACAGGTAATTGCCCCCTCGACCCATATAAAAATCCATCCCAAGGAGTTATACTCCTACATGAAGCTACACTCAGGTGTGACCTCTTCTGCAAAAGTCTTCCAAGCTGCAATGGATAAGACTTTGCAGGGAGTGGCACATTGCTCATGCAATCAGGTTGATGTGTTGATCGTAATCACAAAAGATGAAGAGAATCTTTGTGTTGGATGAAGTGTTAAAAAGGCTCAATGATCATAGTGTGATGTTGAAAATGAGCTTTTGTGCAATTCGAGGTAGTGTGTACCTTGGCCTGAAAATCAATGAAAAGGGGCGACAACCCAGTGAAAGGGAAGGCAGAGGTATTAGTCAATACCCTGAAGCCAAAAGATGCATCTGAGTTTAGATCTTTTCCAGGCATTGTCCAATGGTACTCGTGATTTCTGCCGGAAGTGGCAACTGTATTAGTTCCACCACATGAGTTGTTGAAGGAAGATGTAAAATGGGAATGGTCTATGGTCTAAAGCGCAACAAGATGCCTATGGTGCAAGTAAGAAAAAACTTTACCAGTGATGCGCTATTAATTCATTACGACACAGACCGTGTCCTGGCGTTGGCAGGTGATACTTTAAACTTTGGAGTTGGGGCAGTGATCAGTGGATGATGGTTAAGAGAAGCCCAGAGCAATTGTGTTGCGTACACTGATCAATAATGAATGCGACTACATGCAGTTAGAGAAGGAAGCCCTTGGAATCATTTTCGGAATCAAAAAGTTTCACCAGTTTTTGTTGGGTAGAGACTTCACTCTAGTAACAGATCTTAAACCACTAGTTGCTATTCTGGGACCAAAGCCTGCAATGCCGACGATGGCAGGGCCAAGGATTCAGCAGTGGGCTTACTTCTCTCATAGTATGACTACAACATTGAATATCACAGTTTGAAAGGGAATCTGTTGTTAATGCACAGTCGTGTTTGCCACATGAAGACTCAGAAATAGGCTGTGAAGGAGTAGTGGATGATGATTTTCCAATCACAGCAAATGAAGTTGCTGCTGGAACTCAGAAAGACTCAGTGTTGAACAGAGTCTACAAACAGATGGTTTGGACGGAGAGATCAGTGTACAGATGAGGAGCTGTAACCATTCCACAATTGTCATAATGTGTGCAGGGCAGCATCAAGTAGGGTCACAGAGTGGTGAGTAGTCCTTGGAGAGATAGGATTCTGGCAGAATTCGTACTGGACACACAGGAATAGTCAATGTGAAATCCATAGCAAGAGGATTTGTTTATTGGTCTAGTCTAGACAGTAATCAAGAACCAATGGTAAGCAAATGTACCATCTGCCAAAATTGTAGAAATAAAGTGCTAAAAACTCCTTTGCAGTCATGGTCATGGTCGAGCATCCATTTCAAAGAGTTCATGTAGAACTTTGTAAAAGGAAAATGGAAATTTCTTGGTGCCCATTGGTAACCATTTGAAGTAAATTGAAGTAAAACACATGGGTCTTAACACCCAATTCTGAATGAACAGTAGATGAGATATGATCTATTTTTGCTTGTCATGGTTTACCTGAGGAGCTTGTCTCAGATAATGTCCTCAATTTCATTCTGCACTGTTCCAAAATTTGAAACAAATTAACCAAATGAAGCAAAACGGCATCGAACATTCCCTCATACTTCCTTATCAAATGGAGCAGAAGGAAGATCTGCTTGAATAGTCAAGGAAGCGTTTAAGAAACAAGTGCAGTGTGGGTGTTCAAATTTCTGTATGTAACAACGGCTGGTAATTTTCTGTTGAAATGTAGATCAACTCCACACTCCACTGCAGGGTATACACGGCTGAGCTTTTTAATGAAAAGAAAGTAAAGGACATGTTTAAGTTTTGAGCTACAAAACTTGACTGTTAAAGCCGATCACCAACAGTTTGTGACACGAAAAGAAGGGAATGCAGTTTCAGGCAATATGACCCTCATGTTCATGTTCTGTTCACGTTCTGACCCTCCCTCACAAGCCACACAAGTGAAATGTGGGAAATGTGTTGGAAGATTGTTGAACCAAAAGATACTTGGCTGAAATTGATGGAAATCTATGTGATCACCAGCTCATGCCAGAGTGTGAACCAGTTCAGAATTCAGTGTCTGAAGTATCAATCTCTGAGAAAGAACGAGGATCTTCTGTGAGTACTGAGTCAAAGTCAAACATTCCAAAACCTGACTCTACATCAAAACCTGTAAGGAGATCAGGAAGGTTTTGTAGGTCAGTTATTAAACTTGGTTTAAGGATGTAGTTTTAAAAAAGTCAGATGTAATCATGACGAGTGTGTACATTCACAAAGATTTGTTTATTTGCTTTTCATTGTTGAAGTTGTACAATTAATGAAATAGGAAATTGTTTATTTAAAAAGACTAGTTTTTTTAGGGGGAAGAAGTGTAGTGTATTTAAATGTTCTGATTATGTCATTAAACATATGAACTGGCCATCTTGGTGATTGTCCTTCTTTGCAATAAAGTGCCTCCCAATATGTAACACTGTCACCTATGAGGAGCCATAATGAGATAGCACTGTGTCCTGTCACATTTAGTTTAACCTGGTGAGTTAACAAAGTGTTTTGTCCTGTGAAAAAACACAGTGAGTTATCAGTGTCTTGTCACATGTAGGGGAACATGGTGAATTAGCACCTACAAAGCTTAGGTTTGAATTTTCTGTTTAGTGCCAAATGTCAAGTGAAATGCGTTTTCCGAATCTTAATCCATTTCCCTTGTGGGTGCTAAGCCATTGATAATAGAGCACTAATTGGTGCAAATGTGATAATCATCAGGGATCGTGGCATAGATGGAAATATTTCTTTACACAGCAGGGGGTGCTATTCTGATGCAGTGGGTACACTGGGCAGATTTTCCGCGCCCGCTGGCAGCGGGCGTGATAGGTGGCGTGCACGGACAATATGTTGCGATTGGTTTCACGACGGCGTGAAGGCAGGTCACCATTGTCCGCTCAGCCCGTGGACGGCGGGTCGCATTTACCGCCAACGGTCATCGGGGAACTCATTGTAATACATCAGCAAATCATTAAAAGGCCATCCCACCAGGGTCTTGGACCCCCGCTGGATTATCCATCTACGTCGGCAGGAAAGCACGTCAACGTGTTTCACAACAGCGCGCAGGCAACATGCACTTGGCGGCCTTCACTCTGGGGGAAGGGGAGGTGAGTGAGCAGCAGCGTTCTCCACAGCTCACCAGGGTCACCTGTTGCTTGGCAGGCTTCGGGGGGGCCGGGGGGCCGGGGTGAAGTGCCGCCCAGCCTCAGAAGCGACTGTTCTTGGTGGGGGGTTAGTGTCCAGGGGAAGCTCCTGCCCAGCCTCGGAGGCGAGTGTTGTCGGGGGGGGGAGCATAACTGCTGCCCTGGCGTTGGAACTCGCGCACAAAAAATTGAGTTGGGGGGCAGGGTAGGCGAAGGAAGTGGCCACGCAGTAGGGACACCCCTGTATAAACTGACCAGGCCTCTGCAGCTGAGACAGATCAGGCTCAGCCACGGTGATATGATTGGGGTCGGGCTCCTAGCCTGCCCGCCCAGGCAAGCAACGTGGAGGCACCAAAGGGCCACCAAGCCCTCCATACCTTAATCACCCCCCCGCACCCCACCCCCGGCACAGACTTTGAGTCCGCCACCACTTTATTGGACCGTGGAGCAGTTGGACTGTACACGTTGTACAATCTCCTCACCAACGCTGGCCGTGTAGCAGTCACTGCTGGAGGTGCTCACAGCCCCTCACAATCTCAGCATCCTGGTTTGGACCAGTCTCCCCCATGTCGCAGGCTGACAGGGCAGCCATGCAGCGCACTCATCTGTGGCCATCGGAGGGGTGACCATCACTCTCCGGGAAGCATTAAGGGGCGGTCACACAGGGCCAGGAAAGGTACTAAGTACACCCATGTTAACCACGTCTCTCTCTCTCCCCTTTATGCTGCAGGAGGACCACATCAGGATCATGGAGCCTGATGACCTGCCTGATGGACTACAGAGAGTGAAGATGATGGAGGACAGAGTGACTGAGGCTCTTGGCTGCGCAGAGGCAGGGGCAGCAGGGGCTTCCGCACATGCTGTCCAGAAGCGACAGCGAGCCCTGGCTGCACAGCGCTTAGCGACACCCAGGGCCTATAGACCCTGCCTGTCATTCCTACAGATGACTGAGAACCAGTGTCGCCAAAGACTGTGCATGTCGAGGGAACTGGTTGGTCACATTTGCCAGCTACTGCAGGATTTGGTGCCATGGGGACATGGAGGGCATCCACTGCCAGTGGCCCTGAAAGTGACCGTGGCACTCCATTTCTATGCCAGTGGCTCCAGAGGTGACCTCTGTGGGATATCACAAGCCTCCACCCACAAATGCATCCATGAGGCCACGGATGCCATCTTCATGAGGGCACACAAATTTGTGCACTTCACCTGGGACCAGGACAGCCAGGATGCAATAGCGATTGGATTCGCCCAGATCTCTAGTTTTGCACAGGTTCAGGGTGCGATCGACTGCACTCATGTGGCAACAGATCTCTGTCATAACACACAGTGAACTACATCAACAATAAGGGATTCCATTCACTGAATGTCCAGCTGGTGAGAGACCACCACAAACACATCCTGCAGGTCTGCGCACAGTTTCCAGGGAGTGTGCATCATGTCTACATCCTCAGTTGGTCACAGATCCATGGACTCTCCCAGGGTCCACAGAAGCTGCAGGGATGGCTCCTCGGGGACAAGGGCTACCTGCAGAGGACGTGGCTGATGACACCCGTGCGGCGGCCTCAGACTGCAAAAGAGCGACGGTATAATGAGGCTCATGCAGCAGCTCACAACTTGGTGGAGCAAAGCATCGGGATGCTGAAAACGCGGTTCCAGTGCCTGGACTGGTGGAGCACTGCAATACAGTCCACAGAGGGTGTCACACATCGTCGTCGTCTGCTGTATCCTTTACAACCTGGTGCTGCAATGGGGAGAGTTGCTGGCTGCGGAGGAGATGGAGGAGCTGGAGGTCTTCTCCGATGAGGAGGTCGCCAATGGGGATCAGGGTGAGGAGGTCCTCGGGAGGGTGACGATGACGGGGATGAAGCCCTCGCGCTGGCCAGACAAGGCAGGGGTGCCCGGGAGACCCTCATAGCCGCTAGATTTGTGGACGACATGCAGTGAGGTGTTCCTGTAGATCCTCATATCGCAGTTGTGAACGTTTGACTCCAGTCTGGCTTAGGGCAGCACGAATACCCTCTGTGGGAAGGCTCCTGTCATGGAGATGCAGTGGAGGCCCTAATAGTCGCTCGATTGCAGGAGGATGATGACAACATGCAGTGAGGACACTCCGTAGATCTTAAATAGCCTCTGAGAATGTCTGACTCCTGTCTGGCCGAGGGCAGCTCGCTTGTGCTCTGTGATCAGGGTCCTAGCATGGAGATGCAGTCATGAAAGTTTAGAAGCACCTGATCCTTTGTCCGCCTTCAGCACCTGAGCCCTTCAGGAGCACAGCATCACTGGTCACAGATGCTGAAGAGATGGGGGGCCAGCCCCACCTTAAAGCTAAAACAGAATTACCTGGAAAAACTCAGCAGGTCTGGCAGCATCGGTGGAGAAGAAAACATGAGGACTCGAAACGTCATCTGTTTTCTTCTCCACCGATGCTGCCAGACCTGCTGAGTTTTTCCAGGTAATTCTGTTTTTGTTTTGGATTTCCAGCATCCGCAGTAGCTTTTAGCTTTTTGTTTTTATCCACCTTAAAGCTGCTGAGAGCACACAGAGAGAATGAGAGAACTCTGTGACGCCTGCCCACGACATTCTGGCAGCAATGACCAGCAACATCGAGGTGCAGGTATCAGTAATGTGTCCAGGGAGTGTGAGGCTGGACCATCACATTGGTCTGAAGGCTGCACAGAGAACAGGGAAGAGGCCCTGGACTGAGACACCTGCCTTTATCTTGTGCAGAAAGGTTTCACATCTGAGTGACATGAACACTGCTCATCAGAACAAGGAGCCATTGGCAGGGAGTTTATTGACAATAGTGAACAGTGTGTACAAGTGATTAACACCCGTGCTCAGGCTGTGCAACTAATTCTTCTTAACCTTCCTAACCCTGCTGCTACGCCTTGGTGCTCCCCGGACATCCACAGCAGAAGAGGAGGCAGCCTGCTGACTGTGACGCCCTATCTGTGATGACCTTGCCAGGCGCCCTCTGGAGGGCCAAGACCTGGAGGGCCCCAGCCTACTTTCAGGGTCCTGCTGTGTGGCAGTGGCACCCTCCTCGGCCTGTGGAGCTGGAGCTGTTGAGGTGTCAAGAAGAGGTGATGCAGATGGGCTGGACATTCTTGGAGTCACCCAGGTGGATGGTCCCGGGATGTGCATATGCTGATCCTCCTCCCTATGGGTGCTTGAGGGCCCTAGGCTGACTCCTTGAGGAGAAGGGGCAGCTGGAGTGAAGTCGGGCTGCCCCACACCCCGCTCATGGACAGACTGCTGGAGACCAACTGTGGCATCAGTGATGGAGTTAAGCCCGTGCAGCAGTGCAGGAGCGAAGTCCTGGACCAAGGTCTTCATGGCGGCCGCCATCCTGCTAGTGTTGACCTTGATGCATTGGTATGCTGGCGCTATCAGCTCAGCTTGAAGGCGGATGGACTCCTCCGTCGTGCCTTGCAATTTGAGGAGAGTAGCGGACATCCCTCCCTGATATTCCTGAGTTTGCCTTTGCAGCTCCAACCAACTGTGACATGACCGAGTCCAGAGGATCGTCATCTGACTCGGACTCAGCAATGTTCTGGCCTCCAGCAGCCTTTTGAGTGCCAGGGACCTGCGAAGAATGCCTGCTACTGCCACCTGCTGTGGATTAGAAAGTGTGATATGCTCACCAGATTGTGCTCCCGAGGCTACTCTAAAGCTAGGTCCCACTGAGGTGTGTGTCTCTGCACTGGTGGAGGGTGTGGGTGAGCGCCTTGATGGGACTTCAGGGAGGGTACCTCCAGATTCCTCTTCAGAAGTTTCTTCAGGGTTTGATTGGAGGCTCTGGGTCATGGACTCTGTCAGCCATTTCCCAGATGTGCCTGTGAAAGCAAGGAGAGATAATTAGTGCACGGCAGTGGTCTGTGAAACAGGACACATCACTCACAGCATGGTTATCTGATAGATGTTGCACTGCTGGACCCTCACTTGGTAGAGCAGCGCTGATCTCACCTTCAGCACAGGACCGGTCCAAATCGTGGCCGGCCAGTTGGATGGCTCTGTTTTCAAAGTCCGTGAGGACCTTGATTTCAGGCATTCTGCCACCGGTCTGCAACCTCTCCCTCTTGTGTTGTGTCAGCTTGTCCTGGATGGATAGGGATAGAGAAAGAGTAAGCAGGACACCTGCCAGACCAGATGATAAGTATACCTGGCATGTGTGGATGGTGAGTGGTCCCATGGATGGGATGAGGACAATGGCAATGAGTGTGAGAGAGTGAATGGTGATGTCCCTTGCACTGGCAGTGACTGAGGGCCCTGTGGATGTGTGATGGGTTTGTGAGTGTGTGAGTTGAGAGTGATGAGAAGAGTGACTTACCCTGGCGGAACAGAGGAGATCATTCATCCTCTTGCGGCACTGGGTGATTGCCCTCTACTGAAGCGCATTGGCGCTGACCACTGCTGCCACCACCTCCCAAGCTGGACTGGTCAGTTGCCGCCCATCTAGCGGCCAGAGGGGGGATACAGGATATCCCGGTGGGCCTCCACAGCATCCAGCAGTCACTCGAGGGACCCGTCATTAAAGGGGGGTGGGGGGCTGCAGTCTTTTGTCCTTTGCTGGCCATGTCTCCCGTGCAGCACTGGTGAACCAGTAGCAATGAGCGCTGTGCTTACGGTTGGACTTTAAACGTGGCGCCTGGCGTGACACGGCGGCAGTGGGGTGATGGCCAGCAGGCGAATGCGAGCCCGCCTGGGAAATCTGGGAAAACTCCACCCACTGTTGGGGCAGTGTAGATGCAGTTCAACCCAGCCCCCAAAATAAGTTACAGCCGATGTGGGAGTGCTTCATGTTGGCACTGGGTGCAAGAATTGTCAAAATATTGTACCTATTGTTAGGAACAATGCATAACTTTAAATTTAATTTATATTTATATTTGTGTATTAAGAAAGGTGAAACATGGTTTTAATTTCAATTAGTTTTTTTTCTGCGATCTTGGTGTCAGGAAGTCTGGAGGTCCTCCAAGCCAAAAGGTCAGCGTTTCTGAATTTGCTTGTATACATGCACTTTTAATGAGGTTTTACAGCCCTTGAAGCGAAGAGATGAGTTACAAAGAGGTCAGTAATTTATAGTGATTTTGGGGATAAAACACAAAGTAGAAAAACCTGTGCTGTTGCCTAGTGACAAGGGTGCGGTGACACACAGACACAGGGAAAGACAGAAAAGAAGTTGAGAGTGTGTACGTCAGAGAGTAAAAGCAGGAGTTCGAAGCCTCTGCAAGGCTGCTAGGGAACTCATGTGTTTGCTCTGCAGTTGAAGTAATCGTGAGTTTAGAATGCAGTTTTGTGTGTCTCAGGAAGGGATACCAGCTGGGTAAAAGCAGCTAGTGAATGCTTAGCAATCTGCTGAAAGAAAACCGTTTGCAACTGGGCCAGCCCAAGCAAGAAGGCTTGGTGTTAAGATAGTGTTATATCCTCACTGGGGATTTGTGCCTGTGAGGGCAGTACTGGGATTTAAGGAATGGTGTGAGTTTCAATCATTTTTTTTGCATTTGTATTGAGATTGTTCCAGCCTTTTTGTCTGGTATATTATAGTTTTTATTTCCCACTGTTTAATAAATCTTTTATTCTGTGTTAAAAATTCAGTAAACTCCTGTGAATTTGTGCAATATCTTTCCTCCACAGTTTCTAAAGACAACAAAGTTAGCATCTATCAAGCCAGGTTTCATTCTGGCATCTGACTTGTCCAGTATTAATATCAGCTGGGATCGTGACATTACCAGCACTGAAATCATAATAAAGGAGCAGCAAAATCAATGAACTAAATCTCGGCTGCAAGTCAAATATTGAAATAGTTTCTGTATGTTAAGTGCAAAACATTTTGTTCGTATTTGCCCTTGTGCATTAATCCAACTTATCAGAGAGTTTAGTAGATTCAAGTGAGAATTTTGTGTTAGGAAGTAAAGTTGGATAACCAAAGGAATTAATATGTTTGTGAACTAGATCAGAAACTAAGACACTGGTCATTCTAATTTTATAAATCAAATGCATTTCCCAAATGATATGTGAAATTAAATCTTAGTAACTGATTAACATGATAACCTAGACATCGCTATCTTTAATCACAGAGTTCATAGCCAAGAAATGCTTTTTATACCAATTAACTTTAAAAGTAATTGGGCGGAATTTACTCCCCCCACCTCACCCCTCCTCCTCCCACACCCCTGGGAGTGGGGTTGGGAGGCAGCCGGGGAGGAGGCGTGGAATTGGGTGGGAAAATGGAAGACAGAGTGCCCATTATCTTCCTGACTCCCTCTGAATAAGTCAGGGACAGGAAAGGTCAACAACGGAAGTCAATTGAGGTCCTTAAGTGATCAATAAATAATCACTTAAGGGTCTCATCCCGCTGCCACTGGCATTCTACCAGCAGCAGAAGAGACTTCCATCATGTGGGGATGGTGACCAGTAAAAGCTGCAGGCTTGGGATGGGGCAGGGGGCTCTCCTGATTAGGCATTCTTTGGCCCATGAAGGGACCCTGTACTGTAAGAGCCCTTCACTGTCCTCCACAACTATCCCCTTCCCCCTCGCTGGGGGCTGCCTGACTAGCCCCACTGATCCTGACCCACTAGCAGTGTGCTGGGACCTCTGTCATGGTCACTGCTCCATGGGCTGTTACAGTCCCGGCTGTGGCCACTGCTCTCAGTGGTGCTGTTGGGACTGGACAGTTGCTAACCCTCTAATTGGTCAGCAGCTCTTGAGGTTGGGCTCTTTACCTTTAATGGCATGGAGGCCCTGGCGGCAAACAGTTAACTGCCCATTGCGGCTTTAGAAAATGGCTGTGGCCGGGTTGCCATTGGCTTTCTGGCCAGCAGATGGGGCCACCACTGTGACCATTAAATTCAGCCCATTATGTACAAAGCCAGAGTGCAATAAACATTGAAGGATAAACCCAAGCATTGGTGTTACAATTAAAGAGTTAGTGTCATTGGATTCAGGAGTTCTCAGATAGGCTAAATTTTTGATCCAATCCCTTCATCCCAAAGCCTGATTGGTTCTGAAGATCCTTGTAATATGTCATATCTGCCGCACAATGAGCATGGCCACTGAATCCTTCTGACATTAGGTTTACATGATTGCTTCACCTTTGAACATCTATCTAGAAAAAGACTCCTCAATCTTCGTAGTACAGAACCTAACTGTTTCTGAAATCATTCCAGGATTTCCACCTCCACTGCCCAATCCAAATATCCATTCGTAGATCAGAAAGAAATAAAAAATTTGAACTTATATTGCATCTTTCACACCCTCCACGCATCCTAAAGTGTTTTATAGCTAATTAAGTACTCTTGAAGTATAACTGCTGTTAGAATGTAGGAAACACAGCAGCGAATTTGTGTACAGCAAACTTCCACAAATAGCAATGTGATAATGATCAGATAATTTATTGTTTAGTGATGTTGGCTGGGGCAGGAGGTTTTGGGGGTGGTGGTGTAAATATCGGCCAAGACACTGGGGATAATTCCCCTGCTCTTCTTCAAAATAATGCAATGGGATCATTTACATCCATTGGAGAGGGCATATGTGGCCTTAGTTTAACATCAGATCAGAAAGATAGCACCTTAAGCAGTGCAGTACATCTGCAGTTATGTACTGGAGTGTCACTCTACAGGTTTTGTGCTCAACTCTCTGGTGTGGCACCTGAACCCACAAAGTGCTGACTCGAAAGCACAGCTGAACCACAGCTGACGACTCTATAAGTAGCTGAGAGAAGATTTATGTCAAAGAAGCTGGGATAAAATGGTCGAATGACAGGAGAGCCTCAGCTTATTGACCTTTGCCCTGGGATCCCATAGATGTCTTGCTGTACCAAACCGAGTGACTCCCCACAGGGATTCATTGCTTTCATCCACTGATGTTATTTCCCCTCAGGCAGTCAGGCTCCTCTTAACTCCCCTTAAATGATAATACTCCTTCATGGACCTGAGCTGATGCATTGTCAGTGTTGAAATTGTCCCACATATTGGGAAGTGTTGAGGTTAGGATTATTTGTGCCTCTCAAAACTGTTCTGAACCATGTGTCTTGTGGTCTGCCAGTAAACCAAGGTGTTGCTTAGATATATCTCTATCAATCATTCCGGACTGCAGAATTATCGTCAGATGAGTTTTAGGGCTTACCATTAAAAGTCAACAAGACATGGACAGCAAAATAAATGTTGATGTTTATTGTAATCCTTCATAATGGCTTCAATTTAAAATTGGTAGTGATAAGCTTTGAAAGGTTCAAAAGTGTTATGTATATAAGCATGTAGTAAATCATTGCTATTGGAGCTGATCAGACAGCTATTCCTGTGAGAGCTTGTTCCTGGCTATGGGCTAGCTTACAGCAGCTTGAGGGAATGTGTAATGAAGAATCCCTTTACAGGTCAGAGTCATCCATTCTGTATAATCAAGGCTAAAAGAATTATTACCACTGTCGTAGCTTGATGGTGTGTCAGACAAGAGGTCACTCTGAGGAGTCTTTATACTGTTCCAGGTGTATAATCTGTTCAAAGTGCTTGCAGAATGCTGACTTAATTCAAAGGTTGTACATTTGAACAATGACACAGAGGAAAAGGCCCTCTGTCCCTCTAGCCTCACACACACAGTTCGAGGTAACTTTGGTTCTTCCACAACATATACACTCTCTATTCCACCCATCACAAAAACCAGGTGATCTCCTAGAAGAGATGAAAACTCAGATCAAAACCCAGGGCCAATTTAGGGGTGGGGGTGGGGGTAGGGGTTATACTGGGAAATTCCTCCAGTTCATTTTAAACTTACATTCCCATAGCCACTAGAAATTACTCTGCCATCTAGAATGTCCTGACAATTCAGTCCACTTTTGTTCAAAGAGAAAGGAATTCTCCAGTAATTCATGTTAAGTAACATAAATTCACAACATTTAAGAAGTATTTAGATGAGCACTTGAAACACCATAGCATACAGGGCTACGGGCCAAGTGCTGGAAAATGGGATTAGAATAGATAGATGCTTGATAGCCAGCATGGACACGATGGGCCAAAGGGCCTGTTTCTGTGCTGTGTAGACTCTATAAATATCACAGCCAGAGGGGAGTTTGATATTTTAAAAAGTGAATTATCAGGTCATTTACATTAAACAACTTTTAATTAAGAAGAGTAATAGTGTTCACTGCTTATCGAACAGTGTCAGGTGTTTGCAAGGGAAGAATCATGTTTTGTGTTTTGTTTTTAGTTGAAGTTTCATGCTCACCAAGGTGATTTATAATCTGGAAACAGAACCAGCTTTTGCTAATTGTTCCAGTATAGCATTTATCTGTCACAATGGTGAAGGTTAGGTTGGATGAGAGTTATAACACAATAATTTGCCTCAATCCCTGGCTCAGAAAGAGCCATATCATACCAACTGTTCCCCTTCCTACTAAACTGTCTTATGTACAGTCAATGTTGTTGGACCAGAGTGGCAGGCATGTCTAATGGCAACTATGGTACTCAGAGTGGAGGAGGTTTTATGTTGTGCACACTGTGTAACAAGACTGCAAACTTTTGTAGACTTGTTTGCAAACTTGCTACAAGCTGTGCACTAAAAGAAAACTTTCCCTTGGTGACATAAATGGGCAAAGAAAGTTCCTCTGCACTGACATCAATTATCTTGGTTAATATGTGAAAAAAATTGCAAAAGTTCTTACAGGCAGGAGTAGTAGATGTTGGACATGGGGTTAGGTGTTATGGGAATGAATTTATGGTAATAGGCCTAATTAGAACTTTTTAAAGAAGGCCTAAGCTGATAAATACTTGCATACCAATTCCATTTAGTCGATTGGCGTCTTATCTTAACCAGCCTTCCAAATGATAATCTCTGCTATTTCAGCCGTGTAAAGTCAGCATGAAAGGCATTAATGTAGGGCCAAAACTACTGAAGATTGCACATTTATCGCCAAGCTTTCAGAGAAATATTTGAACCATTGCCATCATTTTTTCTCTCTGTTCAAAAGATTTTCATTAATTATGTGTTTCATTTTATAACTTCAATCAAATTATTCAGCCCAATCCATGAATGAACATTAATCTACAGCACTATCAGTTAAAATGATCTAGCATTCATTTTAAAGACTCAGGCCTAATTTTATTTTGCTTTAAATTGTCAAAAAATGTTTCTATTTCAAAAGGAAAATAGAGGAAAGATACAAATTTGAATTTATAAAAATGCTAATACATAAAATTAAATTATAAAAACATGTAACTCTATCTGAGCCTTCAAGAGCTCTGGAGTGATCAACTTCAAATTCTCACCAGGAACAGGATTGAAAAAGGATTCATTAATGTACATAAGAAGAACTAACACTGAACCAGTCAGCATTTTCTCGGATGGAAGAGAATACAGTTGCCCTCATTACTCTCAACTTGACAGATAGGAGGTTAGGTCTCAGCATAGCAAACTAGCCCCAGACTGTTCAATTGAGTATGACAATTTACAGACGGAATCAATCTATTGTAAAGAACCAATTTTTTTATTTTTCTTGGACTGTGGCTTTAAAGTTGGACTGTGGCTTTAAAAAACTACCATGGCAGTAGTTGAAAGACATGTTCACTGGAGCAGGATGAGGAATATCTACAATGTTGCTATACTGGAACATAGGATGCCATAAGAGAACAGGATGGTGCTGGAAAGGCGTTCTGGACTAAGGGGAACTGTCTGATGAAAGCATTTTAATTGGGTCCTGACCAGGTGACCAGGGTTTTGTGTGGTAACAGTGGAGGCAGAACAGCTCCTAGCCTGCAAAGAGGGAAGACCTGAAACTTCTCTCTCTCCTGTGTTTGTAATATTCCAGCAATTCTGCCATAATAGCTAGCTGGCTTTCCCTTACATCCCTTTAACCTGCTTTCTCTGAAAACCCCTGTCAAGAGGAAAAGGGGAAAAATCACTAGTAGAGACATTGAAAAGCAAGTTTTTCAACCAGTGAACCATAGACTGAAAGTGCTGGGAGACCACCTCGTGTCATCAACAACAAACTGCAAGGAATTTGGAAGACATCAATCAAAACCAACCCATCTAACCCTGTACTCCAGATTGGCACTATTGAACTGTTTTATCCCACCCTTAAAATCCATGTTTTGTGTGTCTTGTGTGTGTGTGTGTGTTTATGTTTGTGTATAGGGGTTTAAGAAGGGGTAGAGTTTAAGTTATTGAGTTAGAAGTTAGCAGTTCATTTTTCTTTCTTTTGATACTAGTTAAAGACAATTTGTTCAATGAACAGTTATTTACTTATTAAGTTTACAAACCTGATGCTCGTATTCTGTTAACCTAAATTAAACAGTTAGGTAGAATTGGGGCAACTGGTGGTTTGGTCAAACTTTTCACATTTGTTGTAGCTCGGGGAACAGTGGGGCGCGATATTACAGAGCACTATCCCCAATGAGTCGTGACAAAGTTTGGGGGCTCAAGTCCGCCATATTTCGTAACAAACGACAACAATGATTTGGGTGTAGATTTAGTAAGTAATAAAATCGAAAATGAAACAGCAGGTTTGTACACTCAAAAATACAAAGGCAATGGAAGCTGCTAAAACCTTCCTGCAAGTGCAAGAGAAGTCCCTGACAATTTTACAAGGGATCGCAACAGCCAGGTTAATCGCATTGGCAAGTAAATTAAGAGTAGGATTGCCTGCCAAGCTAGGAAGGCAGAGATAATCGAAAGTATGGCACGCCATTTAAAGCTGGAAGTGATACCTGACATTAGTGAGTTACAGCTGGAGGTAGTGAGACTTCAGTTAGAAATGAAGAGGCTTGAACTTGAACAAGCAAAGGAAATGAAAAAAGAATGAGTTAAAAGAAAGGGCAGAGAAAGAAAAAGAGAAGGAAAGAGAAATGCCATTTCAAAGGGAACAGGCAGAAAGGCAGGAGAGAGAAAGGAAACAAGAAAGGAATTAGAAATGGTGAGGATAGAAGATAAGGAAAGAGAAGGAGAATTCCAGCTTAGAATGCTGGAAGTTAAAAAAGAGACACCAGGAGGTGAGGTAATGTCCAGATCAGAATCCAATGGGGAGATTTTTAAATTTGTACAAGCTCTTCTAAAATTTGAAGAAAGAGATATTGAAACATTCTTTATTTCATTTGAGAAGTTAACTAAACAGATGAATTGGCTATAGGAAAGCTGGACATTGCCCGTGCAGAGCAAATTGACAGGTAGAGCACAGGAAATTTATGCTTCACTGTCAGAGGAGGTTTTTAGGGATTATGATGTGGTGAAAAAGGCCATTCTGAGTGCATATGAGTTGGTCCCTGAAGCATACAGACAAAAGTTTCAAAATTTAAGGAAACAGCCTGGGCAAACTTACACTGAATTTGAAAGGATTAAGCAAAATAGTTTTGACTGGAGGATATAAGCATTAGGAGTTGAAACTACCTATGAAGTTCTCAGAGAGACCATTCTCTTGGAAGAATTTAAAAACTCCCTACCTTCTGTAATAAGAACCCATGTGGAAGACCAAAGGGTTGCAACTGCTAGACAGGCAGCAGTAATGGCTGACGATTATGAGCTGATCCATAAAACTAAACCTTTTTTCCATCACCCCCATAAATGTGAAAAGGATAGAAAGTGGGAGAGTGAAAGGAAGGCAAGTAGCCAGGGTAAAGAATGGATAGCTGGGAATACCTTGAGATCTCCTCCCCAGATCAGGAAGGAAGGTACTGAGGGTGGAGGTGAAACTCAAAGCCCTAAGTGTTTCCATTGTAATAAAGAGGGACACATTCGTTCAAAAGCTGGAAGTTGCAAGGGTAGCCCATGGGACTTATTGGAGTTCGTAAGAGTGAGTCCGAAAAGGGAACTCAAAAAGAAAATGACATGGATCAAACTGTAGCTTTAACTACAAATAAGGGTCTGGGAGGTAAACACTGCTGTGAATGCAGGTGAAGTGAATAAGGTAGATGAGAGATATAAAGGGTTTTTGTCTAAAGGAAAGGTAACCTTTTCATCAAATGATGCAGCTGGACCCATTACTATATTGAGGGACACAGGAACTACTCAAACTCTTTTGCTGCAGAAGGACCTAGTTTTCCTTCCAGAGAGTTCAATGAAAGCTAAAGTATTGGTAAATGGGATAAGTGGAGACTATAACAAAAACAGAATTACCTGGAAAAACTCAGCATAGTTAGCTCCTAACTATACTTCAGTTCTGCCGAAGGGTCATGAGGACTCGAAACGTCAACTGTTTTCTTCTCCACCGATGCTGCCAGACCTGCTGAGTTTTTCCAGGTAATTCTGTTTTTGTTTTGGATTTACAGCATCCGCAGTAGCTTTTAGCTTTTTGTTTTTATCTAAGTGGAGACTATATCTTGGTTCCATTATACAAAATGCAATTGGAGTGTGATTTGTTGTCCGGATCGGTGGTTGTAGGAGTGGTTAAGAAATTACCTGTGGATGGAGTTGATTTGCTCCTGGAGAATGATTTGGCAGGAGTGAAGGTTACAGCTTCATCCATAATTACAGAAAGTCCAAGAGAGGCTAAAGAGATGGTACAGTTACAAGAACAAGTTCCTGGTATTTTTCCATCATGTGTGGTGACCAGAGCAATGGCTAAACAAAGTCTATCACTAGAGGTCAAAGTAATACCTTGAGCAGCTGTTAGAATAGCTGAAACTTTCTTTAGGGATGAGGATAATTCAAGGAAGTGTTTGGCAGGTCTTCATTAATTGCGGCTCAGAAAGCAGATCCAGGGTTAAACAAGTTAGCACAGTCCAATCATACTGAAGCTGAGACTGAAGGAGTTCTGGAGTGCTATTACGTTAAAAACGGAGTTCTGATGCGGAAGTGGCGACACTCCCACAGACGTGTGGACGAGGAATGGACAGTTGTTCATCAGATAGTGCTACTGCCCAAATATCGTAAGGAGATATTCTGAGTTGCAGATGAAATCTCTATGGCAGGATATGTAGGCATACGGAAAACCCAAGCATCGATAAAGAAGCATTTTACCTGGCCAAGACTTCATAAGGACGTAGTGCAAGTTTGTAAAATGTGTCATACATGTCAGGTAAACCTCAACATGTAATCAAACCAGCACCTTTAATACCCATACCAGTTTTTGAAGAACCATTCAGTCATGTATTAGTAGATTGTGTAGGACCATTACCCAAAACGAAAGCAGGACATCAGTATACCCTTACAATCATGGATATGACAACCCGATTTCCAGAAGCTATTTCTTTGAGAACAATTACCGCTAAGACGGTAGTGGAAAAGTTAACTCAGTTTTTCACTCGTTATGGCCTACCAATTGAAATACAATCTGACCAAAGTTCTAATTTCATGTCTAAGATTTTCCAGAACATAATCAGAAATTTGGGTGTCAAGCAACTAAAGTCTACTGCTTATCACCTACAGACACAGGGAGCTTTAGAGAGATATCATCAGACTCTCAAAACCATGATTAAGACCTATTGCCATGAATACCCTAAGGATTGGGACAAAGGATTAGATTTCTTACTATTTGCTGCACTTAAAAATTTTCCAAGCCAAGTAGAAAGAATGGGCAGACAAACATGCTCCAACTAGAACATACCAAGCAGGAGATGAAGTATTGGTATTATTACCTTTGCAAGGTGAACTCCTGAAAGTGAAATTCAGTGGCCCCTACAAGATAGTTAGGAGAGTTAGTGCAGTGACTTATCTGATAGATACTCCTGAGCATAAGAAGAAGAAACAGTTATGTCACATAAACATGTTGAAGTAGTATCATCGGAGAGGAGATGATCAGAAAGAGCAAGTGTGCCAGGCGGTCGGAGTAGTGGAGGATGACAAAGACAGTAAAAGTCAGGTAGAAGGAGAAGTAGACAGTGCACAAAGTGAACCACCTACAATTCGACTAGCCAATACAGAAATAAGTTTGGTCAAACTTTTCACATTTGTCACGGCTTGGGGAACAGTAGGGCTTGATAATACAGCGCACAATCCCTAGTGAGTCATGACACTATTTATTAGTATGTTAGACTTACCGGGGGTGGCGGGGGGGGGGGAGTTCAAGGGTTGTGAGATGACTCCCTTGTGTACCAGATGGGCCCTAGCTAATGCCTCATTAGTGAAAACGAGACTGATCTCTGATCAGAATTCCTCTCTGGATCTACAGCCTCTCACTTCAAGTCTTATCCACCTTTTCTCGTGGAGAATCCTGTTTATCTCTACCTCACAGTGGAAGGGCAGATGTTGGAAGGGAGAAACAAAGTTCATTGTGGCATGGATGGCGAAAGCTACAAGTATTTGGGACTTTTGCCGGATATGGCACAATGGTAATGCAGTGTGGACTGTGGCTAAGGAAGGAAGCAGGGAACTACCCTGTACCTGCCATCCATCACAGCTGCCCCTGGGATCATGCAAAAGCAGCTGAGAGAGTTGGGGCAGCAGAACACACCCTTCCCCCATTATAATCAAATTCCTTAGTGTAGCTTTAGCTGTATAGTGTGACTAGGTTTCATGGATTTCATGTTTCAGACCTGGAATTTTATTCAATTAGTACTTGTTATAAATTTGGGGCCTCCATTGGATATTCTCTGGGGTTGAACATCATCCATTCCCAAAAGCATATCTTGGGTCCTCTATGATCTGGAGAGTTCCTACACCAACCAATATATAGCTATATGCCAGCATGATCTGGACAACCATTAACAATAAGGCACTTTATTATCTGTACTAGATGCTCTGGTCTTGCATATACTCCATGTATGTTTCTTCCATCTTCTAAAATAGTGAGCTGATAGTCAGATGAGGTTAATTGAAAATGATGAATGAAATATAGTTCAACGAAATACAAGCTATTTCACTGTCTTTCCTCTTAATATGGAAAATTACAAAGTGCACATCTCCGTCCTTTTAATAGGCATCTGCACTGACTGTATACGTTAGCAATCACTAAAGTTAACCTATACTAATCTTTCTCTTACTCCTATCACAGCCAAGAGACTCTTGTTCATTTCTTACTGACTGATAAGAAATTGATATCTCTTTGCTTCACTGACTGTTTCAAAACCCAAATTTACTGCTGATTAGGGTTGCCAACTGTGATTAAACGCATCCCCGGAGGTTTCATCTCATGACTTTTCCCAATGCTCAAGCCATTAGTTGGTCAACACATCCACCTTTGTGATGCACTACCTTCCTATGCCAACTGGAAAGCAAAAAAGCTCATTACCCAATTGGATGATGCTTGACTGTCAGCCAAACAGCCTTCCCCCTCCCCATTTTCAATATTTTTTACATCTGGTAAAGAGGAAATGTTCAAAGAAAATTATAAAAAAATGTTTTTAAATGTCCCTATGATTTTTCTCCAGGGTTGCACACAGCTGTATTCTGGAGACCGATCTTCAATTCCTGCAAACTGTTCAATCATGGAGAGCTGGCAACCCTACTGCTGATAGGTGTGCTTTTTTAAAGACTTGGCTTTTGACACCTTCCTGAGCTTATCAATCTAGCTACCACCTACAATCAATAACCCTTCCTAAACAAAAACAGAATTACCTGGAAAAACTCAGCGGGTCTGGCAGCATCGGCGGAGAAGAACAAAGGTTATATAAAGTTTCAATAACCCTTCCTATTTTGCTAGGATCCCTGCTAAGCTCAAGGAATGAAACAAACCCAATATTACTTGCACAATATTACAGCCCTCTGGAATGTGCTAACAACTCCATTGTCTCAAACTGATCTGGCACAATAGGAAAAGAAAAAATTACTTGTATATTTATGTAACAACTTTCACAACCTCAGGATGTCCCAAAGTGTTTTACAGCCAATGGAGTGTAAACACCGCTATAATGTAGAAACCATGGCAACCAATTTGCGCACAGCAACCTTCCACAAACAGCAACGTGATAACAACCAGGTCATCTGTTTTTAGATATTGGTTGAGGAATAAATTTTGGCCACAACAGCAAAGCACAATTCAATTTTACTATTTTCCCTGGTATTCCAGATAATGGGTCAAATCAACATCCAGTATAACTTGTTTTCTTCTGAGTTAACCCCTTGTCAGCTGAATTTAATGTTGTAGTAAGATCATAATATAAATGAACACAAAATCCCTTCAAGGCCAAATAACTTTTAAAAATCTCAAAATGTGGTAGCAATATTGACATTGATTGACATTAATGGTTCAACTTTAATTTGATGAGTGATGTAGGCTATTCCAAGTAGAAAATCTAAACCAAGGGCTGGTTGCTCACTGCTAGCAGGTTCTAATAATAATTAACATTTCTAAGATGGGGCAGAATATTTTTGCCGAGATCTTAAGGCCAGTAAATGCAATAAGCTTTAAAGCCACCTGTACTGTTCCCCTACATGAAGCTACCTCATGGATCAGTAGGACACTGGTCTGTGCCTGTGATTCCATAGTTGGGGAAATCTATTATTAGTCAAGGCTGTGGGCGAATATCAATCAAAGTCAAACAAAAATAAAATACTACAGATGTTGAAACTCTGAAATAAAAATAGAGAATGCAGGTACATTCAGGCAGCATCTTCAGAGAGACAAAAAAGAGTTGTCGTTTCAGGTCGATGGTCACAGACCTTTTCACAGGTGTTGTGTGACCTACCGAATCTTTCCAGTAATTTTTGTTTTTCAATCAAAGGTCCCCTGTTTCCCGAGGTAGTTCGGGAGTTAAGGCAACTATCGACCTTGGGTCATTCTTGCCCAGTTCCAAGCAGTTTGAGCAAGATCATCGATGGTGGAAATCTGGGAGCATTATTCCAACTCTGGAGTAAACTGAATCATCCTGGGTGGATTATGAAGATGGAATTTGGACTTTGTTTTCAGATGAGATCAAAAACCACAATACGATAAATAATTCATTTGAATGTCACCTGAACTTCACTTTAAAATTCACCCTCGACTACCTGTTGCCAATTATAACCCATATGAAGACAGTGATATTTCAGTTAGAATTGTTTTTCTTACTTCTGAGATGGGACCCAGCCGTGTACATGATTTCCAATGCTGTTTGAAGTTGACATACACAGTACAAAACTAGACTTGCAGTAGGAGCAGGTTGTTTTTCAATTCACTACCTCATTTCCATGATGAATTGTACACTAAAAATATCCCAGACTGCTGGTTATTCAGATTTCCCCCAAATTGTCTCTCATTGTATATCAATAAGGAGACAGAGAGTTGATTCATTTGGAAGGTCTATCATCTTAATATCAGTTTTACCTAAATTATAAATGGAGGAGTGCAAATATTTAGATTTTAAAGGACAGATGCACTTAAATCATGCACTGAATAATTGAACTGTAATGTGTGTAGATATTTATTCCCTTCCCAAATTGAGGATAGGATGGATCATTGAAGGACAAGATACAAGAATACGGCCATTAATTCTCCAATCTAATTATGAATTGTCTGAGACAAATGCAGAAAATGTATTATTAATGATTATTCAATGCGCAAAGGTTTTCTTTCCTACTTTTCAGCTCCCAGTCCAAAAGTCCAAGCCAAGAGATTCTACCTTCTACTGATAATTGAAAGCTGAGTTACAATAGGTGGTTTAATATATTCTGATTAATAAGCATACCTTCTATAGTAGTGGATTCAATCCAACGTGAAGTCAGTTCAAATCATGCTCAACTTTGCCTGGTTTGATTGGTGCATTACTATATAACACTGAGCCCATTTTCTGCGACATGGAGTTGTGCTAATGTGATCCTATATATGAATATATTCCTACATATTATTCTTTCACGCTGCATTTAGAAACGGGCAGATTGGCCTGTGCTATCATGGCAAGTATGTCAATAGCAACAAAGCTCCAGCCCCTTTTTTTTTTAGAACCTTTCAAGAGTATTCTTCAGAACTGCCAATCAAAAGCAAATCAAGTTAAAATTCTTCTCAAAATGAATTAACATGGACTCTGTGTGGGGGAAAAAAAAAGGTTTACAACAATCTTCAAATCAATTTTCCTACGAACCCCGAACCCCTAATATTAATGCCCACAATGCGTGGCATTTTATGTAAATACTCCTCTCTTCCATTTGACCTCAGAATCTTAAGTTTAATTGAGCAGATTCCTTTGAAAGCTTTTCACCAACAGCTTGAGCTGGCTTCCTAGTACAGGAATCATTGTTTTAATTTGTGAGCAACCATCGCCCTATATTGACTCTCGAGATTGATAATCTATCACTCCCATTGCCTCTTGTGTCTTGTTGCTGTATTTCAAATTGGTGAATTCAGATGAATAGACTGAGTTGACCCCAGGTTAGGGTAGTTTAACTTATTCCCTCATGTCTACAGTACAATATCTTCAGTAGCTGGCCAAATTTTGAGACTGGTAGGATTATGATGGAGAAACAGTTTCTATTTGGTGGGACGGTCGACAGCCAGAGGATATAGATTGAAGATAATTGGCAAAAAAATGAGAAGGAAGTTGTTATGATCTGGGAATACATTGCCTGAAAGGGCGGTGGAAGCAGATTCAATGGTAACTTTCAAAAGGAAATTGGATACTACGTTAAAAAAAAGGTTTGCAGAATTATGGGGAAAAAGCAGGGTGAGTGGAACTTAGGATAACTCTTTCGAAAACGGATCTTAGACTGCATCCCTTGCTCTCCTGTGGTATTAGGTGTACCAGGAACCAAAATCCACGTGAAGCTTTTAATGAGGCGATTACATGTAAAGGCAGTAACTGAAGGAACAATGCCAGGTGAAGGGTCAGGGTGTAAAGGTTACAATATTGCCTACTGAGCATTAATGATAAGCAATTTAAGCATTTTCGAACTGTGTAAGGTGAGCTCCCTGCAAGTGGCAGGCATGCTTACATTCTCATAAAGTGTGGGTGGCTCCCCTTAAACATTTTCTGACATTTAGTTAGTTTTTGTATGAGGTGTTTTTGTTGGTGCTGACTGTCCTGGTTACCCACTTTCCACTGCTGCTGTGACTTTGGTACATTTGCTGTTCATTCCGCTGCATGGCTTTCTTTTGCCCTTGTTGATCAGGGATTGTTTGTGTTAGACATAGGTGCCCTCCTATTGCATAAACTGTGTCTCAATTTCAACCATAACATTGAAAAACAACCCGAGGCTGCCATTATGCTGACAACTTTGGCACAGTAGCAGCACTCTTGCCTCAGAGACGGACGTTTGAGGGTTTGAAGAATCACTGCAGGGGCCTGAGTGAAAAATCTAGGCTGACACTCCCAGTTTGATGTTAAACGGAATCCCTTTCAGCCCTCTCAGGTGGATATAAAACGTTGCCTGGCACGATTCGAAGAAGAGCTGGAGAGTTCTCTTTGATGTTCCAGTCAATATTTACTAACGTCACCAAGACAGATGATCTGGTTGTTTATCTCATTGCCACTTGTGGGACCTTGCTGTCTGCCAATTTGGCTGCATTATTTTTCTACATTTCAACATTAAATATTTCTAGACTACTTCATTGACTCTAATGCACTTTGGAAGGTGCTATAGAAATGCCGTTTTTTTGTTATATAACACTCCCCTTTCTTGCCTGTTTGTAAGAGATAGTTAATTTAATCTGAATTCATGCTAAATTATAGGCATGTCTGTGCTCTGGATTTATGCCCACTAGGAGCTGGGTCAAGCCTATTCCAGGTAATTTCATTTACAGCCTAGCACAGAGATGAGATTTTCGTGCCATCAGTCTGAACTGTGAGTAGGATTGAAATCCATTTCCCCCAGATGAAAGAGCTCGATGATGGACCTTTTTTAATTTGAGAGGAAATAAACTCTTGTGGCAAGCTTTTTTCTAAACTGATGTCAGATTTTAGAAAACAAATCACATTATTAATGAACAACAGCTAAATGAATGCAAGAGCATAAGGGATTTTAGAATAATGTCCATTATCCTTTGCAACCAAGTCAAATTTGTAGCGTAGCCTCTGTTGCCTTCTAGTCATGTTTCAAACCAGATATGAACTTGATGTCAAAAGCCTCCAAGTTGAGACCTGAAAGCATTAGTTACCTCTAGGGAGGGATAGGTATTGTAAGAAAGCTCACTGGCCTGAACTGAGTTGGTTGACATTCATTGGATTCATTTGTTGAAGTGTCAGCTATGGTTCAGTGGGTAGCACTTTTGCCTCTGATTCCAAAAGTCATGGGCTCTGGCCCCACACCAATGACTTGAGTGCAAAATCAAGGCTGACACTGAGACAATGCTGAACTGTCAGAGGTGCAGTCTTTTTAATGAGATATTAAACTGGGGCCCCATCTACTCATTTGGGTAGGCACAAAAGGTCCAATGATTGTCTTTTGAAGAAGAGTGGGTGAATTCTCTCTGGTACACTAGCAAATATTTATCCCTCAACCAACATTACTAAAAAAAAGACTATTTGGTCATTAATGGTTCCTGAAGATTGGAAGGTAGCAAATGTCACCCTACTATTTAAATAGGGAGGGAGAGAGAAAACAGGGAATTACAGACCTGTTAGCCTTATATCACTAGTAGGAAAAATGCTAGAATCTATTATAAAAGGTGTGATAAATGGATACTTGGATAATCATGATCTGATTGGGCAAGGTCAGTATGGATTTGCGAATGGGAAATCATGTTTGATGAACTTGTTGGAGTTTTTTGAGGATATTACTAACAAAATTGACAAAGGAGAGTCATGGATGTAGTATACTTGGATCTGCAGAAGACTTTTGATAAAGTCCCTCACAGGAGGCTGGTTAGCTAAATAAAAGCACATGGGATAGGAGGCAATATACTGGCATTGATTAAGGATTGGTTAACAGGCAGAAAACAGGGAGTAGGAATAAACGTGCCATTCTTGTGTTGGCAGGCTGTGACTAGTGGGGTACCGCAAGGATCAGTACTTTGGCCCCAGTTGCTCACAATATCATTCAATGATTTGGATGTGAGGACCAAATGTAATATTTCCAAGTTTGCGGATGATACAAAGCTAGGCGGGAATGTATGTTGTGAGGAAGATGTAAAGCGGCTACAGGAGGATTTGGACAGACTTACTGAGTGGGCACGAACATGGCAGATGGAATATAATGTGTAAAAATGTGAGGTTGTCTACTTCGGTAGAAGGAACAGATGTGCAGACTATTTCTTAAACGGTAAGAGATTAGAAAGTGTAGATGTACAAAGGGACCTGGGTGTCCTTGTCTATAAGTCACTGAAAGCTAACATGTAGGTGCAGCAAGCAATAAGAAAGGCTAATGGAATGTTAGCCTTTATCGCAAGAGGATTTGAGTACAGGAGTAGTGAAGTCTTGCTTCAATTGTGTAGAAGCTTGGTTAGACCGCACCTGGAGTGCTGTGTGCAGTTTTGGTCCCCTTATGTCAGAAAGGATATTATTGCCATAGAGGGAGTGCAACAAAGTTTCACCAGACTTGTTCTGGGGATGGCGGGACTGTCTTATGAAGAAAGATTGGGAAAACTGGTCTGTATTCTCTAGAGCTTCGAAGTATGAGAGGTGATCTCATTGAAACTTACAAAATACTTAAAGGAATAGACAGGGTAGATGCAGGTAAGATGTTTCCCCTTGTTGGGGAGTCTAGAACTAGGGGACACAATTTCAAAATAATGGAGCCGCTTAGGACCGAGATGAGGAGACATTTCTTTACTCAGAGAGTAGTGAATCTTTGGAATTCTCTACCCCAGAGGGCCGTGGCAGCCCAGTCATTGAGCATGTTTAAGATAGAGATTGATAGATTCCTGATTAACAATAACGTAAAAGGTTATGGGAATGGTATGGGTAACAGGCATTAAAGTGTTCAATCAGCCATGATTGGCTTGAATGGTGGAGCAGGCTCAGTGGGCTGAATGGCCTTCTCCTGTTCCTATATTCCTATGTTTCCTATTATCTTATTGCTAGTTGTAGGATCTTGCTGTGCGTAAATTGCTGCCATGTTTCATACATTACAAGTGTGTCAACATTGTCTGTAAAGCACTTTGGGATGTCCTGGGATGTGAAAAGCACCATAGAAATGTAAGTCTCTTTTCCGTCTTTCCTTGGACTTGCATATCTGTGGGAAAGGTCTTGTGTACCAAGCTGAAGCCTTGGCAGCTAGGAAGTACAATGGATGTTGGCATCAGCAGCTGGAAGAATGGCACTGGTATAGAAATGTTATTTTTATGTTTGTATCAAGCTGGGCCAGTCTTTGCTGCACATGTGATTTTAATGATTGGTTAGCTGAGACGCAGCACAGGCTGGCATTCAATGGTGTGCATATTGCCAATAACCTTAAGTGGAATATCACTGCTTGGATAGCAAGTGCAGAGCATTTCGTACCAGGCAGCAAGGACATTTGACCCCTGGCCAGTGCTAAGCAACTAGATCTCAGAAGTGCCAATGTCATTGGTCAGTGCCTCAGTCCAGGGAGCAGGAAATCAAGTCAAATAAGATACAGAAGAGGAATGAAGAGATGGAAAGAAAGACTGGATTAAGAGAGAAAAAAGAGACAGAAGGGAAAAATTGTAAATATGTAAAAAAAAAGTTAAATCTCTATGAACAATTTATACCTGCAGGAATGAGACTCTACTGTTTCACTTGTTCCTTTTTTGGGATGGAGAGGTCGAGCAGCATTGCAGGAACATAAATCTCAATGTTATAAAGTTACTTATGTTGGTAGGTACCAGTCTAACTTTCTGGGAGCAGTTTACTTTGTGATTACTGTGCGACTGTAGCTTTTTCATGAACCTCATGGGAAGCTTGAGGGCAAGCTGCTGCTTTCATTGTGGCTAATGGCAGAATGGCATAAATTATCCAGCAACTTGTGTCTCCCTCTTTTTCAGGCGCCATGCTTTACAATGTTGGTGGCCATTGCTCTCCAACTTTCACGGTTCTTGATAGCAGCCAACATCTTGGAGGCGCTCATGTGCCGATCTACAATTTATGAGATATGAATGCCAAAGGTTGCTTGACAATTTGCTTCTTAATAATTGCAACTAACTGCACTACACTTGACCAGAAAATACTTTTTAAAAATGCTTTTTAAATGTTCATTCATGGGATGTTGGTGTCATTGGCTAGGCCAGCATTTATTGCTCATCCCTAATTGCCCCTGAGAAGGTACTGGTAGGCTGCCTTCTTCAGCCGCTGCAGTCTGTGTGGAGGGAAACTTGCAGTTGATGGTGTTGCCATGCATCTGCTGTACTTGTCCTTCTAGTTGGTAGAGATAGTGGGTTTGGAAGGTACTGTCTGAGAAGGCTTGGCAAGTTGCTGCAGTGCACCTTGTAGATGGTGCACACAGCAGGCACAGTGTGCTGGGGGTGAAGGAGTGAATATTCAAGGTGGTGGATGAGGTGCCAATCCAACAAGATGGTTTGTCCTGGATGATTTTGAGCTTCTTGAGTGTTGGAGTCATACTCAACCAGGCAATTGGAGATTATTTCATCACACTCCTGACTTGTGCCATATCAATGGTGGACAGACTTTGGGGAATCAGGAGGTGAGTTAATCACTGCAAAACCCAGTTTCTGACCAGTTCTCATAGCCACTGTACTGATGTGGCTGGCCCATTAAGTTTCTGATCAATATTGACCCCCAAGATGTTGATGGTGGGAGTTCCAGTGATGGTACTACCACTGAATGTCAAGGGGAAGTGTTCTGACTCTCTCCTGTTGAAATCCAGCTCTTTTGTCCATGCTTGGACAAAAGCTGCAATGAGGTTTGGAGTCAAGTGGACCTGGTGAAATTTTTCGTGAGCATCAGCAGGTTATTGGTGAGCAACTGCTGCTAAATAGCACTGTCGATGATACCATTTCATCACTTTGTCGATGATTGAGAATATACTGATGGGTGCTAATTATCTTGATTGTATTTGTCCTGCTTTTTTTGGACAACACTGACATTAGGTGCCTGAAATGGAAAATTTTCCATTTCTAGGACTAATATTTCTCAACCCAGCTAGGAAAGAATTCCCTACTCCCCTCCCCCACTCCCACAAAATGAATTCAAACAGATTTACATAATAGCCTCGTACAGATCCTTCTGAATGTTATAAATAGATGACATTTTAACTGAGCAATACAGCTTTAAACAACACTTTAATCTGCAATGAATATTAGTCACAGCAGATGGATATTTAGCTAGAAAAGATGCACAAAGATACAATTAAAGATTTGAACACAAAAGTTGCGGTAAATTGAAGGCAGGAGGGACACTGGGTTGAATAGTGCTGGATAATTCAATCACACAGTTTATCAATTTCACAGTTATCACCTTCAGTGTGGCTCTTTGTGTCAGTGGCTAACCTGAATTGTATTGTTGTGCGAGTGATAATAGAAGGAATAACTGGCACTTGGACAGACAGAGAGCATGTGTCAGCACCAGCCCTTGTACTATGATTTAGGTGGAGGCAAGTGAGCTAAATGTTAACTCATATGTGAGTTATGCTCAGCCATATGAGTGGAAATATGGTTCATATTACATAGCTAACTGCAATCATATTCCAGTTATATACCTGTTATATTATTTATAACTTTAGTATGTTTTAAATATTGTTCTCAGATTATAATAAATTGTATTCTGGCAAAATAGCTGGGGGGAGATGAGAAGTTTTTCTTTAAGCAGTGAGTTGTGATTTGGAATGCACTGCTTGAAAAGGTGGTGAAAGCGGATTCCATAGTAACTTTCAAAAGGGAGTTGAATAAATCCTTGATAAGGGAAAAAATTGGAGTGCTTTGGAGAAAGAGCAGGGGTTGGGGCTAATTAATAGCATTTTCAAAGAGCATGCACGGGTGCAATGGTCCAAATCAACTCTTTCTGTGGTATACGATTCAAGGGTGGACAGACCCACATGCAGCAGGGTGGCTGGTAGCGGGTTGGGAACTCATTTGCCTTTGAAGTGGGCTTTTAACTCAGCCATAGCATTAACATTCCATTTCTGGGTTTCCCGACCAAGAGACAGCAGAGAGAGCAGGCTGAACCTATCAAAGGAAAATTTCTAGTTAAAGAGACGCAACAGAGGACAGAATAGCTGAACTAGCCATTGATCCCTCTTGCTTCAACAACCACAGGAATGGAAAGGAGACTTGAGAATCCCCTAAGTCTCTGATTCTGACCTGGATGTTCTGCTGTGGGATCTGAGGGACTGAAATGAAATGATGCTTCCCAAGGACAGGAGGAAGAGTTCAGACTCTCAAACTAAGCAGGCATGGATAGTAGTGGCTGAGGAAGTGAGCAGCTGGAGTGTGCTCCCTCCAACCTGTATACAACGCCCCAAGAGCACCTCAGGAGGAGGTAAACGGTGAGTGGCAAAACACTTTCCATTGTGAAGGCCCACATTCTGATTTTCTCAGTATTATCTGCACAGCACTCCTCAGTTCAACACACCTTGCAGCTCCACTCAAAACTCTATCTCCAGACACCTCCTCACATCATCCCTATCTGAACAGCAACACTCACACTCAATTTGTGTCATCTCTCACCCATATTTAACAGTCGCCCTCCACAATTGTCATCCTTTAACCCTCTTGACACATTTCTCACACTGATAATTCTCTACTTTCTCTCCTTGCAGGGGAAGAGAATGCACAATTCCAGGAGGGCAGAGACCCAATGGCTGGGGTGGAGCGGCCTCCTGTTGTTGTAATATGCCATTAAGGGATTGCAGCATGACATCACTAGAAAGGGAGTGTGTCATGCAATCCAATTTTGGTTTCACTTTTGCTTTTCAACAGAGTGCACAGCAGTCAGCTTTACTGCCGGTGCCTTGAAGCTTTTTTTTTAACCAATGTATATATGTTTCCATGTGCCTTGTTTAAATAAATTAACCCACAATGTGTTTACCCAATCCTTTATATCATTATAACACAGGCAGTTACAGGCACCTTGTTGACAATTGGCAATGCATGCCCACCTGATCTACTGGGGAGGAGGCCTAGTTCCAGCAAGCTGCAAACATTAGCAAAGACCACCATGAAAGCCTGAGCCTCCTGAGACACTGGAGCTCATACATTGAGAGCTGATCTTCTGCCTGCTAACCCTGTGTTGGGATCTTGACTCCTCTGAGCTAGATCTCTGTGTCCAGTCGCTCTGCCCTGTGGCTGAGGAGAAAGCAGCTTCTGCTGCTCTTGGTCTTGTTCCTGCAGTTCCTGGTGCTGTGGGTGTTGCTGCTGCTGCTCCTCTAGTTCCTCATCACAGGTGCAATGTAGAGATTCATAAGCTGCTCCTGTGCTGCAGTGAAGGCTGTCAACAGGGATGAGAAGTGAAGGTGGGCGAAGTCCAGGACAGGAAAAGCGACTTTCAAGAATTTGAAAATTACTTGTCCAGCAATAAGAGCTCAATCTCTGAAGACATGTTGTGAGCACCAGCCTCTCATCTAAGTAGGGCTGCAGCTATTCAGTTCCACTCTTTAATTGCTTCCCAGCCTGCTAGTTTCACCAAAGAAGCACTCCCCACTGTGCTCTCACCTGATTGACCCTGGCAAGTTTCAGTCAGCTTGGGAAACCGGTAAACTGCTGTTAAAGCAAGAATTCTGGGTTAAATTCCAAGTTAATTGGGGAGCAATGTGGAGACGACGAGGGACAAATGGTAACTTAAGAATTTGGTTCAGATGGGAGTTCAGTGCAAGGGAGAAGGAGGTGTTGCTTTTAGACTATTTTTTTCAGCCTCCAGTAGCTGATGAGTGTTAAAAGGCATTAATTAGGTGAGCATGTAGTTGATTGTTTGGTGAATTTTAAGCTTTTGTCCTCCTAAACGGGGGCAGTTGTTTAAACTGACACTGGAGAAATATAATTATTGCAGTAGATTTTTAACTTAACTAGTTAACTAGCTTAATATAACTGTAGATAACAGTTGGGCGACATTCCCAAACTTGAAACTTAATTAGTTAAATAAAACACAATAAAAATGGCAGGGCAGGTGATGTGTTGTAGCTGTAACATGTGAATGCTTGTGGGTGTCTGCACTGTCATGCTGTTTTGGGCTGCATTTGAGTGCCTCAGCTGGAGTTTGGTGAGTAAGGGAGTTTGGTGAAGAGGGGAGAAGGTGTTCCTTTCATCTTCTACCTTTCCTTAGAAGGAAGAGCAGCGGCCTTGGTAAGTAGGAATTGGTGAGTATTTCTACTGTCCTTAATGTTCTCTAAACTGGAGGAAGTAAAAGTAAAGGGTGTAATTTAAAGGGAAGTCATGGCAAGGCTGCTCGGTCACATGCAGTGCTCCTCCTGTGCGATGTGGGAAGTCAGGGACACTTCTAGTGTCCATGGTGACCATGTGTTCAGGAAGTGTTTCCAGCTGCAGCTACTTGAAATCCGAGTTTCAGATCTGGAGCAGCGGCTGAAGTCACAGTGGAGCATCTGCGGGGCTGAGATCTTCGTGGATAGTGTGTACAGTGAGGTAGTCACACCACAGGTAAAGAGTGCACAGGCAGAAAGGGAATGAGTGACCACCAGACAGAGCAAAGGCACTAGGCAGGTAGTGCAGGAGTCCCCTGGGTCCATCTCCCTCTCTAACAGATTTTCCATTTTGGATACTGCTGGGGGAGATGATTTCTCAGGGGAATGCAGCAAGAGCCAAGTCTGTGGCACCACGAGTGGCTAGGCTGCACAGTGGAGGGAGAAAAAGAGTGGGAGAGCAATAGTGATAAGGGATTCTATCATAAGGGGAACAGATAGACATTTCTGCAGCTGCAGATGTGACACCAGGATGGTGTGTTGCCTCCCTGGTGCCAGGACCTATGATGTCACTGACTGGCTACAGGACATTCTGAAGGGAGAGGATGAATAGCCAGAGGTTGTGGTTCATTTCGGTACCAACGACATAGGTAAAAAGAGGGATGAGGCCCTGCAAGCAGAATATAGAAAATAAATTAAAAAGCAGGACCTCAAAGGTAGTCATCTCAGGATTATTCCCAGTGCTACGTGCTAGTGAGGTCAGGAATAGGAGATTAGACCAGATGAATACCTGGCTGGAGAGATGGAGTAGGAGGCAGGGACTCAGATTCCTGAAGCACTGGGACTGATTCTGGGGAAGATGGAGCCTGTACAAGCTGGATGGGTTGCACCCCAGCAGGACCGGGACCAATATCCTCGCAGGAGCATTTGCCAGTACTGTGGGGGAGGGTTTAAACTAGAGTGGCAGCGGGATGGGAACCTGAATGGGGCGGCACAAGAGAGGGAAACAAAGGTAGAAGTAAACGACAGAAAAGTAAAAAAAAGCAAAAGTGGAAGGCAGAGGAAACGGGGGCTTGCAGCAAATAGGGCCAAACTACAAAATAAATGTGTAAAAAGTCAAGTCAAAAGACACTGTATCTGAACGCATGGAGCATTCGCAATAAGGTAGATTAATTAACAGTGCAAATAGATGTAAACAGGCATGATATGATTGCGATTACAGAGACATAGCTGCCGGGTGACCAAGGCTGGGAACTGAACATCCAAGGGTATTCGATATTTAGGACAGACAGGCAAAAAGGAAAAGAAGGTGGTGTGGTGTTGTTACTTAAGGATGAAGTCAGTGCAACAGTGAGAGTGGATATTGGCTCAGAAAACTTGGATGTAGAATTAGTCTGGATGGAGCTAAGAAGAAACAAACGGTGGAAAACATTAGTGGGAGTTGTACATAGGTCTCCAAACAATAGTGGTAAAGTAGGGGACTGTATTAAACAAGAAATTAGAGATGCATGTAACAAGAGTGCTGCAATAATTATGGGTGGCTTTGATCTACATATAGACTGGGCAAACCAAATTAGCAATAATACTGTGGCAGATGAATTCCTGGAGTGTGTATGAGATAGTTTTTTAGGCCAGTACATCGAGGAACCAACTAGGGAATAGGCTATCCTAGATTTGGTTTTGTGCAATGAAAAGAGGTTAAATAATAATCTTGTTGTGCAGGTCCCCTTAGGGAACAGTGACCATAGTATTATAGAATTCTTCCTTAGAAAATGAAGTAGTCCAATCCGAAACTAGGGTCCTAAGTCTAAACAAAGGAAACTACGAAGGTATGAGGCATGAGTTGGCTAAGATAGATTGGGGAACTTCATTAAAAGGCATGACGGTGGATAGGCAATGGCTAATATTTAAGGAACTAATGTATACATTGCAACAGTTATATATTCCTTTCTGACACAAAAACACAACAGGAAAAGTGGCTCAACCGTGGCTAACAAAAGAAATTAAGGATAGTATTAGATCCAAAGAGGAGTCATATAAAGTTGCTAGAGAAAATAGTAAGCCTGAGGATTGGGAGTGGTTTAGAATTCAGCAAAGGAGAACCAAGAGATTGATTAAGAGGAGAAAAATAGGCCTGAATCTTCTGGTTGGCATGCGGGGGCGGGACCCGCTGACACGTAAAATGACGTGTGGTGACGTCGGGCATACGTCCTGATGTCACTGCGTGTCATTCCGATCTTCAGTTCGGTGGGTGTGTACCGGAGTTGGCCGCGCACCCGCCGACCTGTCAAAGGCCTATTAAGGCCATTCAAACACCAATTGAAATAATTAGCAGGGCTGCCCGTCCAACCTTAAGGTTGACGGGCAGGCGAAGAGCCCAGGCAGCCTTCGCATTTTTCATGGAACCTCATCCACAGGCGGGATGAGGTTTCATGAAGGGTTTATAAATGTAATAAAAATTTTTAGTAAAATTCATTGACATGTCCCAGCTCACGTGACGCTGTCACATGAAAGGACATGTCGGAATAATTTTTTAAATTCTTTTTTTCAAGTTTTCCAAATCAAACTAATCTCCCTGAGGTAGCCCTGACTATCCCTCCTCCCCCCGCCCGCACAGGTAGCGCTAAGCGCTTCTGGGTGCACGTCACGCAAAATGGCAGCACGCAGCCGATCCCGGGCAGCGATCAGCGACACGCCCGCCTATGCTTGCTCCTGAACCGTCCGCCCAACGGGTAGAAGATTCTCCCCATAGACTATATGAGCAAACTTGCGAGGAACATAACGGAGGACTATAAAAGCTTCTATAAGTATGTAAGAAGAAAAAGATTAGTGAAGACAAATGTAGGTCCCTTACAATCCAAAACAGGGGAATTTATAATAGAGAACAAGGATTTGGCAGAGCAATTAAACAACTATTTTAGTTCTGTCTTCGTGGAAGAAGACACAAATGCAGTATAACGTGGATAAGTGTGAAGTTATCCACTTTGGTAGGAAAAACAGAATGGCAGAATATTATTTAAATAGTGATATATTGGGAAATGTTGATGTACAAAGGGACCTGGGTGTCCTTGTACACCAATCACCGAAAGCAAGAATGCAGGTGCAGCAAGCAGTTAAGGCAAACGTACGTTGGCCTTCAATGCAAGAGGACTTGAGTACAGGAGCAAGGGTGTCTTACTGCAGCTATACAGGGCCTTGGTGAGACCACACCTGGAGTATTGTGTGCAGTTTTGGTCTCCTTACCAGGAAAGGGTATACTTGCCATAGAGGGAGTGCAATGAAGGTTCACCAGACTGATTACTGGGATGGCAGGAATGTCGTATGAGGAGAGATTGGGCCGACTAGGCCTGTATTCACTGGAGTTTAGAAGAATGAGAGGGGATCTTATTGAAACATTTAAAATTCTGACAGGGCTGGACTGACTGGATGTAGGGATGATGTTTCCTCTGCTGGGGGTGTCTAGAACAAGGGGTCACAGTCTCAGGATACGAGGTAGACCATTTAGGACTGAGATGAGAAGAAACGCCTTCACTTAGAGGGTGGTGAACCTGTGGAATTCTCTACCACACGAGGCTGTGGAGGCCAAGTCACTGAATATATTTAAGAAGGAAATAGATAGGTTTCTGGACTCTAAAGGCGTCAAGAGGTATAGGGAGAGAGCGGGAGTATGTCTTTGAGATAGAGGATCAGCCATGATCACAGTGAATGGTGGAGCAGGCTCGAAGGGCCGAAAGACCTACACCTGCTCCTATTTTCTATGTTTCTATGACATCAGTGTTACCCACAGCAACCACATCTGCAGTTAGTGTCTGTAGCTTGAGGAACTTTGGCTCAGAGTTGATGAGCTTGAGTTTGGGCTTTGGATACAGTGATGTATCAAGGAGGGGGAAAGTAACCTGGACACTTTGTTTGAGGAGGCAGTCACAACCCTTAGGCTAGCTGTTTCAGATTTTGACCATGGTCAGGGGCAGGAGGGTGTGACTGTGAGTGATGCAGATATGGGGACTCAGAAGGTAGCAGTAGAGGAACCTCAGCCCTTGCAATTGTCCAACAGTTTCAAGGTTTTTGCAGCTTGTGTGGACGAGAGCAGGGACAGCAAGGAGGATGACAAACTGGCCACAGCACCGTGCTACAGGGAGCCGTTCAATTTAGGAGATTAAAAAGGAATGGAGTTGCGTTAGGGGACAGTATAGTCAGGGGGATAGATACGGTTCTCTGCAAGAGTGTGAGTCCTGAAAGCTGTGCTGCCTGCCCGGTGCCTTGGTTAAGGCCATCTCCTCTGGGCTGGAAAGGAACTTGGAGGAGGAGGGGAAGGATCCCATTGTCCTGGTGCATATGGGCACCAACAACATACGTGTGACTAAGAAAGAGGTTCTGCTGAGGGAGTGTGAGCAACTAGGAGTTAACCTAAAAAGCAGAACCATAAAGGTAATAATCTCTGCATCACTACCTGAACCAGGACAAGGTAATATTGCAGGGTAGCAATACAGGTAATGGTAACCAGAGTATGACAGGAAGGGACAGAGCAAGAAAACATAAGAATGCACCAGCAAATATCATCCCATCAATGTACAACTGGTGTGTGATCACTGGAAGCACATACTGCACGTTTGTGCACGGTACCCTGGGAGTTGCCATGATTCCTGCATCCTGAATTGCTCCCAGGTGCCTGAGATTTTTGAGGGGCCATTACATCTGCAGGAACGGCTGCTTTGGGATAAGGGGCACCCACTGAAACGCTGGCTGATGACACCGGTGCGCCGCCCTCAGAGTCGTTCCGAGGAGAGGTACAACTCTGCTCACAGCTCCATATGCACTCTTATAGGGCAGACCATAGGGCTTCTGAAGATGCACTTCAGGTGCTTGGGCTGCACAGGTGGCTCACTCCAATACACTCCCGACAGGGTTTCCTACATCATCACAGTGTGTTGCGCCCTTCACAATCTGGCTATGCAAAAAGGTGACCCCCAGCCAGAGGACGACCTGGAGGAGGATGAAAGCTCATCAGAGGATGGAGATCTAGAGGGCCAAGAACCTCATGAGGCTGCTGAGGGTCATTATGAGCACGATTACACCATGGAGGAAGGAAGATGTGGGAGACGTGCCCGTGATACGTTAATTGCTGCCAGTGTCCAGGAAGAGTAAAGTCAAGTGAGGGAATATAGCCAGATATCTCCTAGCCTCAATGCCATTTTCTTTCAACTCAAGGGATGTCCACCCATTTGCAGCAAGAACGAGTCCCGCATTCAGATTTGCCTCATGAATCGATAGGCCATGATCTTTGCTTTGGCCCGTGGGGCCCTATGAGTGAACTCACTCTGGGAACTGAGAGCCCACTTAGGAACAAGAGGGATGCAAGAGTAGACTTGAAGTCTTTGCCACCATCTGATACAAACACTGCTGCGACTGAGATGTGGACATGCCTAGAATAACAATGCTGATGAGCTGCCCTCACTCAACGGTGTGCTTTGAGGAAAAAGAGTTAGAAACGCTTACATCACACATTTCCAAAAAAGATTTAAATACATCTCCCTGACACCACACAAGGATACGGAGACTAGTTCAATTGAGGTTGACATCACAGGAATGTGAATCTCACAGTGGGACACTATCACTGAGTGGGAAGAAGACTAAACCTCGAAGTAAGAGGATTACAAAGTACAAAATCACAACGCCTTCAGTTGACAGGAACCTTCACATAACCATCAAATGTATTCACAAAAATACAATTTCTTTACCCATGACCCAAAAGTGACATCAATTTTTCTTAATTTTCCTAACTCTGCCACTACCCCTGGGTGCAGCCGTGACATCCACAGCAGAGGCAGAGGCAGCCTGCTGACTGCTACATCCTGATGTCTCTGATGACCTTGGCGGACGTCCTCTGGTGGCCTAAGGCCTGGAGGGCCCCGGCCTGATAAGGGTCACCTGCTCAGGGGCTGAAGCACCCTCAGTGGCCCGAGAAGCTGGAATGGAGGGTGTCTCAGGTAGAGGGGGCTGTGAGCGGCTGCACACCTTGCAGTGTCCTGAGAGGAGGCCCCCGGGGTGTCCAGCTGATGATCATCCTCCCTGTGGGTGCCTGAGGGCCCCTCCCTGACTCCTCCAGGAGATGGTGCACCCAGAGGGAGATCAAGGTGCCTCGTCCCCCATGTCGCCTACATCCTAATGGTGCCCACCAGGGTGTGTGGCCATGGAGTGCAGGGCTGAGTGCAAATCCAGCAAGACCTGCTGGACCAAGGTCTCCATGGTGATGGCCAGCCTTCCCATGGTGACCTTGAGGCGCTCGCATGTCGGAGCCACAACATCAGACAGAACACGGACAGACTCCTCCATCGTTCACTCGAGTCTGCTGAGTGACTGTTGAATCTCTGCCTGATGTTCCACCACCTGTCGTTGCATCTCCAACATTGATCTGGCGGCTGCTTCTAGAGGCTCATCATCTGACTCAGACTGAGCGGGAGGCTGGACTCCAGCAGCCCTCCGAGTGCCAGAGACCCGGGCAGTCCCTGCCTCCGACTGCTGCGGGGACGTGTCAGTGAGGTGTTCCCCAGAAAGTGAGCCCGAGCCTAATCTACAGCCGGGCCCCACCAATTGTGTGTCTCGGAGCTGGTGGAGGGTGTGTGTGAGCGCCGTGATGGTTCTCCCGGAGCTTCACCCTCGGATGTAGTCTGGGAGCTCACACTGGTGCTGGACTGGCTTAGGGGCCTCGATCTGCTGGTGCCTAGAAAATAGAAAATAGAGTTTCAGTTAATGAGTATGAGCTAGATAAGGCTGCATGTGACTCACTGTGAATATCAGGATTTGATGAAGTGATGGAGCTGTGATCCGTACTAGGTTAGTGGGAGAGGCCGATCTCCCCTTCCCCACAGGAGCGACCCCTGTCCTCCCCCAGCCAGCTCAGCTGCAGCCTCCTCAAACTCACTGCGGGCGAGGATGTTGGCCGTCCCTCCCCCGGTGTGTGCGCTCTCTCACACGCCTGTTGTGCGCCAGCTTGACCTGTATGAAGAAGAAAGGAAGGCCTGTGATGAGAAGGGATGGAGCACAGTTTGGGTGATATGCATGTCTCCTGTGTGTGGTGATCCCTCCCCAGGAGGGCCAGAGGATGGAGTGTGAGCAACATGATAGATGGGATGGTGGTGATGTGAAAGTCTCGGTGAGAGAATAAGCGTTGATATGTCTCCCCCACTAATGGTTGTGTGAGTTCCCTGGAGAGAGTAGCTGTTTAAGTCCATGAGTCCATGATGAGAGTTTGATATTGGAGAGTGTTGAAGAATGTCGTACCCTGGTGGAGCAGATGAGATCATTCATCCTCTTCCTGCACTGGATGACATTTTGGGCGTGGGTTGCAAGTCACGCTGACCTGCTCCGTGACGGCCTCCCAGGCTGGAGAGGTGAGGCTGCTGTGCTTCCTGCATCCACCCCTGGGATGGAGCACTTGCCTGTGTGGCTGCAGCCCTGTGATCAATGCCTGGAGGGCCTGGTGCGTGAAGCAGGGTGTTACCTTCTCCTTCAGGCTCTCGGCCTTCCTCTTCTGGCTGCCAGACATCTCTGGTGGGCTGGAGAGAGTGAGATTGTGTGTTGGACCGGCCTTTAAATATGGTGCCCGGACCTTTGAACCCACCAGCTGACAGCGGACGAATGGATCAACTCCCGGCCCGCCCGGTGATTTGGAGCAAAACGTACCTCTGTATAATTAATGAGGCTCCAAGCGCAGCATCAGGCGCGAGTTGCCACCATTACGGACAGCGGGCTGGGCGCTGATGAAGCTACCCCACCATCGCAACCGCCCGCCACTGCGCTTAGTTTCATTTTGCGAAAATTCCCCCCGGTGCATCAGAGAGTAAGGTCAATGCAAGGAATAGTACAAAAATAGGATTGAAGTCACTTCCTCTGAATACATGGAGCACCAGCAATCGGATAGATGGACTAATGCAACAACTAGAGGTAAATTCATTAGATCTAATCCCCATTACCCATTACAGAGACATGGGAAAGAAGTTTACGCCGGTGGGATTTTACAGTCCCCCCGAAGTCAATGGACCTTTGAATGGCTTGCAGCAATTTATGGCCCTGCCCCCACCGCGACACACCGGAAAATTTCGCCCATGTTTACAAGGTGACCAAGGTTGGGAAATAAATATTCCAGGCTACACAGCATTTCAAAAACAGACAGAATGGAGAAAGAGGAAGGATAACCCTGATAATGAAGGATGACATAAAGACATGGGGCAGAATTTTCCCCCCATTAGGGGGAAGTAAAGGTGCGCCTCCGATTGGCGTCCCCGATTGGGGGCGCGCCGCCATTTTACGTGGATGGGCCAATTAAGGCCCACCCAGCGTGACGTCTGCCAGGAAGTGCTATGCGCTCCCTGTGCGGGTGGGTGGGGGGGTGGAATTCCCTAAGCCAAGAGCGCATGAGCGCGAAAGATCGCACTCATCTCCCTGAAGCTAAGTGCTGCCTCAGGGAGATCGGCTCCAGATGTAAAAATGTTAGAAATAGAAAAATAAAATATCCCTGACATGTCCCCTCATGCCCTCATGTGACAGTGTCACATGAGTTGGGGGATGTCCATCTCTTTTAGTTAAACTTTTATTAAATTTTTAAAAACCTACATGAAACCTCATCCCGCCCGTGGATGAGGTTTTTGCTTTTTCTGAAGCCCGCCAGAGCTCCCGGCCTGCCCGCCAACCTTGAAGTTGGACGGGCAGGTCCTTTTTAACTATCGAAAATAGTTTTTAAGTGGCCTCAATTGACCTTTGACAGGTCGGTGGGCGCACAGCTGATTCGGCTGAGCACCCGCCGATCTGATGTTGGGAGTTCTGCCCAATGTCATCCTGCTTCATTTTGCACTCGGCGAGCGGGCCCCGCCACCCCCCGCCCCCCCTCCCCCACACCCCGCTCACCGACTGGGAAATCCTGCCCATGATTGAGAAAGGATCTTGGTTCAGAAAATCAGCAAGTAGAATGAGTTTGGGTGGAAATAGGAAACAGCAAACATCAAAAAACACTGGTGGATCCCTCTAATCGTAGTTATACCATTGGACAGAGAATTAAATAAGAAACTATTGGAATTTGTTACAAAGGTAATGTAATAGTTATGGGGTCCTTCATCTCTTTATAGATTGGACAAATCAAATTGGTAAGCATGGTCTGGAAGGTGAGTTTGTAGAATGCTTTTGTGACAGTGTCCTGGAGCAACATGTTGTGGAACCTACTTGGATAAAGCTATTTTAGATCTAGGATTGTGCAATGAGGCAGAGTTAATTAGTAATCTCATTGTAAAAGATCCAGTGGGAAATCACGATCAGAATACAATTAAGTTTGAAAACAACATACTCCAATCATAAACAAGAATCTTAAACTTAATGAAAGCCAATTATATAGGTATAAGGGAGAGCTGGCTAAGGTTGATTGGGTAAATAGACTAAAAGGCATGGTGGTAAATAAACAGTGGGAAACATTTAAAGAAACAATTCAAAATATTCAGCAAAAATACATTCCATTGAAAATCAAAAGCTCAGTGGGAAAGATCCATCCCTGGTTTACTAAGGAAGTTAATTAGATTAAATTAGATTAAAAGCATTAGATTAAAAGATGAGGCTTTTAATGTCACAAAGAATAGTAGTGAGTCTGAGGATTGGGACTGTTTTGTAAACCAGCAAAGGGCCACCAAATAGTTGGTAAAAAGTGGAAAAAATAGAATGAGAGTTAACTAGTCTTAGGGGAGAATTTTCTCTCCGTCGGGCAGTCTGGGCGGGAGCGGGCGCCAGCGGGCATGCAGCCGATCGCCGCCCGTGATCGGCTGCGCGCCATCATTTTACATGAGCGGGCCAATGAAGGCACTCAGAAGCCTTAAGGTTGGATGGGCAGCCCTTAAAAGTGCCTCATTTAGTTGATTAATGGCCTTAGTAGGCCTTTGACAGTTCGGGAATGACGCGTGGTGACATTGGGACGCACGCCCGACATCACCGCGCGTCATTTTATGCATCGACTTGCAGCGCCCGCCCTCGCTCGCCGACCTGAAGATTCAGGCCTTAAGGACAGAGTGCATCTACTCTCTTACTGCCCATAATCAGTATGTTTTGTATAGAAAGCGATGTGACTTTTCATACCCTTGGAATGATTGTTCCAATTAAATAATTTAGCAGCAAGCTTATTAAAGATAAAGAAGGTTATTTATTCTCTCACATGTACCCTGAATTAACGCAATGTCACAAACTCGGTCTCACACACGTGCACACGCACTCAGATTGGATACAGATAAAGATAGTGCACTTTTATGGATTACAATTAATTCAGCCACTGATTTGTGATTTCTGGTTCTCCATGTGGCAGGCCTGTGGTTTCTTCAATGAATTTGATGATTTAAAGTTGAAGCGAGGGTCAGGTTGTGAGGTTTCTTGTAGTCTTGGAGATTGGTTCTCAGATTAACTTTGAAACTGGAACAAGTTAAGTACTTTGGGCTGCTTGATGATTCGCAGCTAGTTTCAGAGTCTGGTTCTCAGGCTGGCTGATGATGGATGGTTCTGATGGATCTGGTGGGACCTGGGTTATTGAAAGTGCAGTCCCTGAAACTAATTTTGAGCGCATGACTGCTGGGTTAGCACTTCTGAGGCCCACCCAGTCTAGTTTGGGTGGGGAAGGCCACCATGATACAATGGGAAGTTGACAATGGCCACTGAGTTTCAATTTTCCCTTTCAACCAATATGAAACATGGAGACAGGCAGTTTGGAAACTCTATAATCTTTAGGTGTTGGCCTATCCTTAAATAATGAGATGTATGAATTCCACAAATGGTTGTGAGGTCTCACCTATGTCTATATTTAATTAGGTATTCACCAGAATCTTGATACTGTCTGTATCCAAATACAAAATGTCATATGATTTGCCATCTTAACTGCTTGTTTGTGTCCAATTGTTAAAAGTATTGACTGAAAAGTTCATAATATGGCATGCCTTTACTCAGCATGACACTAGCCAGAAATATAAAAACGGATTGTAAGAGCTTTTACGTGTGTATATATAAAGGAAGGGAGTAGGTAAAATAAACTTTGGTCTTTGGAAGCAGAGACAGGAGAAATTATCATGGGGAATGAGGAAATTGTAGTGACATTGAATAAATATTTTGTGTTTGCCTTCACAGTAGAAGGCATAAGTTACATATTAGAAATAGAGGGTAACCTAGAGGCCAATAAGAGTGAAGAAATTAAGGTAATTAATATCAGTAGAGAAAAATTACTGGAGAAACTCAAGGGACTAAAATCCAACAGACCCCAAGTCCTGATGGTCCACTTCTCTGGGCTCTAAAAGACATAGCTGCAGAGATGGTGACTGTGCTAGCTATGATTTTACAAAATTCCCTAGATTCTGGAATGGTCCCAGCAGATTGGAAGTTAACATATGTTAGCACCACTGTTCAAGTGCTGGAACCTATTAGTAAGGGAGTCTTAACAATGCACTTAGAAAAGCATAGTATGATTAGAATAAATCAACATTGTTTTACAGAAGGGCAATCCTGTTTGACAAATTTATTATAATTTTTTGGTTGGGTGATAAAGGGGGACCAGTAGATGTATCATACTTGGATTTCCAAAAGGCAATCGATAAGGTGCTACAGAAAAGGTTATTACACAAGATAGGGGCTCATGGAGTTGAGGCTGATATATTAGCATGGGTAGAGGATTGGTTAATGGACAGGAAGCAGACAAGGATTTAAATTGGACATTTTCAATTTGTAGGCTGTGACAAGTGAGGTGCATCATGGATCAGTGCTGAAGCCTCAGCTATTTGCAATCTATATTAATAGCTTAGACAAGGAGACAGGGAGTTTGCTGTTGATACAAAGCTAGGTGGGAATACAAGGTATTAGGAGGACACAAAAAGGCTGCAAAGAGATATATACAGATTAACCGAGTAGGCAACAAGGTGGCAAATAGAGTATCATGTGGGGAAGTGTGAGGTTATTCACTTTGGTTGTAAGAATAGAAAAGCAGAATATTTTTTAAAAGGCATGAAGCTTGTAAATGTTGATGCTCAGAGAGACTTGTACTTGTACAAGGAATGTAAAATGTTAGTGTGCAGGTACAGCAAACAATTAGGAAGGCAAATGGCATATTGGTCTTTATTGCAAAGGGACTGGAGTACAAGAATAAAGAATCTTGCTACAGTGGGAGACTAGTGAGACAACACCTAGAGTACTGTGTGCAGTTTTGGTCTCCATATTTAAGGAAGGATATACTTACATTGGAGCCATTACAGCAAAGGTTCATTAGATTGGCCCCTTGGATGAGAGGGTTGTCCTATGATAAGAGGTTGAGCAAATTGCATCTATATTCTCTGGAGTTTAGAAGAACGAGAGGTGACCTCATTGAAACATTCAAGATTATGATTAAGTGGTTTGACAGGGTAGACACTGAGAGGTTGTTTCCCCTGGCTGGGGAATCTAGAACAAGGGGACACCATCTAAGGATAATCAGTTAGGACTGAGATGAGGACAAATTTCTTCACTCAAAGGGTTGTGATTCTTTGGAAATCTAAGTATATATAAGGCAGGGATGGACAGATTTTTGGTCTCTCAGGGAATCAAGGCATATGAGGAGTGAGCAGGAAAATGGAGCTGAAGCCCAAGCTCAGCCCTGATCCTATTGAATGGTGGAGAAGGTTCGATGGGTTGTACCATCTACTCCTGCTCCTATTTGTCATCCATCTGTCATTGGGAAAATGTTAGAAGCTATTATTAAAGATGTTATGGCAGGGCACCTAGAAAAATTCAAGGCATCAGGCAGAGTTAACATGGTTTTGTGAAAGGAAAAACATGTTTAACCAATTTATTGGAGTTCTTTGAAGACATCACATGTGCTGTGGATAAAAGGGAACTGGTGGATGTACTGTACTTAGATTTCCAGAAGGCATTTGATAAGGTGCCACATCAAAGGTTATTGGGAAAAGTATGGTATAGGCGGTAACATATTGGCTGGATAGAAGATTGGATAGCTAACAGGAAACAGAGGGTAGGCATATAGGGTCTTTTTCTGGTTGGCAAGATATAACAAGTGGTGTGTCACAGGATCAGTGCTGGGGCCTCAACTTTTTACAATTTATATAAATGACTTGAATGTAGGGACTAAAGGTATGGTTGCTACATTTGCTGATGACACAAAGATAGGAAAGTAAGTTGTGAAGAGGACATAAGGAGGCTACAAGGGGACATGGATAGGATAAGTGAGTGGGCAAAGACCTGGCAAGTGGAGAATAATGCAAGCAAATGTGAAATTGTCCATTTTGGCAGGAAGAATAAGAAAGAAGCATATTATCTAAATGGTGAGAGATTGCAGAGTTCTGAGATTCAGAGGGATCTGGATGTCCTAGTGCATGTACCACAAAAGGCTGGTATGCAGGTCTCTTTGTCTAAGCTATTAATATAGATTGCAAATAGATGAGGCTTCAGCACTGATCCATGATGCACCTCACTCGTCACAGCCTACAAATTTGAAAATGCCCAATTTAAATCCTTGTCTGCTTCCTGTCCATTAACCAATCCTCTACCCATGCAGGTACAACAAGTAATTAGGAAAGCTAATAGAATGTTATCGTTTATTGCCAGGGGAATTGAGTACAGAAGTAGAGAGGTTATGCTACAGTTGTACAGGGCACTGGTGAGACCATAGCTGGAATATTGTGTACAGTACTGGTCTCATTATTTAAGGAAGGATGTAAATGTGTTAGAAGCAGTTCATTGTGAACTACCCATTTATAATTAACCATTTTAATTTTGTAAATTGATGGATGATGTTATACAATGTGATGGAGTACGATGTGGGAAAATGTCACATTATCCACTTTGGCAGAAAATAGAAAAGCAGAATATTATTTAATGTGGGAGGCTGCAGAATGCTGCATTACGGAGGGATCTGGGTGTCCTTGTATGTGAATCACAAAAAGTCAGCATGAAGGTACAGCAAGTAAGTACGAATGCAAATGGAATGTTGGCTTTTATTGCAAAGGGGATGCAGTATAAGAGTAGGGAAGTCTTGCTACAAATGTGCAGGGCATTGGTACTGCATACAGTTTTGGTCACCTTACATAAGGAGGGACATTTTTGCATTGGAGGAAATTCAGAGAAGGTTCAATAGGCTGATTCCTGGGATGAAAAGCTGGATTTTATGGAGGTATTCCCCACATTCCCTATGACTAATAAATCGATCAGGAGCCCACCCACCAAAAAGCCAGCTGCCCCACACCCATTTTAGGCTAAGCAGGGCGATTGGCTTAGGGCAAGACTTCTGCCTCTATTTGGGGAGAAAGTGCTACCTTAGAGAGCTGCTAGCCAAACCAATTGGTTGGTAGCTCTGTAGTCCCAGCAGCGCCACGTTCAAGCAGTGGCCACTGGTGGGACTACAGTCAGCCCCCAAAGAAAAGGAGGTTACAGAGGTCAGACTTCAGGTAAGTTTGGGGTCTCGGCAGGGCCTGGATGGCAGACCCCGCGGGGGGAGATGAGGGGGCTGGGGGAGCAGGTTTGAGAGGCTGGGGGTGGAGGAGGAAGAGTTAAAAGCCAATAGGAAAAAACAGTTCGGACCAGTACTCTTATTTCCCAGTTTTTACTGGTGTTCCATATTAAGGTATACAAGACCAGTTTGGACCAGCATTCTTATTTTCCAGTTTTTACTGTTTTTTCGTTTTGGGAGTTTGGGGGAATGACCTTGGGGAGGTTGCCTCCCATGGGTGCAGGGGACAGCCAAAGGAGGTCCTCCCACCCCTGGACCAACACCTCTTCGCCCAGTAAAAGCAGCCACACTACCAGCTTGGCCTGGGCCTCCTCGTGCTGTGGGGAAAATAGTGGCGGGAACAGGATGAGGCACTTAAGGGGCCATTAACTAGCCACTTAAGCATCTCAATCGGCCCAAGGGTGGGCGGGCTGGCCATTCGATGCCTGGACCACCTCCTGTAAAATTGGATACAGGTCGGGGTGGGGTGGGGGGTGGTGGTGGTCAAGCTGTGCACTGCATTTTACAAACCACCCACCCCCACACCTTCAAACATGTCGGCAGAGGGCTCTAAAATCCAGCCCAGGGGATTTGTCTTACGAGCAACAGTCAAGCAGGTTGGGCCAGTACTCATTAGAGTTTAGAAGAATGAGAGATGATCTTATTGAAAAATATAAGATCCTGAGGGGGTTTGACAGATTGGATGCTGAGAGGTCGCTTCCCCTCGTGTGGAAATCTAGAACGATGGGGCATAGTTTCAAAATAAGGCGTTTCCCATTTAAGATGGAGATGAAGAGGAATTTCTTCTCTTAGAGAATTGTTAGTCTTTGGATTTCTCGTCGACAGAGAGCAGTGGAGGCTGAGCCATCAAATATATTCAAGGCTGGGTTAGACAGTTTTTTGATCCACGAGGAAGTTAAGGGTTTCGGGGTCAGACAGGAAAGTGGAGTTAAGGCTACAATCAGATCAGCCATGATCTTATTGAATGGTGGAGCAGGTTCAAGGGGCTGAATGGCCTACTCCTCCTATTTCTTATGTTCTTATGTTGCCTAGGAAATTCTCAACAATCACTTCACACCTACTAATTTTATATAAATTCTATTTATACCACGAGGATTTCAAAAAATAATTACGTGCAAATGTTTTTTAAAGCATGTTTTCTCCACTTCCCCTCCTTTGCTCTCTAAACGACAGCTAGCTGATTATTTCACACATCTTGCTATGTAGTGAAACAGAATATTCTGGAAATGCACAGCCAGTCAATTCATACCTGATTGAGAAAAGGAAGTGCATTTTTGTCAGAACTGGCACAATCAAATAGGAGATGCTCTTTTAAAGGACTGATCAATACGAAGAGGCAGAAGAACAAAGTCAACAGTTCAAAGCTGTAGAGCACTATTAAGAAATTACCTTAATCCTTTGTATAATGCCATCTCTCTGCTAATGCATCCTCCCTATCTCTGTGATCTCCTCCAGCCCTATAACCCCTGTGATTACTTTGTTCCTTCAGTTCCGGCCTCTCTTACATCCTCCACTCCTTTTGTCCCACCCTTTGTGACCCCACCTTCAACCCTAGGCTCCGGAATTCCCCTTTCTCTGCCCCATCAAACCTCAACATCTCTCCAACAGTCTCTCCTCCCTTAAAATACTCCTTAAAATCTACCTCTTTGACCAAGTTTTTGGTCACCTGTCCCAACATCTATGTGGCTCAGTATCAAATCATGTCTGATAACTCTCCTGTGACGTGCCTTGGAATGTTTTACTACAGTACAGTTGTTGTAATAAATGCAAATTGTTGCTTGAAGCAGCTTCCCTGGGAATAATGTTCCAATGATTGAGTTACAAAGCGTATCTTGAAACAGAGGACGAAGAAAACAGGATTCATATTAAAGGCAAAATACTGTGGATGCTGGAAATCTGAAACCAAAACAAAAAATTCTGGAAAAACCCAGCAGGTCTGACAGCATCTGTGGAGAGAGAGAGACAGAGGTAACGTTTCGAGTCCGTAAGACTCTTCCTCAGAGCTAAAGGGAGGTAGAGATGTGGTGAAATATATACTGATTAATGGTGGTGGAACCAGTGAAGCTGGATAGAAGGCCAGCGATGGGTGGAGGCAAAGGAGAGATGGCAAAAGATGTTAAACAAAAGGTCAAAAAGTTGTTAATGGCGGTAGTACTGGCTAAAGGAGGTGCTAATGGTGACATTAAGAAAGCAAAATGTGGTAATAGGGGTAAACACTCTGGAAAGTGACAGATGGCCCTAGTGGGGGTGGGGTGGGGGAAGAAAGATCGAAAATAGGCTAAAAGCTGGGGATAAAACAATGAATGAAAATGGAAATAAATTTTAAAAATAACAATAATGAAAAAAAGTGGGAAAAAAATAATGAAAATTTAAAAAAATAAAAATGAATATGGAAAAAAAGGGGATGAAAAAGGGGCGCAGGGATGGAGGAGAGAGTTCATGATCTGAAGTTGTTGAACTCAATTTTAAGTCCGGAAGGCTGTAAAGTGCCTAATCGGAAAATAAGGTGCTGTTCCAGTTTGCATTGAGCTTCACTGGAACATTGCAGCAGGCCAAGGACGGATATGTGGGCATGAGAGCAGGGTGGGGTGTTGAAACGGCAAGCGACAGGGAGGTCTGGGTCATGCTTGCGGACAGACCGAAGATGTTCCACAAAGCGGTCACCCAGTCTGCGTTTGGTCTCTCCAATGTAGAGGAAACCGCATTGGGAACAGCGAATGTAGTAGACCAAATTGAGGGAAGTACAAGTGAAATGCTGCTTCACTTGAAAAGAATGTTTGGGTCCTTGGACGGTGAGGAGGGGGGCAGTAAAGGGGCAGGTGTTGCACCTTCTGCGATTGCATGGGAAGGTGCCGTGGGAACGGGTTGAGGTGTTGGGGGTGATGGAGGAGTGGACCAGGGTGTCCCGGAGGGAACGGTCCCTATGGAATGCCGACAGGGGTGGGGGGGGGAGGGGGGGGTGAAGGGAAGATGTGTTTGGTGGTGGCATTATGCTGGAGTTGGGCGAAATGGCGGAGGATGATCCTTTGAATGCGGAGGCTGGTGGGGTGAAAAGTGAGAACAAGGGGGTTCTGGGAGGGAGAGGAAGATGTGAGGGCAGAGGTGTGGGAGATAGGTCGGGCACAGTTGAGGGCCCTGTCAATCACCGTGGGTGGGTAACCTTGGTTAAGGAAGACACGTGAGAAGCACTGTTTTGGAAAGTGGCATCATCAGAACAGATGTGATGGAGGCAAAGGAACTGCGAGAATGGGATGGAGTCCTTACAGGAAGCGGAGTGTGAGGAGCTGTAGTCGAGGTAGCTGTGGGAGCCGGTGGGCTTGTAATGAATATTGGTGGACAGCATATCACCAGAAATTGAGACAGAGAGGTCAAGGAAGGGAAGCAAAGCATTGGAGATAGACCATGTGAAAATGATGGAGGGGTGGAAATTGGAAGCAAAATTGATACATTTTTCCAGGTCCAGGTGAGAGAATGAAGCAGCACCGAAGCAATCATCGATGTACTGAAAGAAGAGTTGTGGGAGGGGGCCTGAGTAGGACTGGAACAAGGATTGTTCCACATACCCCATAAATAGACAGGATTAACTGGGGCCCATGTGGGTACCCATAGTCACACCTTTTATTTGGAGGAAGTGAGAGGAGTTTAAGGAGAAATTGTTCAGTGTGAGAACAAGTTCAGGCAGACGGAGGAGAGTGGTGATGGATGGTGATTGTTCGGGCCTCTGTTCGAGGAAGAAGCGGAGAGCCCTCAGACCATCCCGGTGGGGGATGGAGGTGCAGAGGGATTGGACGTCCATGGTGAAGAGGAGGTGGTTGGGGCCAGGGAGCTGGAAATTGTTGATATGATGTAGGGTGTCAGAGGAATCACAGACAAAAACAAAAATACCTGGAAAAACCCAGCAGGTCTGGCAGCATCTGCGGAGAGAAACACAGTTAACGTTTCGAGTCCGTATGACTCTTCAACAGAACTAAGTAAAAATAGAAAAGAGGTGAAATATAAGCTGGTTTAAGGAGGGGGGTAGAGCTGGATAGAGGGCCAGTGATAGGTGGAGATAACCAAAAGATGTCATAGACAAAAGGACAAAGAGGTGTTGAAGGTGGTGATATTATCTAAGGAATGTGCTAATTAAGGGTAGAAAGCAGGACAAGAACGAGTCCGCATGACTCTTCCTCAGAGCTAAAGGGAGGTAGAGATGTGATGAAATATATACTGATTAATGGCGGTGGAACCAGTGAAGCTGGATAGAAAGCCAACGATAGGTGAGAAAAGAAAAATCTATATAAATTATTGGTCGGTTCACAAGCATTACCCAGACCTCCCTGTCATTTGCCATTTCAACACTCCACCCTGCTCTCATGCCCACATGTCCGTCCTTGGCCTGCTGCATTGTTCCAGTGAAGCTCAACGCAAACTGGAGGAACAGCACCTCATCTTCCGACTAGGCACCTTACAGCCTTCCAGACTGAATATTGAGTTCAACAATTTTAGATCATGAACTCTCTCCTTCATCCCCACCCCCTTTCCGATCCCCTCCTTTTTTTCCCCAATAATTTATATAGATTTTTCTTTTCTCACCTATTTCCATTATTTTTAAATATATTTCCATCCATTGTTGTATCTCTACCTTTTAGCCTATTTCGATCCCTTCCCTTCACCCCACCCCACCCTCACTAGGGCTATCTGTACCTTGATTGTCCTGCTTTCTACCCTTAATTAGCACATTCCTTAGATAATATCACCACCTTCAATACCTCTTTGTCCTTTTGTCTATGACATCTTTTGGCTATCTCCACCTATCACTGGCCCTCTATCCAGCTCTATCCCCCTCCTTAAACCAGTTTATATTTCACCTCTTTTATATTTTTACTTAGTTCTGTTGAAGAGTCATACGGACTCGAAACATTAACTGTGTTCCTCTCCGCAGATGCTGCCAGACCTGCTGGGTTTTTCCAGGTATTTTTGCTTTTGTTTTGGATTTCCAGCATCTGCAGTTTTTTGCTTTTATCTTAGAGGAATCACAGATGTAGGTGGGAAGAGACTGGACAAGTGGAGAGGGAACGGAGTCAAAATAGCAAGAAATGAATTCCATGGGGCAGGAACAGGCTGACACGATTGGTCTACCGGGACAGTCCTGTTTGTGGATTTTGGGTAGGAGGTAGAAGCAGGCTGTCCGGGGTTGGGAGACTATGAGGTTGGAAGCTGTGGAGGGAAGATCTCCAGAGTAGATGAGGTCAGTGACAGTCCTGGAAAAAATGGCTTGATGTTCGGTGGTGGGGTCATGGTCCAGGGAGAGGTAGGAGGAAGTGTCTGAGAGTTGGCGCTCAGCCTCTGTGAGGTAGAGGTCAGTACACCAGACAACAACAGCATCACCCTTGTTGGCAGGTTTGATAACAAAGTTAGGGTTGGACCTGAGAGAACGGTGTGCAGCAAGTTCAGAAGGAGACAGATTAGAGTGGGTGAGAGGAGCAGAGAAATTGAGACGGCCGATGTCACGCCAACAGTTCTCAATGAAAAGATCAAGGGCGGGTAAGAGGCCAGAGGGAGGGGTCCAGGTGGAGGGAGAATACTGGAAGCAGGTGAAAGGCTCCATTGAACGGGGATAGGACTCCTGCCCAAAGAAGTAAGCACGGAGACAAAGGCGGCAGGAGAAGAGTTCAGCATCGTGCCAAGCCTGGAGCCTGGACTCTTTGACCTTTTGTTTATGACATCTTTTGCCATTTTTCCTTTGCCTCCACCTATCGATGGCCTTACACCCAGCTTCACAGGTTCTACCCCCCTTAATCACTATATATTTCACCACATCTCTACCTCTCTTTAGATCTGAAAAAGAGTCATACGGACTCGAAGCGTTATCTCTGTCTCTCTCTCCACAGATGCTGTTTGACCTGCTGGGTTTTTCCAGCATTTTTTGTGTTCATATTAAAGATATTTAATCCTCTAATAGTTATTGGCCACATTTTTCAGTTCCATTGTGTTATGCAAAGCATCTCACAACTGTGATCAATCGTTGCTAACTGATTGCTCGAAGAAGGTAGTGAGTCTGGTCGGGTGCCCTTGAGTTTCCTCTCACCACCACACACCCCACCCCCACTTTTCCCTCCGCCCCACCCCCCCCGCCTCCCCGAGATTATCAGCAGCACTGCCTCAATATTATAACCGAATGATACTTCTGCAAGAATCAATGTTTCTAACAATACACTCTCTGCCCAGGTAAAACTATCTATTTAATATACAAACGTCAACTTTCTGTGAATACTCAGCATCCTGTTCATGAAAGATACAGATGAGGTTAGAACTTGAGTTTCATGCTGTGATGATAATATTCACATGGCACAGCCTTCTGACTTGGACTGAATTATTTGAATTTTAAACAGCCTATTCATTGCTCTTTGTGGGAGCTTGCTGTGCACAAATTGGCTTCCCTGTTTCTTACAATAGTTACTACAGTTCAAAAACTGCTTAACTGGTTGTAAATAAGACTCCTGTGAAATGCCTCGGGACATTTTGAATGTCCAAATAAATGTCAGGATTTTTTGTGGTCGTTGTTGTTGACAACTTGTTATATATTCTCAGCGCAAATCTCTTTACTTTAAAGACTTACAATTATTAGTCCCCAATACACACTCAGGACTTCCCAAAGAGCTTTATAACCAAAGACGTACTTTGTGAAGTGTACAGGTACTGTTGTAGAAATTGTGACTAATTGGCTCACAGGATTCCATAACCAGCAATGAAATAAATGATTTGGTTATCCGTTTACAGGTGTTGCTTGAGGGGTAAGTATAAGTTAGAACACTGGGGAAGTCTCACTGTATTTCTTCAAAATAGTGCCCATGGGATCTCCTGTGCCCATCTGAGAGGGCAGGCAGGGCCTTACAGTTTAATGTAATCATCCAAGCAAGCAAGGAACTGACTTTGACTTTGACAAGTGACAAAAGCCCAACCAACAAACACATAGCAGATGGCAGAAAGCATTTAATATTCATGAATTAGTGCATGTTGGTGACTTAAAAATTCAACAGGTCATTTGGCTTTTGCACAAAAACAAAGATACTTCTGAAAGAATTCAAAGGGCAGTACGAGAAAAATAGTGATACCTTAAGGGGCCCTGCCTTTATAAAATAATAGTTTCAAGAAACATTGAGTAAGTCAAAACACAGTAGTTTGCTTTTGCAACACTTATTTTGTCACTTGCATGCACTATCTCATATGCTACGAATGATGCCAGGCCTAGTTTTTCTAGTGACTATGAAAGCTTGGCATTTTTTGTTAATGGGCATCTATCTTTAAATCTATAAAAAAAGTGCAAGGGAGTGAAATCTGTTTGGATGGGAAGGAGATGACTCACAAGGGTGGTAGATGTGTTGTTGCATTAGGAGATGGAAATGGATATCATCAGAAAGACTGTTGGTAAAATTAGGAGTAACTGCTTCATTTTGCTGTTTCCTTATCAATTAAACTGCAGTCTAATTCAGTGAATACAGATTTAAAAAATAGAACCAACGGAGTTGTGATTCAACAGGAGGTGGAAGGAGGGAGCAGGGAGATGTCAATAACCTGACTTGTGAAATGTATGGACCTAAGCAAAAAATAGTGCCAAATATTTCTTCTTGTTGATTCCTCTTTTGTACAGTGGTTAGCACATTAGATCCAGCTGTGCCTCCTAAGTCTATTAAGTTCACCTGTCACTTGTAATGACTTATCCTTGTAAACAGAAATAGGCACATCATGTTGTAATGTCTTGTACAATAGAAACAGGAGTCAGCCATATCACCTCTTGAGATTGTTCCGCCATTCAATTAGATCATGGCTGATTTATATCTTAACTGTGTTTATCCACCTTGGTTCTGTAACCCTTTCCTAACACAAATCTGTCAGCCTCAGTTTTGAAATGGCATACATGTGCGGTGCTCAAACTGAATGTAGTACTCCAGATGGGGTCTAAGCAACGCTCTGTACAACTGCAACATAACTTAATAGCTTGAGAATTTGAATTCAGTTAATTAAATAAATCTGAAATGAACTCATGGTGATCAAGAAGGTATTGATTTGCTGTAAAATCCCAAATGGTTCGCTAATACCCTTTAGGGAACTAAACCTGCTGAGCTGGCCTGGCCTGTATGTGACTCCAGAACCATAGCAATGTGGCTGACTCTTCACCACAATCCTTCACAACACAGACTGACTGCGGCGGTTCAAGAGGATGGTTCACCAATAATTTCTCAAGGGAATTGGGGACGGGCAATAAATGACACCCAAATCCTTTGAATGAATAAACAAAAAAAAAATCTTTCACCCATTTGTACTCAAACACTCTTGAGGTAAATGCTAACGTCCCATTCGCCTTTTATATTTTTTTCTACCCGTCCATTAGCCTTCAGTGATTTTTGCACTTGGACCTCGAAATCTCTTTTGCTCACCCACAGTTCTTAGCTTCTTGAAAATATTATGATCTATCCCTCTTCGGCCTAATTGTTATCCAATAACTCCTATTGGACAGTGTGCGTGGCTGGTTGCAGCATGAAAGTCAAACTCAACTGTGATAATGCCCATGGTCAAATAGCTTACCAACACTCAATATCTGGGCTTGCATATAGGGAATGGTCACTTGAGTGAGATAGAGGAAAGTGCTCTGTTACGTTGGGCAGGTAGTGACAGCACAAGTCATCAGCCGGGGAGGAGGAAACCCCAAAAGCAAAGGCTCTCAGTTTCAGACATGCTTAGAATTAAGCTCCCAATGGGCACAGAGCACCCCCTGAATGATGTGCCCCCGCTTCCTTCCTTCTTTTTTTCACTTGGCCTCAAAAAATGGACTGTCAACTTGCACCCACCTGCCCGCGCCCACCATGTTATGGCATGGGCAGCGTAATATCCTGGTCAGCTGGCTTGGTTACAAGCTCAATGACCTTTAGATATTTATTTAAGTATGGTGGGGGCGGGGAGGGAGGGCTGCCAATTTCGGCTCCCATCCATCTACTGTATTATGGGGGACAGGTCAGAATGGGTGGGAAGGTGTGCTGGGCACCCCTTGTGTTCCTGCCCCATCCCCCACCCCACCGGAAAGACCCCCAATGTGGGGGGGGGGGGGTTGTCAAATCCAGCCCTTGGTTTCTACAACCTGACCTCATCATTTAACCCTTTTAGCCCCGGATTGGTACTTTCCTAGTTTTAATAGCTCTGCTCCATACTTGACAAGTGAAGCAGTGTCCCTTTGGTGACTAAGGACGTCAGGAAAATGTGAGAAAATTTTGAAGGGCTATTTCGAGCCCCAACCTCCCTGTCACCACATGTTCCAGTGTGTCAGGAAGAGATAAAGATGCTGCTGCAAAATAACAGCAAAAAAATGCCTTCCTGGTGCCAAGGACAGATCGCTTTCTGAAGTGCGGAAGTTGTGTACTTCTGGTGCTGGAATCTGCTCACTGCTCTGATTGGCAGGAACACATGGCCTGAGGGTAGAGGTCAGCAGCATGAGTTTGTGAACCATAACACTCTGCAACTGGCCTCTGCAAGGCAAAACCAGTGCAGGTTCATGATGGATGTTGCTTAGAAGGCTGAATAAATTGGGGAAAGTCCACAACAGGCGATTTTGTACATGAAGTGTAGAAAACTGCAAGCTCCAGGGGACGTATAGTTTTGCCTTGTTCCTACAACATTGAGTTCTGCTTCCCTTCAAAGTTTCTTTACAAAGTATTCTTCCTTCTTTTGGCATCGTTGCACCTTATATTCGAAAGAAGAGGAAGTGTAACAACAGCATTAGCACTTTGGATGTTCGCTTCTCTCCCTACCCATCCACAACCCCACAACTGGCTCACAGAGAAAAGCACTGCTGAATATGGACCTGAGCAAACTCTTACTCCATCCTCCAGGTAGGTACAATGGTTTGGGAGCTACAATCGGTCATTGATCCCTTGATCGAGAGAGGGGAGAAAAAACATCAGCCAGCATTGTCTTTCAATAATTCCTGGCACATGCTGTGGATGCTGGTTGAGAAAAGCTTTGGGATTGGCTCTAATATTCCACTCCTGCAGAATCAAATAGTCTTCCAACACTTAGTATGTAGCCTTAGGAACACAGGAACAGGCCATTCAGCCCCTCAAGCCTGTTCAGCCATTCCATTAATCATGGCTGGTCTGCACCTCAGTTGCATTTCCCTGCTTAGCTCCATCTTTGATACCCTTACATAACCAAAATCCATCGATCTCAGCCTCGGAAGCTCCAGTTGTCCTCAGTATCTGTAGCCTTTTTTGGGGGGGGAACAGAGTTTTAGATTCCTCCAACTTACATATAAAACCTGGTCACCTGGCAGCATGGGACCATCTCATGAGACCAGGCCTGAAGATTGGAAAAGGAAAAATACTTACCATTGATTCAGCAACATTATTGCTTTTATTGGTTCTAGGATATTTGTTAGGCCGATAAGATAACATATTGATTTTGAAAATGCATATTCGAACAGTTGGAAATTCAAGTTACTGCTTTAACCCAAAGCATGTTCTAATATTGGGAGATAGGTGGGTATATCCATCAAGCTAAATGGTTGAATATGTGGACCTCAATTGCACACTGTGATTAAGTTAGTTAAAAAATACATTTATTTTTATAACCCTTTGCAAATGCATGAATCATGCAGCTAGTTGCCCAGATTTTGGGGTCAGTGGTGAAGGGATGATACTTGCTGTTGGCTTCAAGAAAAGCTGCCCACAAGGCTCTAGGCTTCTTCTATCTGACATCAGTTTAAATTTGGCTCGACCTACAGGGTATCCCATGTAAAAGCGAACAGAGCAGAAAGTTTGATCAGCAAATCTAATTGAAGTATTCTCACCTTCAGCAAAGCAGGAAATAAAAAGAGGGGATATAAATCACATTTAAATCATTGTACAGAAAGCAAAATAAAGAGTGCTACATACACACTGGGTGAGGGGAGAAAGTTAAATATCTGAATATGAAAATTTAAAAAATGGTTTTATTAAAAACCTTCAATTTTTAAATATCCTTCTGATGGAATTGAAACTCCATATTTATAAAATGACTTTTTAGGACCAGAAAGTTTGGCCTGGAGTAATTATGGTTTAGTGTGCCGTTAAAATACAGTTACTCATGATTGAACAAGTCTTGAATTTTCATTAGTTTTTATAGCTAGGGTAATGAAGTTCCCAACAAATCGATGATTCTAATGATTCTTACTGTGAAGATTGTAACACTGCATCCTAGAGCAAGGTATCATTGACAGCAGCTCCTGGATTTCCACACTTAACTGTGCAAGTGTGGATATCAGAAGTTGCTATCAATATTAAACAGCATTAACAGTGAGCACCTAAAGGATCACCGTTACTACCTCAAATTCTGAGCTGTTCGGCCACAACCTCTGACTAGCGTTGGAAAGTGCTGGCCTGCAGGAATTAGATGAAATAAACACTGACTTACCTGGTCTTGAAAATAGTGTTGACAATTCCGTTCGCTGGAGCTGCTTGGGGCCTGCATGGAAAGAATCCTCGCAAGCCCCAGCCAAATCTAGATCCAGCGGATTCAAGGAGGCCATCCTCCCTTTTTTTACAGTGCCAGCTGCCGTGAAGCAGGTAAGTTTAAAGGGCCAGGGAAATTGACAGGGCAGGGAGAAGGTAAGTGTTTAAGGTAAGTAGATAGGATTTGGGGGTTGGGAGTGTCCAGGGGTGGTTGGGGGTGTCCAGGGAGTGGTCTGGTGGGATTGGGGGAGGTAGTCCAGGGTTGTGGGGGGTGTCGGTTGGAGGACCGGCAGTGGGAGGGGGGCAATCGGAAGTCCGTGGGGGTGTGGGGTGGTCGGAAGGTTGGAGGTCAGGGGAGGGGTGGGGAGGGGGGTTGGAAGTCCAGAGGGGAGGGTTGTGTGATGTTCTGAGGTCTGGGGGGTGGTTGTGATCCAGGGGTGGGGCGGGGGGGAATCCGAAGTCGGGGGGAGTTGGGTGGGTCTGAGTTTGGTGGGAAGGGGTTGAGAGTCTGAGGTTGCGGGGGGGATGGTTGAGGGTTCGGAGGTCAGGGGGGTAGGGGAAATGGAGTACGAGGTTATGGGGTGGGGGGTTGGGGGGTCCGATGTTGGAGGGGGGTCCGAGGTCGGTGGGGTGGTACAATGTTGGTGGGGGGTTGGGGATGTCCAAAGTTGGGGGGTCTGAGGTTGGCGGGAGGGTCCAATGTTGGGGGTGGGTCGGGGACGTCCAGGGTTGGGTTGGGTGGGGTCTGAGGACAGGGAGGGTGGGGTTTGAGGTGCGGGGGTGTGGTTGGGGGGGTGTCCAAGGTCGGGGGTGGGGGTGGGGGGTGGGGGGGGCGGTGTGAGGTCGGTGGGTTTGGGGGGGGTCTAAGTTTTGTGGGGAGGGGAATCAGAGGTCTGGGGTGGGGATTAGGGGATCCAAGGCCCGAGGGTGTGGGGGGCAGGGGTCAGGGGTGTGGGGTGGTCCCTTGGGGTCGGTCTGGGTCTTTACAATAGTTACTCAGAAGTTAGAAGAGGTTTTAATTCTTCTAACTTTGTCTGGGTAACTATTGGTATAACCCTGGCGGAACCATCTGAAATTCTCGATTTAAACTGCATTTTTGGATGGTTCCCAGCGCAGCCCAATTGTCCAGAGGAAGCGCGCACTTCTGGGTAATCGCCATGCAAACCCTTACCTGGGAACCTCCCAGAGGGATTCCCCAGCGCAACTTAAGGGTGCTCCCCAAATCCGACGCTGGGGAGGGCGGAAGTTACGGGGCCATTATATTTTCTTTCAGCCTTTTTTCCTGTGAATTTTGTACTGATCGAGCTGAGGGATGTTCATGTGGAAAAATAGAGCAATTCAAATTTCAAGCATGCAGTGCCAGGATTAAGCACAGACAGGTCACATGTGGAACAGGTTGACATAGGATAAAACCTTCACTCAACCTTTGAAGATTTTTCAATGCTAGAACAGAGCAACATATTTTTGTTTCCCACAATGCTGCCCAGTCGGCTACCTGAGCAAGCTTCTACTTTAGTGCTAGTTAGGAGCAGGTTTGCTTTGTAGACTTGTACCCATTCAGGCTGCATTGAGAGCACCCACATTCATTTTGTGCAGCACCTTTGCATTCAACGGACAGGAAGAAGTGTACAATGAGTAAAGACTCAGCACAAATGTAGTACTGAATGGTTCCCAATGTAGAACAGGATTGATCCCCATACAGAAAAGAATGGATTCCCATGCAGTACAGAACAGCTCCTAATATAATTCAGGATAGTTTCTCATAGCTCAGAATGATTGCTCCTTTTTTTAAATTCTTTGACATGGTGTGGGCCATGCTGGCTAAGTCAGCATTTATTAGCCACCCCTAATTCTCCTTTGAGAAGGTGCTGGTGAACCTCCTTTTTGAACATTGCAGGCCATGTGCTGTAGGTATATCCACAGTGCTGTTAGGGAAGGAGTGCTAGTATTTTGGCCCAGCGACAGTGAGAGGGAATGGCTACATAGTTCCAAGTCAGGATGGTGTGTGGCTTGGAGGGGAACTTGCAGGTGGTGCTGTTCTCATGAAGTCCTTCAGGCTGGTAGAGGTCATGGGTTTAGAAGGTGCTGTTGAAAGAGCCTTGGTGAGTTGCTACAGTGCATCTTGTAGATGGTAGACTCTGATGCCACTGTGTGTCAATGGTGGAGGGAGTGAATATTGAAGGAGGTGGATGCAGTGCCAATCAAGCAGACTACCCTGTCCTGGATGGCGTCAAGCTGTTTTTTGAGTTGGAGCTGTACTCATCCAGGCAAGTGGAGAGTATTCCATCACACTCCTGATTTGAGTCAAGTAGATGGTGGAGAGGCTTTGGGAGGTCAGTTGGTGAGCTACTCAATGTCAATTTCCCAGCCTCTGACCTGCTCTGTAGCCACAGCATTTATATGGCTAGCCCAATTCAGTTTCTGGTCAATGGTAACCCCCAGGATGTTGATAGAGGGGGATTTAGCGATGGTAATTGAATGTCAAGGGGAGATGGTTAGATTCTCTTTTGTTCATGTTCAAATAAGTTCTAATGTGCTACTTAAATGGCTCAAACTAAAGGTCTCCCCAGCATAGCTCACACTTACTGTTTTCTACAGGAATCTCTCTCCCTTCTGACTAGCAATCAGTCTGTGTCAGATACCAAATATGCAATTGATCAATATACCAGATTCAAAGGCTTATGTCGAACCTAGTGCACCAGCGAGTTCCAAAAGGTTTGCTATATTTTTACATAACCATGGCCTCATTTAAAAAAGAAAATCTTCTTCCAATTAATCAGCTTTGAAAGAAATCCCATTTTTTTTAAACCCAACTCAGCTGTCTGTGTGCCTAATTCAGGTCAGTGAATCTGGGTATGATGATGTAACCATGTTTTGATAGATGAGAGTGAATGAATCATAAGAGTTTAAAGGACACAGTGTCTATTTAGATATAAAGGAAGATCGCCCACTTGCTAAAATCCTGTGTTAGTAAAACTGAGGAACAGTTCAGCTGATGTTCAGTAACAAGCTAATCAAGTGGTCGGAAGCAGAGGATAAATAAACAACCGTTTGGTTGCTTATTGCATCCATAGCATTATACATAAGAGATGAACGTCATCTATATTCCAAGATCATGATAAACTTAGCTCTTTCTTTCAGCCAGAACCTCCACCTCACAGCATCCAACTGTTCCTTAAATAATTCCAAGCTTTTCACATGCACTAACCAACCCCATGTCTATGCCATGTGTTGATCGCTCTTTGTGTGAAAGACACAATGATATCAGCCTTAAATATGCCTTTCAGCAGTTTCATCTTGTGCCAATCTTGTCCTACTGTTATGCTTTAGATTGAGGTGGAATTCAGGATTTGACTGTCTTGTACACTTCTGTGAGTATGGAATGACATTTTATTGGATTAAACATAAACCATTTTTCTTGTTCTTATGTGTTTGGATGGAAGATTATTTACAATTTGAGAAATGGGGGTGGGTGAATTTAACATCACCCACCTAACAAGAAACTGTAACACCAGATACACATTACACCCCACCCAATAAATGTAGTATTTAATTTTGTTCAGTTACCAAAATCTGACAGGACTATTAATTAGCTGAAGAGATGATAAAATTCAGCAAAAGAACCAGAGCGGAAATGAGGAGCTTTTTTATATGCAGAAAGTTATGATGATCTGGAATGCACTTCCTGAAAGGTCGGTGCAGGTTCAATAATAACTTTCAAAAGATAATTTGATAAAAACTTGAAAAGGTAAAAGAAAATTGCCGGGCTATGTGGAAAGAGTTGGATGGGGTGGGACTTTCAAAGAGCCAGCATAAGTATTATGGGCTGAACAGCCTCCTTCCATCTGACTACACAAATTCTATGAAAGTGAATAAAATAATTACATCTTGTGCCATCTTATGTTGTTCAGCTCTGCTGCATTCTAATAAGATTGAGAGCACGAGTGAGTTTGAAGCATAGGAGACAAAGGGTAGCTCTGTTGGGAACTGCATCAAATGGCAAGTAAGAGGTTAGTTGGGCTCCTTCAGGGATTTGTGTTTCGGAAACTTTTGTTTACAGCAAACATACATGATTTAGAAATGGAGACAAAAACAGGGTTCATGTTTCAATCTTAGCAGGGAGGGCACAGGAATCATTTAAGCAAGATTGGGCAAGTGGACCAAACAGAAGAATTTGCATTGACCTCTGAGTTAGGCTGACAAGTGGCAGATGTTGTTTAATGTGAATTGCATATTCCATAGATTTTACAGCACAAAAGCAGGCCATTCAGCCTATGCTGGTCTATGCTGGTGTTTATGTTCCACACAAGTCTCCTCCTACCCATCTTTATGTAATCCTATCAGCATATCCTTCTACCCCTTTATCCGTCATCCTTATCAGGTTTCCCCTTAAAGTCATCTACCCTATTTGCCTCAACTACCTTATGTGATAAGAAGCTTCATATTCTGGGTAAAGATGTTATTTCCAAATTTTTTTATTGGATTTATTTGGATTCCTTCACAAATGCAAACATTTTCTCTATGTCCATTCAATAGAACCCTTTCATAATCTTAAAGACCTCCATTAGATTACCCCTCAGTTTTCTCTTTCCTGGAGAAAAGAGCCACAGTCAATTTATCAGAATAAACAGAAAGTTATGAGATCGGGGGAAAGAGAATCAGCAATCAGTATGCACTAACCACGTTTGTTGACAGAACACACTGGCACTGGTGGAGAGATTGCTAAAACTATCAGCAGCAGAAAAGAAAACAAAAAAAAAATTGTGAGTTGTCTAAACAAACAATAGAGAAAAGGGTACATTAAATTAACAACAGCTCGCATTTATATACAACCTCTAATGTAGTAAGACATCCAAAGGCACTTCACAGGAGCATAATCACACAAAGTTTGATGGTAAACCACACAAGGACAGGTGGCCAAAAGCTTGGTCAAAGTGATAGGTTTTAAGGAGCATCTTAAAAGAGGTGAGATGAGAGCCAGCAAGGTTTATGGAGGGAATTCCAGAACTTGGGGCCTAGGCAGCTGAAGGCAAAGCTGCCAATGGTGGAGCAATGAAAATCAGGGACATACAAGATGCCAGCATTGGTGGAGCGCAAAGTCCTTAGGTGGTTGAGGGAGTGAGGAAGTTGCAGAGAGGGGAATGAGCGAGGCCATGAAGGGATTTGAAAACAAGGATGGGAATTTAAAAATTAAAGTGTTACCAGACCAGGGGCCAGTGTAGCTCAGTGAGTACAGGATGGGACTCCATGTGAGTTAGGATAGGGGCGGCAACATTTTGGATCAGCTAACAAAAAAAAGGTGGAAGGCTGATTGGCAGAACATTGGAATAGTTGAGTCTAGATGTAACTCGATGGTACATTTACCCAGCAAACTTGCGTAGGGGATCGAGTGCCATTTATAATGAGGATTCTCTATTTAATCAAGCTGTAAGCTTAAGGGTACGTATGGGTTTCCTCTCACTCCAGGCAGTGAAATATTGATGCAAGGAGACTACGCCAAAAGAAATATTATATTAATTCAGTTCCCTGATGCTGATGAGATCCAGTGTGATTTGCTTTCCTATTCTCAGTAGCATGTCCTACTTTCCCACTGCAATCAATCATAAACCTGCTGACGATTCAGAAGAAAAAAGCCTATAAACTGAATAATGCTGGAACCCAGAAATGTAGAGAGTTATTAGATTTGTCCTTGTTGCTGCCAAGTAACAAACTTTTACGATAAACTTTTAATGGAAATTTAAGGCTCTGCAGCGATGGTGATTGAAATATTTGTTGCCTCTTAAATATTGGCAGGTTCTTCCTTTGTTGTTGCCAAGTTTAAATGCTCTGTTTATAAGATTGGGATCCTCAGAAATGTTTGATCATTTGGCACGGAGGATGTGTGCGGTGTGGGAGAAGGAAACAGGGCAGCTAAAGCTCTCTATTACCCATATGTTGGTATAGATGTCGCCAGAGTGGGACAGGAACTTTTCAAGAATATTTTATCCCTAATTGACCTGGGTTTTTGCCTTTTCCAGAAGATTACATGGCTGGGAGAGGGAAGTGAGTAGGAAGTGTCTAATCCTGATGTTCCAGATGGGGCAGACTTGATGGTTTATCTGGTCTTTCCCTGTCCGTCATTTTTGTATGTTTCACATCCTAACCTTTAGGCTTCCCCTTTCTCATTAATTTTCTCTTCTGCTCCCCCTGTTGAGGCTGTTGACTACTTTCAGGTCTGCAGTCTTACATGAATGGAACATCATCTAGAAGCTTGTCCCAGTGCCCATTATTCAGGTATGGGCTGTTGACAGTGAGTGTCAGTGGCTCAAGCAAAGGGAGGCCATTGTGGGTGAACCTAATCCTGTCCTCACCCCATGCCCATAGTTGTGAAATTTCAGCAGAGTTACTGGGGAGCAATCCAGAGCGGGAATCTAGACTAATTTACCTCTCAACTCCATCCAAGCCCTCCCACAACAGCACACATATGTCTTAGGGGCTCTGGGGAGGTGGTGGTGTAGTAGTATTGTCACTGGACTAATAATTTAGAGACCCAGGATAATGCTGTGGGGATCTGGGTTCAAATCCCACCATGGCAGATGGTGAAATTTGAATTTAATAAAAAATCTGGAATTAAAAGTCTAACGATGACCATGAAACCAGTGCTGATTGTCATAAAAACCTATCTGGTTCACTAATGCTCTTTAGGGAAGGAACTCTGTCATCCTTACCTGGTCTGGCCTACATGTGACTCCAGACCCACAGCAATGTGGTTGACTCTTAAATGCCTTTTGAAATTCCCTAGCAAGCCACTCAGTTCTTAAGAACGCTTAGCCTTTGACAATAAATGCTGGCCTAGCCAGTGATGCCCCCACATCCCAGGACCGAATAAAAAAAAACCAAACAGAAAAGACAGAAAGGAAAAGAAAATCTGATCCATCAAGCTTTCTCCACATTCACAAAATCTGTCGCATGAATTGACTTGTCCATAGTAGCTCAGTGAATAATCCTCTTCCTCTGTGTTAGAAGGTTTTAGGTGTGTCCCACTTCAAAGACTTGAGCACAAGTGTTTAGGTTAATACTCGAGTGCAGTACTAAAGACAAGCTGCCCTGCTGGAGGTGCTGTGTTTTTGGATGAGACATTAAACCGAGGCCCCATCTACCCACTGAGGTGGATATAAAAGAATCCCTGGCACTGTTTTGAAGAATTGCAGGGAGTTATTCCCAGGTGGCCTTGAATCAACATCTCAAAAATAGATTATCTGGTCATTATCACATTGCTGCTTGTGGAGATTGCAGTGTGCACATTGGCTGATGCACTTCCTACACTTCAACGAAGTGAACCTGGTCCAGGAACTCACTGGAACATCATGGGGGAGCACTACCCTATTGTACTCAGGATATTGCTCAACCTCTGGCCCTGTAGCCACTATATAAAGATTGTGGACATTCAGCTACACTCTGCCATGAAGACAGTGTCAGAGATGCTTAAGGCTACTTCACCTGAATGCCTCCTGGTACTGTCCCGCATTATCCCACCTGCAGTTTACCATGATGCCATCATACTCCATAAGGTGGAAAAAGCCATGCCCAAGACCAGCCTTCCCATTCCCGAAAACTTGAAAGGCCCACAACAGTCCAGTCATCCTGGGAAACAGCAGCTAGTATTCATGCAGCTGCTATCAACCCACTATCTAGATTAAAGGAATTGTGGGCACATGTAGCTTAAAAAAAGCAACACCTCATCATTGACCCAACAGCAGAGTTCCCTGGCTTCAACCTTCCTTGAAGATGTGGACAGCGCTCAACCTAATCCATACAGGACATGAACAATGTGGCCACCTACTCCATAAATGGAAGATGAGGGACTTCCTAAGTACGATTGTGGCCATGGGTTCCTTACCGCTAAGATTTGTGCAGGAGACACCTCATCTCTCCACTCAGTATCTCAGGAGGTCATCAAATGAAGAGTCAAACTAAACATCCCATTGTAAACTATCTCTGTCAAATGAAAGTTGTGGTATTACAACAGTATCTGCTCTTCAAAAGTACCCTGTAGGCTATAAGAATTCTAGAACCTGAAGTTGTCAAAGGACAAAGAAATGCGTCGCCAAAAAGGGGGGCAATTCTGGAAGATTCCTCTCCATCCCCTTTCTTACCACCCCAGATGCGATTAGCCAACTCAGCATGAAGCAGTGGATAAAAGTAGGAACAGGATCATCACGATTTGTGCCACTACACTATGTAAACGTACCAATAGTAGATTCAGTGTGTGTGCTTGTCAGGAATAAAATTGTGTAATGAAGGTGCTATTGTTAGAGAGTGAAACTCAGCAAAAATTTGTCTTATGGTCCCTGAGGAGTTTGCTGTTTCAGCAGCTACAAGAAGTTTTGATTTCTTTCCTCCTGTTGCATTGGTATGTCCTAATTTTAGTTCACTGCTTAGCCTACTGTCATGGTCTAGTCTTGGTCACTGATCATTTCATGCTGTATATCGTGCAACTCTGACATAAACCATCACTTTTGGCCCTGAAAAGTGCCCAGTCTATCGCAGGTTACCCTGGAAGAGAAAAGTAGCTCAAAAATTTGAACAACAGGTGAAGCTAGCTCTTTCACGCTGCCGCTATGCAGTAGCAACATGAGTGGTATTCACCACTAACAGGATGCTACCGTCAAGCCAAAAAGACGTTCTGCCTATCACACAAATGAGTGATGTGGTATATGGATTTCGGTGCCAGTGTGATGCTAGGTATGTAGGCTGTATGTCCCAAAGACTAGCGGATTGTATCAAACAGCATGTCCCAGCCGGTGTTCACAATGGGCAAGGTACAGACCGTACCCAACCAGCCCGTGCTTGCAAAGCTCAAAACACAGTGTTCAACATTAGATGTGATTCTGTGATTGGACAACATTTGCTAAATAATCCTCAATGTGTTCAGAATTATGCTGACAACCAATTTAAAATCGTCAGTCTAGCTCACAGTGCGGTGCATTTGTGGTACTAGAAGCTACATATATTAATACACAGGGCTTGTACTTTACACACAGAAAGAACATGTGCACACATTGCGCCTGTTTTAGCTAAAGAAAATAAGTGACAACTATTTGCTGGTTCATTCTTCAGGGCAATGCCTTGACCAATCAGAGTCAAGCTGCCTGGTTTAAATCTCAAACAATACTTGGCAGTTAACTGTCAGTCACCATCAACCAGTGCATTCTCCATGGTAATGCCTCTACCAATCATAGTCCACTTGCCAACCAATCAGCACTCTCTTCTTATACAGTATAAATTTGTTGTCTCCATTGGATTTGTATTTTTGTGAAATGTCCTGATAAGTGCAAGATGCAAGGCTTCGACAAAAATGTCTCTTTTTTCAGCAATACTCAAGTTCTGTACCACCCAATGACTACTTAGAGAATTGTCATTGATAGGTTTTTTTTTTAACTAGAAAGGAATTTAACTAGAAATTTTGATTGTGATTTAATGATCATGGTTGGTTTGTGAGAGCAGAAAGGCCTTTAACAGGATATATTATTAACCCATTCTCTTTTGGAAGGAAGGATGAAACATAGGCCATTTTGAACCGTCTTTTGGCTAGTGCAATGGTGCAAACCAAATAAGTTAATCAAGAGATTACAAATCCTTGTCAAGTTTGTGCGCTTACCCCCTAGGGAATTAAACACCTTACCTGTCAAAGGCAGGCCCAATCATAGGTGCTGGCAGATGATGCTGACTTTAAGTAGCACAGAAAAGTGTTGGCTATGGCTCGGTTGGTATCAAACTTACCCCTGAATCACAAGGTTCTGGGTTCAAATTCCACTCCAGGACTTGAGTGCAAAAATAAAGGCTAACACTCCAGTGCAGTACTGAGGAGTTTTATGATGTCTTTTGTATGGGATGTTAAACCAAGGCCCCATCTGCCTAATCAGGTGGATGTAAAAGATCCTATGGCACCATCTTGAAGAAGAGCAAGGGAGTGGCCTGGCCAATATTTAGCCATCAATCAACATCACAAAACAAATTGTCTGGCAATTATCACATTGCTGTTTGTGGGAGCCTGCTGTGCGCAAATTGGTAGCTTAGTTTCTTATGTTACAACAATGACTACATTTTAAAAGTACTTGCTGTAAAGCAGTTTGAAACGCCCTGTGGTTGTGAAAAGTGTTTTATAGATGCAAGTCTGTCTTTATTTAACCTTTGGCTTGGGTCATCTGGTACTATGCCCATTATAAGGAACAAACCAAATTCCTTCAGCAGAAGGAAGTGCCAAGGGTCTTGATGTTCGACTGGTGATCGTTTGAGGGTTTCAATCCTGCACATGGGTAAATTCAATGGTATAGGGCTTTGTCCACTGAGGTGCTTGCCATCAATGGGTGGAAAATTGCAAAATGCTGTATACAATTATATCTTATACACTCTTTGGACAAGGCCATGGAGGTGGGAGAGGGTCGATATTTTCAAAATTTATCCTATAAAGCGATCGGCAGCAAGGAAGTGCCAAGTACAATTCTACAACAACAACTTATATTTATATATTATTATTTATATGGTGCTTTGAACATCCTAAAAAGTTCCCACAGTGGCAGGAGCATTATCAAACAAAAGCTAACACTGAGCCACTTGAAGAATTATTAGGACAGGTGACCAAAATCTTGATCAAAGATGTAGATTTTTAGAGGCAACATAAAGGAGGTAGGAAGGCAAAGAAGCAAAAAGCTTTAATAGGGAATTCCAGAGTTTTGGATCTAGACAGCTGAAGGGACTGACACCAAAGATGGAGCCAGAAGAGGGAATGCACAAGAGGCCAAAATTTGAGGGGTGTGGAGATCCTGAAGGGCTGTAAAGCTGGAGGAACTTATTGGGAGGCTGAGGTTATGGAGGGATGTGAACACCAAGATGAAGATTTTAAAAGTGAGGCATTGCAGGATCAGGAGTGTATGTAAGCCAGAGAGTGCCGCACAGGCTAAAACTGCTTTCTTAAATTTATACAGTGGTTAATTAATAAATCTTTCAGTTTGACAGGTTTCTTTCAGCCTGATGAGTGGTGAGGTTTTGGATGAAGCAGTTTTGCTTTGCAGGTCTTCTATATGGGGAGCTGAATGTGTGTGGTGTAAATCTTGGTTCAACTGCAAAATTCAGATTTCCTGCCTAAACATGGGGAATTCTCAGGATTTATCCAGTTCAAAGTCCAAGAAGTTGGAGCTGTCAATCATACATAATTAAAGAACCAGCAAATATGGACTATTTTATGGAACTTTGGTGAAAAAGTTGCCTGGTTCTTGGAAAGAATTGGACCCTTTAACAATGACAATGAGCTTAGTGATCAGGAGGGCTAGCTGAGTGGGTAGGAGATCAAGAGAGAGAGGTTGAGTCTCATGGAATAGATGAACCGGGAGAGGGCAGGAGGGGATACAGGAGGGATGAATGGCAGTGCTAGGAAGAATCAGGGCAGGAGTGGGTAGGAGATGTAGAGATTAGAAGCAAGGAGGTGGGGGTGGTGGGGTGGTGGGAATTGTTATAGGGGAAGAAAGTTAGCAGCAGAGGTGGCTGCATGGATGGCTTCAGTCCTGGAAACAAAGTAATACATGAGCTCTGTACATTCTAAGGGTAAATCCAATGCTCCTGCACTCAGTTAGGGAGCTGCACTTGAAGTGAATGCAGATCAGTGATGGGTGTAGGCCCTGATTCTCACTGAACTTGACTGTCTTTTGAGGAGTGTATAATAGCTGAATTTACCCTTGGATGTCCTCCTTTCATAACACTGAGGATTACAGGACAATTCTCAGAACATTTCTCCTTTTAAAATAAATATTTTGCTGCTAGATGGTTTTGTGCCCTGGTGGCAGCAGCAAGGAACAGAATATAAGCTGCTGATGCTTTTCCAACGAGCTGCTGTCTGCCATGCCAGATTCCCGGCCATGTATTGACATATGAATTATTAAACCTTAATGTGAAAAGTCTTGGGAGCACCTGAAGTTCTTTAGGGGACCTGAAGACAATGGTCCATGTCCTCCGACTTCCAGATTGTCAGAGGTATGTCCCAAGATGCCTGTCAGGACCCTGCGGAAGCCCCAGGTGCTGACCTCCGTGGGAATTACCCAGGAGGTTTCAACTTTCCGCTGGGCAATTCCCTGGGACCCTCTACAAATGTCTGACTCTGAATCAGAGTCGGAGACTTGGGACAGTTCCAGGGGTGCTTACCTGGTTAGTTACCCAGGAAATGTTAGGCAGAAAAAATCCTAGTCTAACACCTGGATAACCACACAACTGACACACCCAATGATTCACACAGACCTCCTGACTACACCTTCTGACCTCACCCCGCGAATACCTCCTGAGACCCTGACAACTACCCCAACCTGACCTGACCTTACAACCCCTCAACCCGACGATCAACCTGACTACCCCTCCTGACCCAACAATCCCCCTGACTCACCTACCACCTCACCTGCCTACCACCCTACCGATCTGCTACCCTACCCACCTGCCACCTCACCACCTGCCACCCTACCTACCTACCATCTCACCCACCCGCCACCCTGCCCACCTACCACCTCACCACCTGCCACCCTACCCACCTACCATCTCACCCACCCGCCACCTTGCCCACCTACCACCTCACCCACCTGCCACCCTACCGACCTACCACCTCACCCTCTTTACCTGCCCTGTCTTGCCCCTGATGCTGCACCGCTGCAATGGAGCTCTCTGAGGAACGCTGTGCTTCCCATCTCTGGTAAAGCCGTTCTTGGAAGGCCCGGTGAGAAATGCGGAGCAGGGTCAAGGCGTGGAAATGTTCAAGTGAATCGACAATCCTCCGAAGGTCCGGGCCAATGGTTTCTAGCAGGCTTGTATCACTTACTTTTGCAGAACCGAGACATTGATAGGCTATAGCCTTTCATGCAGCAGATATTTGGGATATGAACGAGTTGGTGCATGGTTTGAGCAGTTGATTGGGTTATTTCATAATATTAATTAAAGGGCCCTGCCTCCATGACGTTTCTAAATTCTTTTCCACATTGGCTTTCACTGCGATTCTTCATGGCTATCTTGGTATCTCAGTCAATTGCCTGGTTTTCAATTGATTTGGGGGCATTGTCCTGATGACTACAATGAAGTGGATCAGGAGCCATGCCTTATAGAAAATAGTTTGCACTCCTAAAATGTCTCGGCTCTGGCATATTTAAATTGTGCGTGAGTTGCAAATACACTAACCCTAACCATTTTGTGGTTAATCAGTTTCTTAATAAAGGCTTGATCAGTTAATTTTGAGAAGCAATTACTCTTTATTTATATTGCTTCGGATGGGTCCAGCTAGAAATAATGACCCAAAGTGTACCGACTAGGAATATGTGAAGTTAGTGCACAGCTCAATTCCTTTCTTAATTACTTTGGGTACACCATGTGGTTTGAAGATCAAAGCTGCTAATGCTGCACTTAACCACAATGAAGGTATAGATAATATTGCAAAGAGCCATTGATTATGCCTCTCTGGTGCCATTAAGAAATCAGGAAGACAGAGCATCTCCTGAATTACTTCCCAAATTGATTTGGTTTCAGACATATGATTGTTGGTCTCTTGACCTTCTACATTTGTGATGACCAATAAAATTATTTTGCAGATACTTAAAACGTTATAATTTAATAATGAAAGTACTTTGCTTTTGTGACCATATAAAACTTATTTAGATGTCGACATGATGGTACCTTTTTAATCAGGGTGCGGGAACGCAGAGGCCTAGGGATTTATATACACAAATCCATAAAGGTGGCAGAACAAACTGAGAAGTCTGTTGAAAAAAAGACATGTGGGATCTTTAGCTTTATAAATAAAGGCAGAGAGTGCAACAACAAGGAAGTAAAGCTAAAACTTTGTAAGTCACTGATTATGGGTCAGTTTGAGTATTTTGTCCAATTCTTGGCACCAACTTTAGGAAGGATGACAATGCCTTGGAGAGGATGCAAAGGGGTTTTATGAGAAGGATGCCAGAGTTGAGGAAATTTAGTTGTGTGAAGAGACTGGAGAAGCTGGGATAATTCTCCTTAAAGAGAAGGTTAAGGATTGATTTGAAAGCGGTGTTCAAAATTATGTTTTGATTGAGTACAAGACTGAAAACTGTTTCCAATATGGCAGAACGATGGTAACCGGAGGAGATTGGTTTAAGGTAATTGGCAAAACAACCAGTGGAGAACTGAGATTTTTTAACACAAATTTTGAGGATTAGAAATAAATTGCCTAAAAAAAGTCATGGGGCAGGATTTTCTGTCAGCGAATGGGGGCGGGGGCGGGGTGGGGGCGGGGGTGGTGTGGGGGCGGGGTGGGGGCGGGGGCGGGGTGGGGGCGGGGTGGGGGCGGGGGCGGGGTGGGGGCGGGGGCGGGGTGGGGGCGGGGCGGGGGCGGGGTGGGGGCGGGGGCGGGGCGGGGGCGGGGTGGGGGCGGGGCGGGGGTGGGGTGGGGGCGGGGGCGGGGCGGGGGCGGGGTGGGGGCGGGGGTGGGGGCGGGGGTGGGGGCGGGGGTGGGGGCGGGGGCGGGGGTGGGGGCGGGGGCGGGGGTGGGGGCGGGGGCGGGGGTGGGGGCGGGGGCGGGGCCCACCCGCTGACACGTAAAATGACGCGGGGATACATCGGGCATGCGTCCCGACTTCACCCCGCGTAATTCACATTATCAGTTCGGTGGGCACACGGCCAACTCAGCTGTGCGCCCGCCAAACTGTCAATGGTCTATTAAGGCCATTAAAAAACTAATTAACCTGATTGATGGACCTGCCCGTCCAACCTTAGTGTTGGCGGGCAGGCCGGGATCCCAGGCGGGCCTCGGAAAAAACATGAAACCTCATTCACCGGCGGGATGAGGTTTCATGAGGGTATTTAAATTTTAAAGAAAGGTTTCAATAAAACTTATGGACATGTCCCAACTCATGTGGCAGTGTCACATAAGGGGACATGGCAGGGAAAAATTTTAAACATGTTTATTAAAGGTTTTAAACCGGAGCTGATCTCCTTGAGGCAGCACTTTGCCTCAGGGAGATCTATGCGCTCTTTTGTGAGCATGTGAGAAAAAGCGCACTCCCGGCTGAGGGAACCCTCCCTGGCGGACGTCACCCTGGGCGGGCCTTAATTGGCCCATCCACTTCAAATGGCGGCGCACCCCCCCCCTCCCCCCGACCAGGGGGGCGCCAATCGGAAGGCTGCCCGCTCCTGCACTTCCCTCCCGACGGGGGGAGAATGTTGCCCATGGAAGCAGATCCATTAGCAACTTTCAGAATGGAATTGGATAAATACTTAAAAAGGAAAGTATTTGATTCTATTTGGTATGTGAAACTAATTGCATGGGATGAGGAACTTCAGTTATGTGAAGAGACTGGAGAAGCTGGGGTTATTCTCCTTAAAGAGAAGGTTAAGGACTGATTTGATAGAGGTGTTGAAAATTCCACACTAGGAGAATCTTACATACAGCAATGAGATAAATGACCAGTCAATCTGTTCTTGGTGGTGTTGGTTGAGGGGTAAATATTGGGTAGGACACTAGGAAAACTGCCCTGCTTTTTTTTGAATAGTGATATTCAATAGGGGTCTGGGGATATCTGTGGGGTTTCTAATTCCAGTTTAAGTGCTGCGTTGGCTCTTCAAAAGTATAACCCAGGACTCCCTCATTTAAACAAACCTGGAAAAGTCCTGTGGCACTGGAGGCACATATTGGGCTCCTGGCAGTACAAGGAAGCAGCAGAATGCAGCAAAGGCTGGCAGATTGAGAGGGTGTTCTTTAGATAAAGTCTAATGTATCTACTTGTGGTTCAGGATGTTGCACAAAAATCTACCAGTGTTATAATCTATATTTGGAATCCAAATGCATTCAACTCTGTTTGTTGCATAGCAGCTCAAATGTTTTGTGCTAGAACCCTTCTTAACGGCTATATAACTGGCATATTTTATTCAATGCCTGCTGTCATAACAAAGATTTGGGAATTTAACTATTTCTTAAGAATTTCCATCCTTTGACAAGTTGCCGGAGAAGGTGCCCCCAAATTAGGTTGCTGGCAATATGGAAGGGCAGCTCAGCTTCAAAGGTGGACCTTCTAATGCTGGTTAAACATTAGCATTGTGAGAGGGGCTAATATAAGGGTACCTGCCCATCCTCAGCCAGGGTAGAATGGAGAATTGAAAAAGGGGAAAGGAAGTTCATTTTTAAGCATAAACAGTTTGGATTTTTATACAGTCCTTAACATTTGTGAGCTGCCCAGTGATACTTCATGAAGGACCAGCCGATGCAAAGTGGTAGAAGAGGTAGGGCAGGTGGCCAAATGTGGTTTTGAGTTCAGAGAAAGTTCACAACACTAATTCCTGGGATAAAGGGGTTGTCTTATGAGGAAAGGTTGAGCAGATTGGGCCGATACTCATTGGAGTTTAGAAGACTGAGAGGTAATCTTACTGAAACATAAGATTCTGAGGGGGCTTGACAGGGTAGATGCTGAGAGGATGTTTCCCTTTATGGGGAAATCTAGAACTAGGCAGCACAGTCTCAAAGTAAGGGGTCTCCCATTTAAGATGGAAACAAGGAGAAATTTCTCCTCTCAGATGGTTGTTAGTCTTTGGAATCCTCTTTCACAGGGAGCAGTGAAAGCTGGGTTCTTGAATATGTTCAAGGCTGAGTTAGACAGATTTTTGATCTAGATCTACAAGGAAGTCAAGGATTATTGGGGGCAGGCAGGAAAGTGGAGGTAAGACCACAATCAGATCAGCCATGACCTTATTGAATGGCGGAGCAGGCTTGATGGGCCAAATTGCCTACAGCTGTTCCTATTTCTTATGATCTTATGAGGGGGATTTTGGCAAAAAGAAATAACAGTGGAAAAGTTTTGAGGAGAGAGTTCAAGAGAAAGAGACAGCATGTTCAAAGGAAGAAGTCTTTAAATCCATCTGTCTGGGCGTGAAACAAGTGGGAAAGGGACAATAGTGTTTTTCTACTTGTTCCCTGACATCAGCTTGTTCTTAAAGAACATTATCAAGTGAACTAAAGTGTTTCAAACCATATGGCGAGGAAGCTATCGATACTCTAACAAGGAAGAAAAGAATACAAATTATTTGCGCCCTTATTTTTTTCCAGAAAAGCAAACCATTCGCGACTCCTCAGATACTGAAGCAGTCCATGTCCAAATGCAGCAAGACCTGAGCAATATCCAGGCTTTGGCTGACAAGTGGCAAGTAACATTCATGCCACCCAAGTATCAGGCAATGACCATCTCCAACAAGAGAAAATCTAACCATCATCCTTAACATTCAATGGCATTACCATCACTGAATCCCCCAGTATCAACATCCTGGGGTTACCATTGACCAGAAACTGAACTGGACTAGCCATATAAATACTGTGGCTACAAGAGCAGGTCAGAGGCTAGAAATCCTGTGGCAAGTAACTCATCTCCTGACTCTCCAAAGCCTGTCCACCATCCACAAGGCACAAGTCCAAGATTGTGATGGACTCCACTTGCCTGGATGAGTGCAGCTCCAACAACACTCAAGAAGCTTGACACCATCCAGGACAAAGCAGCCTGCTTGATTGGCACCCCATTGACAAACATTCACACCCCCCCACCACTGACACCGAGTGGCAGCAGTGTGCACCATCTACAAGATGCACTGCAGGAACTCGCCAAGGCTGCTTAGGCAACAGCTTCCAAACCCACGGCTGCTACCCCCTAGAAGGACAAGGGCAGCAGATACATGGGGACACCACCACCTGGAAGTTCCCCTCCAAGCCACTCACCATCTTGTCTTGGTAATATTTCGCTGTTCCTTCATTTTGCTGGGTCAAAATCCTGGAACTCCCTCCCTAACAATATTGTGGGTGTACCTACACCACATGGACTGCAGCAGTTCAAGAAGATGGCTCACCATCACCTTCTCAAGGGCAATTGGTGATGGACAATAAATATTGGTGATGGGCAATAAATGCTGGCATTGCCAGTGTTGCCAGCATCCCATGAATGAAAAAAAGATACCAGACATGTATAGAGGCATTAGTACCAAGGAACAGTACATTTTGGATGAAGCCAACTAGTCAACAGGCTATTTTAGATTTGATGAAAAACTTACAATATTGCAAAGATTAGTGATAGGCCTGGGGATTGGGAAGATCTTGGAAACCAGTAAAAGATGGCTTTAAAAATAAAGAGGGAGAAATTGAGAAAAAACTAGTAAGAATATAAAAATAGACAGTAAAAGATTCCAGGGGTATATAAAAAGGAAAATATCAGCTCAAGTGACTGATGGTCCCTTAGAGGATGAGACTGGGGAATTAATAATGGGAAACAAGGAAATGGTAAAGACTTTGCTCAAGTATTTTGTATCTGCCTTCACAGTAGAAGACACAAAAAGCATCTCAAGAATAGTAGAAAAATCATGGGGCAAAAGAGAGGGGAGAGCTTAAAACAGTTATTATCACCAGAGAAAAGATACTAGGAAAACAAATGGGCCTAAAGGGTGACAAATCTTCAGGACCTGATGGTCTGCATCCCTAGGGTCTTAATGGAAGTAGCTGCAGAGATATTGGATGCATTGGTTGTAATCTTCCAAAATTCCCTAGATTCTGGAAAGGACCCAACGATTTGGAAAATGGCAAATGTAACACCTCTATTCAAGGAAGGAGGGTGACAAAGAGCAGGAAACTCTCGGCCAGTTAACCAAACATCTGTCCTTGGGAAAATGCTAGAACCCATTATTAAGCAGATAGTGGCAGGATATTTAGAAAATCATCATACAATCATGTAAGGTCAACATGGTTTTGTGAAAGGGAAATCATGTTTGACAAATTTATTAGAATTCTTTGGGGATGTAACAGGCAAGGTGGATAAAGGGGAACCAGATTTCCAATTTCAAATTCCAAGATAACAGCATTGGGAGTGATATATTAGCATGGATAGAGGATTGGCTAACTAACAGGAAAAAGGAAGTTGGGATAACTTGGGTTGGCAAACTGTAATGAGTAGAGTGCCACAGGGATCAATTAAGGGGCTTCAACTATTTACAATCTATATTAATGAGTTGGATGAAGAAACTGACTTTATTGGAGCCAAATTTGCTGACATTACAAAGATAGGGAGGAAAGCAAGTTGTAAGGAGGATACAAATAGTCTGCAAAGGGCTATAGATAGGTTAACTAGTTGGGCAAAAAATTTGGCAGAAATTTTTCCCAAATGTGGGAAAATGCAAGGCTGTCCACTTTGGCAGAAAGAATAGAAAAGCAGAACTTTATGTAAATGGAGATCGAGAGCCTGTGAAATGCTGCAGTACAGAGGGATCTGGGTGTCCTCGTACATGAATCACAAAACGTCAGCATGCAGTTACAGGAAGTGACTAGGAAGGCAAATGTAATGTTGCTCTTTATTGCAAGGGGGATGGAGTACAAAAGTACAGCAGGAAAGTCTTGCTACAACTGTATAGCACATTGACAAGACCACATCTAGAGTACAGTGTTGGTCTTCTTACTTAAGGAGGGATATACTTGCACTGGAAGCACTTCCAAGAAGGTTCATTCGGCTGATTCCCGGGATGATGGAAAGGTTGAGCAGACTGGTCCCATACCAATTGGAATTTAGAAAATTGAGAAGTGATCTTTTTTGAAACATAAAGGCCTGAATTTTTCAGTCGACAGGCGGGCTTGGCGGGAGCGGGCAGGGGTGGTCATGGAGCCGATCGCTGCCTGCGATTGGCTCCGTGCTGCCATTTTATGCGGGTGTGCCAATTAAGGCCCACCCAGCGTAAGGCGCGAGCCATAGCGCTCAGCGCTACCTATGCGGGCAGGGGGGAGGGGAGAGAGTCAGGGCCAGTGCTCTTTCACGCATGCGTGCGAAAGAGTGCTTCAATCTCCCTGAGGCACAGAGCTGCCTCAGGGAGATTGAATTGCGATTGGAATTATTAAATAAATGGATTAGAAATGTACTTAAACATGTCCCCTCATGCGACTGTGTCCCATGAGACAGGACATGTTTTTACATTTAGGAAATTTAAAAAATTTAATTAATAAAAGATTTAGGAAACCTCATCCCGCTTGTGGATGAGGTTTCCTACAAAATGCAAAGGCCGCTTGGCCTTTTCTCCTGTCCATCAACCTTAAGGTCTTCTTTAAGAGCCATTTGCCTTTGAAATTCTCTTCCAAAGAGAGCAGTAGAGCCTGTGTCATTGAATGTATTCAAGGCTGAGCTAGACAGAGTTTTGGTCTACAAGGGAGCCAAGGGTTATGGGGGGGCCAGCAGGAATGTGGTGTTATGGCCAAAATCAGATCAGCCATGATCTTATTGAATAGCAGAGCAGACTCAATGACCAGAATAGCCTTCTCATCCTCCCATGATCTTATGAATGGAACAGTTTTCTTTTCAGACACCCCATGAACTTGTCAGGCACTCTTAGGTCAGGCACAGCATCACCGGATGCCATGTAAAACTCCCTCTACTCTGACCTGACTGAGATTTATTCATGTTGAGTACAAAGCACATCCTTTAATTTCATTAATAAAATATCATAGATTGCACAGTAGGTCTGCCTCTGATCTTTTAGCTCTGGGACCTTGTCTCAAGTGCAGTCCAGACTAGTGGGATGAATTTCTGCTGGCTTTACGGCTTTTCCATGAAGTAAGTTTAAACAGCCTCAAAATGTGGCCCCTAATGGGCATTGGACAACAGCAATAATTGCTCCAAATTGATGCCAGATGACAACATTGCTCTGGCCACAGACAATTGATTTTGGAAATGTTGGGGAGAAAGCCTGTAGGGAGCACTGTTCTGCACTTGGAGCTGAGACACACTGGAAAACATTAGAGGAAACTTTATTCTATTTCTAGCTGTGCTGGATTGACATGAAGTGTTTGATTCTGGCACTTAGTGCCTGAAATAGGAGAATGCTTCATTCTCCAGCACCACACCTTACTTAAAAGATTACTAGATAGTCAGAAAGAGTACAGCCTCCAGTTTTGTAGAGATTCAGTAGAATTGAAGCAGATGGAAGTGAATGTTGATATTGATGAAAACGCTGGGAGGGTCACTTCCTTCCTCTGCCTTTGTATATTAAAGGCAAAACAATTAATTAGCTTGATAATGCTAGTTACTGAGGGAATCCAAACTTCCTCCCATGTTAAGCTATCATATGGGTATTTTCAAAGTGAAAATTAGGAAACCTAATGGTACTTGGAGATAAAGAAAGGATTCTGTCAAGATACTTGTCGGAACATAATTTGTAAATGTTGTGACTTTTAGGTTTCAGGGTTATGGCTGCAGTTAAACATTTTCCTCATTCCATGAATTAGGACAGGCTTTCAAACTTGGCTCAAATCAACAACAGTCTCCAAAAATAACTTATGATCTATAACTCTCCTCAAAGCAAGCCTGTCTTAAATGGTCTTCTGTGAATGGGTACAGTGAAAAAGGGGCAATAAGTGGGGAGTAGGGAATGGTTTGTAGAGTTTAAATAAGAAAGCATGTTGCACCATTAAAAAAGGAAAGGCTTGCATTTAGAAACTGCCTTTCATGACCATGCTTTACAGCCAATGAAATACTGTCTCAATGCAGGAAATGTGCTGGCCAATTTACACTATGGAAGGTCCCATAAACAGCAATGAGATAATGAACCGATAGTCTGTTATTGTAATGATGTCGATTGAGAGATCAATATTGACTGGGACCCAGGGAGAACATCCTTGCCTTACAGATTTTTCTACAAAAAGACACGGTCAGTGGCGAGCAACTTAATTTTGTTCTGGTTCCCCAAAGTTATTCTGATTCATTTCAATTTCTAAAGTGTTTGCAGTTATATTCTTTCTATTTAAACTATAGATTGATGATAGAATAATGTAGTTAAACTAACATATTTCCCCGCAACTCTTGTTGTTTTGGGTATTACAAATGTTTCCATATCATTCCCATTTTGGCTCTCTCAAGGACTTTGCTGAAATGCACTGTACCTTCTAGCTTTGCATTTCCATTATAGCATCCAACTGTTTCTCAAATGAGTCCGATGTTCTGACCTCAACCATTCTTCCTGCCAACCTGTTCCATCTGTTGTCACTTCTACAGTATGTAAAGAAATAGCTCATGATGCCTAACTTAACTTTGCTCTCATAATTTATTTACAGCACAGAAACAGGCTTTTCAGCCCAACTGGTCTCTGCTGATGTTTGCACTCCACATGAGCCTTCTCCCACGCTACTTCATCTCACCTATCAACATACCCTTCTGTTCTTCCCCTTCCTCTCCGACCAATGATCAGATTTGTTGTGCTCTTCTGAATTGTTTCTAGGGTTAGAATGTCTTTTTTTTTTAGCTGTTCCAAGCAGAACATTATGCAATCCTCTACATTTATCCTGACCAGAACACTGTACGGTCTCAGTTTGAGCTCCTGGCAATTTGAACAAAATTGATTTGATTATATAACCCGGGATCTTTAATATTCTTTTTATCGGCAACCAACACTGTTTAGCGTCGCTGATTGACATGCAAAGTTAATGGCAAAACCTTGAGTTTAAAATTCTCATCCTTCTGTTCAAGTCCCTTCATGGTCTCACCACCATCTTCCCCCCACCCTCTCCACCCTCCGCACCCCCATCTCTGTAACTTCCTCCACCCCCACAACCCTCCGAGATCTCTGCACTCCTCCAATTCTAGCCCATTTTACATTCTCAGTTTCCTTTATGTCACCCTTACCATTGTCATGCCTTCAACAGTCTAGGCCCTAAGTTTTGGAATTCTCTCTCTAAACCTTTCCACCTGTTTACCTCTCATCACCACCTTTAAGAAACTCCTTGAAACCTCTTTGCCTAAGCCTGCCATAACTTTTTCTCCTATGGCTTGGTGTCAAACTCTGTCTGATAAGACTCCTGTGTAGTGCCTTGAGGCATTTTTTCTATGTTACTGGTGCTATATGAATCCAAGTTGTTGTGGTAAGATCCATTCCACTAATGTAATGCATGCACATGTTATTCTTACTTTCAGTTTGACATACTATTACAATTTTCATTTGCAAATGATCAGTCCACGGTGTTAATCCTGTTAAGTTGCCCCTGAAATATCTTGACCGATTCCCCTGAGTCCAGGGATCTGTCAGCTTGGTGTCACCTTTAAATTTAGCTACCTTGCTTTGAGATTGTGATTCCAAATTGTATGACTCCCGGCATTGAACCCCTGTGCTCTCCACTCAATACTTCTTCCATTGTGGCCTGGTTCCTCTTACATCAACCTACCTGCTATTTTTCTCCCGTTAGTCTGTAACTAAGCCATGCCCTGGGGTTGAATTTCCTCAGCACTTTCCCACTCCCATCACCATAACTTTGCAAATTCAATAAAGATCCCAATTAGAGGAGTAAATGAGGTTTCTGCCGAACTTCCACCAATGTTCCAATGGTGGAGTAGAATAGGCCCAAGGAAATTCACCCACTGTAAATCAATCAGCCTGGACATCAATCTTTCAGTAGTAATTCACCAAAGGCTTCTGGAAGAGACAGTCAACAACATCATCTCAGCAATTCGGGATATCACCACCTCAATAAAAGTGGTCCATGAAGCTGGTCAGACAAAATCCATCCCTTCATGTTGGTTGCCAATTATTGGATTATTTTCATACAGATACTGTTCCACTTGCTTTATGACTATTGGCCCCATGGGCAGAATTTTGCCTTTGGTGAGCAGGGGGCGGGGCCCACTCGCCGATGTGTAAAATGATGCGGGATGATGTTGGGCAGAACCCCCGACGTCATCCCACCCCGTTTAAATTTTCAGGAAGGCGGGGGCGCAGCAAAATCAGCTGCGGGCCCACCGACCTGTCAATGGCCAATTGAGGATCAATTATACAATTAAAGGACCTGCCCGTCCAACCTTAAGGCTGGCGGGCAGGCCAGGAGCCCTGGCGGCAAATAGAGAAAACATGAAACCTCATCCTCTCGCTTTTGGGGAATCCCCCCGCCCGGATAGGAAGTGCATAGCACTTCCCGCAGAGCGTCACGCTGGGTGGGCCTTAATTGGCCCGCCCACGTAAAATGGCGGCGGGGCCCGCTTCTCCAGCGGGGAACGACTCCCCGGCTGCCAGAGATTGGGTCAGGTCCGCCCGCCAGACAGGCAGAAAATTCTGCCCATGTTAGTTCTTCAAAGACAATAGCCTGACATTACTGTTTATCATTCTGAAACTTTCCTTGCATCAAGCAATTAAATTTTCTGATTTCACACATCTCCTTCTTGGTCTCTTTACCCTGAAGCATGGATCATCTGCTTTGGAGAATGTATTGGTTTTCTACCTCTGCCTAACTCATAAGTACACATGCTAGGCTTGACGCTGGATTATATATTGTTAGTGTCTCCCTCCAACAAGTGGTCAATTACCATTATCTCCAGTTCATCCCTATGATTCTCTCAAGGCTTTAACCTCCATATTACTCTGCTTGTTGTTATAACATGGACGCGTTTGTTGGAGTTAGGTTTTGTATTTACTGCTATGCCCTCTTTCAGTTCTCTTGTGGAGGAACTAACCTCTATTACTTGCTCTTATATTCAGCCCAATGGGTCCTCAACCCCATCTCCTGACAAGATTTGTTTTCCCCCAAATCTACCTTTTGATATTCCTGTTGATGTATTTTTTTATTTACTTTGATATTCCGGTAAAGGATGCATCTTCACTGTCACTGGGTCAAAATCCTGGAACACCCTCCCTAACAGCACTGTGGGTGTATTTATACCACATGGACTGCAGCGGTTCAAGAAGGCAGCTCACCACCACCTTCTCAAGGGCAACTAGGGATGGGCAATAAATGCTGGCCCAGCCAGCGAAGTCCACATCCCATGAATGAATTAAAAAAAAAATCTGTCTTCCAATGAATCTTGAAGTGAAGCTGTCCAAGCTGATGTAGCAATACTGGAACTTCAGCATATCCTTCAGAGGGACAGACAGATACTATAATTGCTGCTAAATTTCAATCATTACCAGGGCCTACATTAAATATTTGTTGTGGTCTCATCAAGTTCCTAGCTTGAAATGAAACCTCATTTGCCTGACTTCTTTCAAGCCACCTGTTTCCTGAAAGATATGAAGGAACCATCTGGAAGAGGCTAGGATTACATGTCCTGTGTTCCTGCGATTGGATTTTCATTGCACCCATTGCAATTGACAGCATGAATTTGTCACTCTGATGTCAGATTGTGTCTCGCAATTATTCCAAACATATGCTTAAAATGATTAAAAGCTATATTTCTGTCACTTTGTATTTTAACGTACAGTATTCACTGGTGAATATTTATGTGGCCTGTTTTGGGCCTGAGCAACACTTGAGCTGAGGTGCACTGATTGACTTAGTCTGAGTGCTTCTTCAGTACATTCAGTGTTTATGTGACCATCGCCCATACTTTGCAATCTCTGTGGCTTTGATTCACTTTAGCTGTCATCTCCTTCCTATTCTTTTGGTTGTGTCTATAATTTTAGTGGGTCTAGTCTAGGACATCTATTTGCCAATGTGAGTGATTGCTCTGACCTTTTGAGATCATGAAATGAATACCAAGCTAAAGGAAATGCAAATATGTTCAAAAATTAATTGGAACTCTTATCCATTGCAGCTCCTACATAACATACCATGCCACACTCATGCAGATACTTCTTTCTTTGGCCTCTGGCCCAGTTTATGCCCTGCTTCTCTACATTCAGCTGCTCTGTATGGCCAGACATAATATTCTTTGTTGGCCATTTTACATAGATATTCACCAGTTATTATTGGGGAATTAAACCACCAGTTGCTGCTCCTGCCTTTACCTTTTAACTAGTTGTTGACTTTTGTGACCAACACTGTTTTGGCTGCTCTTGGAGCATGAAGACTTGAACCCAATCGTTCAAATAGGATGCACACTAAATAGATTAAACTGAATTTATACTTACCCAGCTGCCCATGAGTCTGCATCCAAGGTGATTACCAGGCACATTAATATATTGGCCGGATCCTTTCATCTGCGAGAGATGATGTTGAATTCAGGCTCAGAATTTTGGTGAGGTCAGTTGAGATCATCTGCTGCTCTTCTTTTGATGGCTGGACAAGCCGATTCTGGAAAGGAAGTCTGCCACAAATGCCTCACTTGAAGTTGTCCCTTGCCAATGGTGTGGGATGATCTCTGCTGAGGCTCTTTTTGCAGGGCTGGCATCTGCTTTGGCACTTCTGAAGCCACATGTCATTATGGTGGTGAACTCCTGCCCATGGCTGGTGTCGCCATTTGCATCGGTCACATCAGCTAGAATTTCCCACTTGTCGTGATTGACGTTGAGGGCTTTCATGCCTCTCTTGACATGTATCCTTGGATCGGAGCTTTGGGCTTTAATAGATAGCTCTTTGAATATTGGCAACAGCATATTTCTGCTTAGGTACATTAAGTTCCTAATTTGCAAAACTGTTAAGAATTTTGCAATACGTAGTTTTTCCATAAATTTCCTTGCATAGTTTTTTTTACATGGATAATTTGTGTAATAGGATTGCAGAAACATGCTGAATACTGCTGTTATGGAATAATATGGAGGCCTTTTCTAGTAACCATAACTTGCCGATCTTATCATTTCAATGTGCCTTGGGTCCCCAGTGCCCTGATGATACTGGAGTTGCTCTGTTAGAGCACAGGACTGAGAGCAGGACTCTGAAAGGAAGCTTTTGCTGCTATATCAAAAGCAGGAGAGGGAACAAACCCCTAAAGTGTGTTAAGGCTTTCCTGGCTGACCTGCCATCTTTCAATCTTCCTCAGCTTGAGCTCATCCAAAATTCTACTGCCCCTATTCTAACTCACAGGTGATCCTGTACAGCCGCCACCCACTGCGCTGGCTGATCTACATTGGCTCTCATTTTGGTAATATCTCGATTTAAAAATTCTCAGCCCTGTTTTCAAATCCCTCCATGGCCTCGTCCATATGCCCCTCCCTCACCCTCTCCCAATCTGTAATCTCTTCCAGCCCCACAGCCACCCAAAATCTCTACACTCCTTTAATTCTGGATTCTTGTGCATCCTGATTTCCAGCATTGGCATCCAGGCTATCAGATGGCTAGGCCCTAAGTTCTGGAATTCCCTCCTTAAACCTCTCTGCCTCTCCACCTATCTTTATTACCACAGTAAAGGCGCTATATAAATGTAAATTGTTGTTGTTTTCATTTTGGACAAATGTATCACCTCTCTTTTTTATCCTGAATAAACATCAAACGGTAGGGACCCAAATTTTGGATTTTTCTAGACTCTACCTTAACTCACATCGAATCGTACTTTGAACCTTTTTCAGAGTTGAACCCTACTAACATCTACTTCTAATTTTTTTGAAGCTAGAGGCTGAATTTAAAGAGGATTTCCAAATTTGATAAGTATCCAAGACAGTCTGTCAATGAAAAAAAAAAATCACCTTTTGTATTGCTATGCTTCTATTCCTGGACGATATAAGGGAAATCAAAGGTCAAGACCCATGTTGAGAACCTACAATCAGACTGATGTTTTATCTCGGCCCTTCTGGAAGGTTCTTTTGCTATTTCTGACCACGCAAAACAACTAATAGAGCCCTCTATCGTGCCTCTAATAATAAGTGGGACAGAAGTTGCAGCAGTTTCCCAGTCAGTTCCCAGTGGAAACCCCTGATTTCCACAATACTCATGTGCAAACTGCTTCCTTTGCAAAATCAACCTAAAATTAAGCCATTCTTCAACTTAAAAGCAGCTTGCTAGGACTCCAGTTATAAATCAAATAGCCTATTTTCTACTCTTGCCTGCTTACAGCTATTTTTGTACAAATCAGCATTGAAATGTGAACTGCAGAGTATTAAATACTGTTCCAGTCCTCATGTGATTGGGTGAGAGATGAACATTACTTCAAAATAAACCGGCCAAACGCCACCGATACTTTCTCTCCTGTCTCAAACCCTCCAGCCATCACTAATTCTCAGCCTCCTTACTCGACCAATATATTAGCAAAGAGTTAACCTGTTCATGGAAGCTAGGAATCCTTGCTTACTTGATCCTACATTATTGCTCTTTATGTGAGAGCTGATACACTGCTGGAAGTAGGCTATTTGGTTTGGAGGAATGGAAACTGGCTTCACTATTGAGCCCAATTCCACCCTCAAACATTTGCCCTTCCAGCAGTGCTTGCTGGGTGGTGAGAGCCCTGGCTGGCTTTTTTTTTCCCTTCCTTAAACCAGCTGGTAGCCATTGCCAATTTAATCCAGGCTAACTCTCCCAGTGCTGTACTGAGGGAGTGCTGGACTGCTGGATGAGCTGTCTTTTGGAGGAGACGTTAAACCAAGGCCCACTTTGCCCTGTCAGGTGGCCCACTGGTAATGCAAAGGCACTTAAGATAATCATAAAAATTAAAAGGGGGTGTTAGAAATTGTCTTTACTCAGAGGGTGTTTATGAAATTCCGTTTCACAAATCAAATTGTTGAGATAAAGGGTCATCAATTTATTGAAAGGAGAATTCATTTCTTGAAAAAGGTGAATATAGAAACATAAGGACATAAAAATACAGTACAGAAGGAGGCCCATTGTGCCTGTGTCTGCTTTTTGAAAAAGTAGTCATGTTTCGTCCACTTCCCCACTTTTGTTGGTAACCTCGTAAGATCCTCATTCTCAAGTTCCAGTCCAACTGTCATTTAAAATTATTTATGGAATCAGCATCCACCACCTTTTCAGATAGAACATTCCAGATTCTGACAAGTGAGTGAAAAAAATATTCCCCTAATCTCCTTTCTAGATCTTTTGCCAATAATTTGAAATCTATGATCTCTGCTTTTTGTCCTACTTGCCAGAGGGAATACTTTTTCTCTATTTCTGGAAGGTTATGAAGAGCGAGGGGAGAATGGGATTAGTTTATATGGTGAAAAACATTGGCACGTACTTGATGGGCCAAATGGCCCCTTTCTGTAATACAACAGCAAAACACCACAGATGCTGGAAATCTGAAATTAAAAATTGAAATTGCTGGAAATATTCAGCAGGTCTGGCAGCATTTGTGAAGACAAAAAGCAGGTTAACATTTCAGTTCAGTTACCTTTCATTAGAACTTGTGAAAGGTCACAGACTTGAAATGTTAATTCTGTTTTTCTCTCCACAAATACTACCTTTTCTGTCTTGTGATATCCTATTATTCTGTGGGAAAAGTAAACAATGTCTTCAGCCAAGCTTTTGGTCGCAGCTCCTAATATCCTTGCTTGCCCTTGGAATCTGTTTTTCCTTATGGTTCTATGAAAGACCATGTGTTATTCTTCATGCTAAGGGCATTATAGAAATGTGCTGATTCCAATTGGTTTAGGGCAGTTTAAGTTGGTTGCCTAGATTCTGATTACAAGTCTTATGTAGGCCTACCTTCTGAGGCTGTTAAAGTGTTCATAAACTCACAGATGAAATAAATGGAGAACTGTATGTTCCTGGGGCTTAGAATTAAATAAATTGGCTTTGTTTTGCCACTTCCACGTTCATCTGAACTCTTGCATTGTTGGCTGATGGGTCTTGTTTGAATTGGATTTAGTGATTTTGTAGAAAACAAGTCTTTCAGGTTCCAGGTTTTGAGATGTCAATAAAGAGCAAATTAATTATAAAATCTGTCGCCTGAAGGAACAACATAACAATTAACATTTGAATATAATTAGTAGTAATGGATGAAATGGGCATTAGATACTCCTTTTGCCCATTAGCTGGTTACAAACCGAATAACGATACCAGTGAAATCAGGAAAGATAAATTAATTCACATGCTTTGCGTGGCGTCTGTGCTATGGTTTATGACCAACAGTATTGTTCTGCAATGCATTGCCATCCCAAGGAGATGAAGCTAGCTTCAAACAGTGTCAAAAATTATTTTACAAATTTCTTAAATGTAGCAATTTTAACCGTAAGTTTATGACACTGTGTTAACAACAATAACGTGGCAGAAGATCTTTGGTTGTGCACAGCCTCTGTGCTTCAGTCTGAGGATGGACCTGGAGACTGTTCAAGACTACATCATCTAAACTGAAACATTACAGGTAGAAAGGTAAGTGCATTGTAAAATGTCATTAAACAAGTAGTTCTTCCAAAATGACAATGAAGCAATTGAACTCGTTTCATTTATTTGAGGAGATTTACTAGGACGGCACCAGGGGTGAGGGACTTCAGCTATGTGGAGAGACTAGAGAAGCTGGAATTGTTCTCCTTGGTGCAGTGAAGGCTAAGGGGAGACTCAATAAAGATATTTAAAATTACAAAGGGTTTTGATAAAGTAGGTAGGGAGAAAGTGTTGGAATTTGATAAAAAGGTGGACACAAATTTAAAATAATTGTCAAAGGAATCAGAAGGAGATGAGGATCGTTTTAATGCAGTGTGTTGTTATCATCTGGAATGCACCATCTGAAATGGTGGTGGAAGCAGATTTAATAATAACTTGCATAAAGGCATTGGATAAGTGCTTGAAAAGGAACATTTTACAGGGCTGTGGGAGTAATTGATTGGCTCTTTCAAAGGGCGAACACAAGCACAAAGTGCTGAATGGCCTCCTGTGTAGTAAGATTCTATAATTTTGTGATTAGTTTTTGTCATGGTCATATCTTTATTACAGTATTAAAGATGTTGGTGAAGGGCCATCGGACTGAAGGGTTATGATGTGTAGTGGCTATCCTGAATGGGAAACGCATGGGCAGAGCAGGCAGGAACACCAATTCCATTGGCCTCTTGTCAATCAATCAGATGTCTGAAATGTAAAATTGTCTCCACTCTGACAATTTATTAAAAAGTTGCATAATAATATGAAAGTGCACTAAATGACACACGAGGAGAAAAAAAGAACACATTTGATGGGCCAGATGGCCTAATTTTGTACTGCACATTCCACGGGCTGAATTTTTAGGTTCCACCAGGGCCAGGAACAGAGGTGGATTGGGGCTAAGAATGGTGGCGATGGCCAGCATGTCATTCCCAGCGCTGGCAGGTTCCATCAGGGTGAGGGGTGGGTGGTCCTGAGATCCCACCCAATCCATTAAGAAGGGTAATTGGGATTGTTAAAGAGCTCATTGAGAATTACTCGATTTTGACGGGGCCGCACAGGCTGCACATGTTATCTCGGGGGGTGACACACAGTGGGGGACCAATCATGGCTGGCCCAGGAATTTAGATGAGCTCCAGGAAAAAGTGTACAGTGCAGATGGGTCGGGGGCTGGGGAACTCCATCACTGGCACACAGGTGCCGTCGCATCGGCACAGGGTGTGAGGAGAGTCAGTAAGCATTCAGGCAGTGCAAGGGGTCATCACTCTGCTGGCATTGCAGGGTACTAGGGTAGGGGCAAGGCTTCCAAACACAATTGTGTGTGTGTGTGTGTGTGTGTGTGTGTGGGGAGGGTCACCTGAGCACACCACAGCATGTGGCAATGGAAGCAGCATCTCCCTCTGAGCCGCGGGGATTAGGAACACAGGAGAGAGGGATAATGGTCAGCAAGAACACGGAGGCCATGCCCTCAGCATGGGTTCTACCACCAAGGAAGGAGCTACCTTAAGGTGATTGAGAACCAACACCAGAGGAGACTTTGATTCTCCAGGCAGTTGGTCACAGAGATCTGTGCCTTGTCACCGAAGATCTCGCGCCACACAGGTCACCAGGCCCTGCCAGTAGCCAAAGTCACTGTGGCCTTGAACTTCGTCACTTCCGGCTCCTTCCAAGAATCAGCTGGGAACCTAAGTGACATCTCAAAAACAGCTGGACACCACTGTGCCTTGCTGGTCACTGATGTCCCATTTGAGGGAACTAGACAATACATTCAATTCCAGCCAGAATTGGCCTCAGCACAGAGGGCAGAGGGTTTTGCCACTATCACCGAATTCCCCCAGGTGAAGGGCATCATCAATTGTACCCATGTGGCCATCAAGGCACTGACTGAATGCCAGTGAAGCTTATCAACAGAAAGGGCTTCCACTCCCTCAACATTCAGCTGGTTTGCAAATACAACAGGAGCTTACTGCATGTGTGCATTTACTACTTTGGCAGCTCCCATGACTCCTTCATCCTCCGCCAGTTCGAAGTCCCTCAGCCCTTCACTCCACCAACTTCTGAAATTCAATGAATGGATTTTAGGAGACAAGGCACATCCCTTGAAGAGATGGCTGCTCACCCCTCTACGAGAACTTGAGACAGAGCACAACAACTGAAGCCATCTGCTCAACCATTGAGTCAGCCATTGGGCTTCTGAAGATGCAGTTGCGGTGGATGGACCAGTTGAGTGATGCTCTGCAGTACCCTCCTGCTGCACTCTTCATAACGTGGCCCTCCGGAGAGGTTTGGAAAAGGACGGTGAGGCCCTGGATGGACCCCAGCTCGCAGATAAGGAGGAGCAGGTAGTGGAAGAAAAGGAGGATGATGAGGCAGAGGGGAAAGATGCCGAACACAGAGGGGCACAGGGAAGATGACTGGGCCTGATACAGGACTTGAGGGTCTGATCAGGATGTCATCAACCTCAGGGATTATCAGACCCAGACACGTTCCAGCTCAGCCTCTCTAATCCAGGAGGAACAGCATGGTACAGAATTCATTTTGAGGTGCCTGTGAGAACACTTCCGTTGAACGTGCAGCCCAGAGCAACTCCATTCTTACCACCAGTGAAGGATGCACATCTGCCCACAGGTCTGTCACCGTTCACAGACCCTTATTCCTCCTCACCGCTTCACTCCTCTTCTCCTGTACCCCCATTAGTAAAAGGAGGCTCACATATCTGGTTTCATGTGTCAATATTTACATTGTGTTCCAAAAGTAATAGAGTGCACGTTTACAAGTGAAATTGGAACCCAGTGACCCACTCACTACCTCCTCTACCTCTGCTCTTGACTCTTCTATGCTCTCCTCCCCTTGTACCCTCAGACGAGCTGGAGGTAGCCTGTTCACTTGTCTCGGCTTGTGACTGAGATGCAATTGGCAGTCATCCTCATCCTGAGGACATGTCCAGAGACTGCTGCATCAGCTTTATTGCAGGGGCAGCCTCTGTCACAGGGCCCTGTTTCATAGACACTCTCTCAGTCGGAGGGGCCAAAGATGCTGATGGTGATGATGGCACCCTCATCCTCCCGGGTGATAGCCTCAGCTTTTGGCTGGTGCTCCAGATGGCTGGAGCACAACTAGCTGGGGCACAACTGGCACCTCCTCCAGACATCTCTGTACCATCAGCACCACCAACTGATCAGAGCTATATAGCGTGGCATGTATTCTGTAACATCAGTACACGATTCCTGCATGCACACTAAGTGTTGTCACATGGCTGTCCAAGAGGTTGACCATTGGCTCAGTGGAGGAGCTCATATGGTCAAAACTCTGAGCTATGTTGGTGCACATGAGTTGACATGGACTCCTCCATTCTCTGCTCATGACCCCGCACTGTGTCAGGGAACCCCAACATGTGGGAGCACATCTTACATTGCTAATCTAAGTAGAGTTTCCTTTCCTGTGACTCTTGAGGTCCTGCATCTGCACTCAGCTGAGCAGAACTGTATCTGTATTTCATCCTCTGAGGAGAATTGCCCACAGTTAACTCTACCTCTGGTACCTTCTGCCCACTATTGCAGCCTATCTAACCACAGGCAAGGATCCATCGAGGTAACTGTATCTTTGCTGATGGCGGGTGTGCTTTAAAAGGTAAGACAGTGCTTGGTCTAAGCTTTGCTGTGGCTGCTCTTGGCCTGGTGGTGGCGAGGGAGTTGGTTTCATTGCGCCTACAGCTGCATCTGTGGAGGTACAAGAAGAGATTGTGAGAGCTAGCCTTGGAGAGCAGAATCCTCTGCAGGTGAAGTAGGAGGAGTGAGGCTTTGCAATGCATCAGAGTCTTCAGCTTGCTGTCAGGCAGGCTGGAAGTGTATGTACCCCTTTAATGAATGCGGGAATGGAAAATGGCAGTCTACACGTGGTCCACTCCGTTAAGTGAGAAATCATGTCAAATGCCATCAACCCAGCGACCAAACATCGATCAACGATTTTCCGATCTTCAGAGCGATAACTCAGGTCACCAAGGTGGCCCTTTCCAAGGCCAAGCAATGCGACAGGTTGGCCCTGGAACAAGAATCCTACAACTTAACAACAAAGAACTTTCTCGGGCAACGTGCAATTATCTTGGGGACATACTGAAGACGCACAACATTGACGTTCTTACAGCTCAAGAAACCCATGTCTCCAAAAACCGACAGGCCAACTGTTATTGTATCCATGGATACAACCTCATTACCACTGGCAAGATGGCACATATTTAAAGATTACTGTTACGGATTTCGATGCCCTCCCCCCAACCGAAGAAGAAGCCACCTACACCACTGCTATCAAGCTAGGGGAGTTACACATCACTAATATGTATAAAGCCCCGAACTTGAAATGGCCAAAGCCAGCAGCTGTATATCTTGGTGATTTTAACAGTCACCACACTATGTGGGGTTATGAAACAAATGAAGCTGATGGCAAAGACCCAAAAGACTGGATGTCAGCAGAAGACCTGCACTGGTCTTTGATCCCAAACAATGAGCAACTTTCCACTCCACCCGTTGGCAACGAGGCTACAACCCGAACCTCACTATCATGTCCAAAGACCAAAGTGGGAACATGTTAAACGCATCCCACAAAATACTCCTGATTTCCCCAACAACCAACGTAGGCCCATCCTCACCCGGGTCAGTATTTAAATTCCTGTGATCCCATCAAAATGAACCCCATGATGGAACCTGGCCAAAGCTGACTGAGACTGCTATAGTGGTGACCTGAATCCCCATGATCCCAGAATGTTATCATCCGTCTGTTGGTCTCCTGACCATTGCCACCAGAGAGTGCATCCCTTGAGGCTTCAGGGAAGAATACACTTCCTGCTGGATAAAGGAGACCCAGGACCTGCTCTGGCAATACAACTGCTTGAGTCTCTAGATTCAGCCAGACGTCAGCGATGGATTGAGTGCGTTGAAGGCCTGGACTTCACACACTCTAGTCGCTGTGCTTGGGCCCTCCTATGTCATCATGGAGCCGCTAATCCTATGGAATACCGGACTCCAAAAGTCCAGCCCAACCCCATAGCCTCCAAATTAGTGGAGAGTACAAAAGGACGTCTCAGCAAGAACACCATGCGAGAGGTACATCATCAACTGCACTGGACAATGACCTTGATCCCTCCACAAACCCTCGCTCCCATCAGCATTGATGAGGTGAAGGAAGGGTTAGCAGCAATAAAGAAAGGGAAGGCGGTTGGCAGAGATGGATCACCCAGAATTTCTCCAACAACTAGGTCCAAAGGGACTCGGTGGCTTGCGAAACTGTACAGCAAAGCCATGGGATCAGGATGCATCCCAAAAGCATGGCTGGATACAATGGTCTGTGTCATACTAAAACTTGGCAAGCCGATCGATGACCCAACAAGCTATAGGTCGACATCACTTCTGTGCATGACTTACAAACTCCTAGAACGTATCATTCTATAGAAAATAAGCCCTCTCGTCGAAGTCATGATCCCTGAAGAACAAGTGGGCTTCTGGCCTAAACCTAGTTGCTGCCACCAAGCTCTTGCACTCACAACACACACTAAGGCCAGTTTCCAGAGGAAACTCAAGACAGGTGCAGCCCTTGTAGACTCATCAGCCTATGAGATGGTCTGGATTAAAGGCCTGATGCTGAAACTCACAAGGATCATCCCCTGACCCAAAACACTATGCCTGTTTTGGGTGATGCTGAGCAATAGATGGCTACGTGTCCACCTTGACGACAAATTCAGCTCACCTCGATCCCTCAACAATGGACTGCCACAAGAATCAGTGCTGGCACTTAGGCTTTTCAATGTCTACATGAGCAACATGCCACCAGCAGAGCCGTGTAAGTTCACATATGCGGACACTGTTGCCCTGACAAAGCAAACAGCCACCTTAGACAACGTCAGGTCCACTTTGAACAGGGACCTCAACACCATGTCTGAGTACTTCCAGAAATGGAGGCTCAAACCAAACCCCCACAAAACAACAGTCACCACATTTCATCTTGATAACAAGAATACTAATCGCACCCTAAATGTGACCTTCTGCGACAACCTTGTATAACATGACCCTAGTCCAACTTACCTCGGAGTGAAGCTGGACCACAAAGTAACCTTCCATGACCATCTGAAGAAGACAGCCACCAAGATGAAGTCAGGAATCAACTTGATCCAGAAACTGGAAAATACCAGCGGGGGAGCCTCAGCACCAGTACTGCTGACTTCAGCGATGACTCTCGTGTACTCCATTGCCGAGTACTGTGCATCAGTATGGACCAGAGACAGTCACACTCGACTGGTTGATGTTCAACTGAACACTGCAATGAGATGCATCACTTGAACCCTCAAGTCGAACCCAACACCCTGGCTACCTGGCACACATCACCCCCTCCCCCGCCTACTGACCTACCACAATGCAGTGACCCTGCATGAAGCTCAGCAAATCAAGGAAATCAAACACCTCCCTATCCAACAGGACCTCACCAACATCCCTCATCTCTGCTTTGGACCCAAACACACAACCTCAGGCAATGTGATTTCAACCCTGAAGAAGCTTGGGAAAATGAATGGTCCTCACAAGAAGTCATGAACAAACACCACGTAAAAGACCCTACACAGAAGGCCCCTGGTTTCAACCTCCCACAAAGCTCATGGGCATCCCTAAACCACATCCGTGCAAACCATGACATATCTGGATGCACAAATTTAAAACTCTCCTGTTTGCGACTGTGGTCACCCAGACCAGACCAGGGAATGCATAACAACTCAATGCCTGACTCATAAAAACAAAGGAGATAGTACAATGATACACGCCGCCACTCCTGATGTAAAATCCTGGCTTGGCCACCTTGATGTAAAATTATAGCTGTTACTCTATACCCAGCGATACAGAAGGAAAAGAAGAATGACTGCTTTGCACTTTCGAATCGCCACCTCTTCAATAGCAACCCTGGTGATGTACATGGTTCCTCCCTCCATTGTGGCGATAACATGTAGCAACCCTCCTTCCGCCTGGGCCATTCACAGGTATTATGAGTCTGACTCTCCTGAAGGGACAAAAGAGAGCGAGAAAAGGCACTGCTGACCTCTATGGTCAATGTCGGTTGCTCCTCTTCATTGGAAGGTGCATGTGTCCGTGCTGGTAGGTCCTCAGCATCACTACAGGCAATATTTAATGGAGGCGACAGGGGTCTCTCAGCCACTGCTAGTCAGACTCTTAATTGGGCAGCAGTGGACCTTTCCTGGGATCATGAACCCCAGGGGCAGAATTACCTCCCTGATCAGAGGCTGGGAGCTGCGCATTGCTCAGTAGCGCCACTGCTCCAGCAGTTGCTGGTAATGCACCCACCTGAGGCCAAGAATTGCTGGGGGACTCAGTCCATAGGTCTGTGATGGCGGGATGGGGATCGCAGGGTGAAGGACACAGAGGATTGGGGAGGGAGGTTGGCAGCAAGGGTAGAGGGGTGGATTTCAATGGGCCACCCCCTTCCCATTGCCAGGTTCCATGATCAGTCACTGAGTGCCTTTGAACGAGGCACCCTCCCTCTCAGGAGCCTACAAGCAACCCCAACAGGTTTTGTTTCTTTCTGCTCTCCAAGTGGCGGCTGCCCCACCTATCCCTGGGGCAGCGGCAGGATGAGGCCCTTAAGTGGCCATTAATTGCCCACTTAAGGCCCCAGTTGGCAGCAGGGCAGGAAGGCACAACCCCACCAACCCCTAACCAAACTCACTTCCAGTGAGGCAATTAACTTCCACCCTTTGGCTCCAGGCCATTCTGAGGGGTCAGTAAGTGCCTCCCATGTTCATGAGCTGCATGTGCCCTCAGGATCCTTAGCTGGGGTGTCTGCTGGAGAGCCAAAACCCAGAGGCCTATCCTGAGACTTTGACACTGCACTCATCACTCACATTGCCAGAGTGAATAAAGTAATTGAACCTCTTTCTACACTGGAGCCAGTTTCTTCACCAGTCATGCAGACCTGCTTTGGCTGGTAGAGTGACTCCCTCCTGCTCCGCATCTACAAATCGAGGAGCTGGCCTGCCCTGGGTTCCAGGTTTCTGCTTCTCATGTGACATCTTTCAAACTGAAGGCAAAGCTGAAAGGTAATGAAGGTAAAGCAATGAAATGGCAGCCACGGCAATGGCTGCCGTGGTCTGTTCAAATCAGGCCCGCTCTTGCACAGTCCTCCCTTTGTTACCACCCTGTGGCAAACCTGTCTCCAAGCGAATTAAGGATGTGTCCCCATCAAACTTTGGGCTGTTGGTGACTGTTCATCCCTCCCCACCCACAACCCCAACCAGCCAGGCGTGGGCGGGAGGGGGGCAGGTTCAAGATTTGGAAATGGCCCCAACTCCCATTTCCCAGCCTGAAGGAAAATTTGCCCCATGACTCTGTGACCTGTTTTCACATCTTTGTCCATGCCACTGTGGAGTTGGCAGTCCAAAGGTCTGAATGGGTAACTTGGTAACGACCTTCTGCCCTTTTCGGCCTCCTATTTGCTCCCTATTTCCCCTCACCCCAATAAAGAGCACAGCATCAGTTCAGCACTCTGCTGGGTGAGTTGAAAAACCAAATGGAATCCAGGAATGAATCTGCCTCTAATCTGTCCATGGTACTATGCACTATTAAAATAGCATTTTAAACCAAGGCTGCCTATTCTGCTATTCATTGTTGAGATGATAGATCCTGCGACAGTGTTCCAAGATGAGTGGGGTTTTCACCTGGTGCTGACCAACATTACTTCGTCAGATAACCTGACCATTATCTCATTGCTGTTTGTGGGAGCTTGCTGTGTGCAAATTGGCTGCCCTGTTTCCAACATTACAACAGTGACTACACTTGAAAAGTCTTTCATTGGGTGTAAAATGCTTTTGGACAGCCTGAGATTGTGCCCCCCCCTCCTGCCCCCCACCCCGCCCTGCGAATAAAAATCTGAATATCCAGGGTACTTTCTCCCGAGTCCGGTTTGCAGAGTCGGGAAATTTTGCTCCTGAGCCGGGAGCACAGAGTTGCCAAATTTCCCTGATAGAATTGCAAGTCTGCCTTTCTTTCCAGCAGTGCCACCATTTATCTCAGCAGTATTTGTGAAATAATGCTGGTATCAAATCACTCCTACATAACAGCAGTCCCTGCACTTCAGGCTGATTCATTGCATCAAGTACTTGAAATGTCTGGATATGATAAAAATATTATATAAGTATAAGTATAATTCATCAATTATTTCCAGCAGTCCTGTATTATTGCCCAGCCTTTTCTCCCTTACTTATTCTTTCCTAGATATTTATGAGGCACGTGGAGTGTTTTCTGACTGTGCATTTTTATAGGGACCCTTACTGCTGGCAGTTCCATGTTTGACAAACGTTCAAAATTCCAATATGTGCCCTCACTGGACGTGCCTTCCCCTTGCAGGGAGGACATCAGAACATTGCCCACTATTGGCAAACAAAAACCAGCGGCTACCTATTGCAAAATTCCTGCCAGGCAGTCAAGTTTTGTCTTTGAATCATTTATGACCACATTTTCCGGCAGCCGCCAGGGAATGAAGACAGGCTTTCGTCTTATTAGGATCATTTATCTTGTAATTCTCCAAGAAGGATTTGCCGATTGTGCAAGGGGAGTCTGTTTTTGAAACACACAGAACTAGTGTTTTGTCAAGAATGCTTTTGAATGGGATACCTTTACCTCTTGTTTCTCTGCTCCTTGAGATGTGTCAAGCCACGGATTAATAAGGCTAATGGGTTGTATGTTGTGGAAGCCAGAGTACATCGACACTGACCTTCAGTAAATGCAATGAATTTATAAGTCTTTCAGCAATTGCTGCAATCCTAGGTTTTTCTGACAATCCATCCTCTTGGGTATCTTCTATTGTGTTCCAAGTAGCGATACCTCACATTGAATAATCATGAAGCAGACCAGAGAGTTTATGCAAATATTAAAGAGCTCCAGGATTTAATGGGTAATTGCTATTTTGAAACACAGTGCATCACCCCGTGACTAAAAACAGCTCTCATCAGTCCCTGCCTCATTTTATATTGCCCTGCCCGATTGCAAAGCAAATGTTGACACTTCAGCGAAAAGCAATATACGGTTTTTGACTATCTTCATACATGCCTTAAATCATATACCACAGAGAAAAGGTAAAGTGTGCCTTTGGTATAGGTAGAAGTAAATTGTCAATTTTCATAATTAAATTAATAACAAAAGGACTGAAGATATTCAGTTCTAATTTTGGTGCCTTATCCTATCCCTACCTCAATAACTCCTCCATCCTTATAACCTTCTGAGATCTCTGCACTCCTCCAATTCTGGCCTCTTGTGCACCCCCAGTTTTCTTTGTCCCACCATTGGTGACTGCGCCTTCAACTGCCTAGGTCCTAAATTCTGGAATTCCCATCTAAAACCTCTCTCTCTTTCTCTCCTCCTTTAAAGCACTCCTTAAAGCCTACCTCTTTTGGCCAACTGTCCTGATCTTTTCTTATGTGGCTCAGTGTCAAATTTCAGCTGCTCCTGTGAGATGTTTTACTTGGTTAAAGGTGCTATGTAGTTGCAAGTTGTTGATTTTGGAGGAGCTAACTAATATTGACTCTGGTTTTGCTCTTCGGTTATGGCCTGGATTTTCTTCCTCGAGGTGGGTAGCGAGAGTCAGGAAAACCCCTGGCTCAGCCCGCTCGCCTCGAGGATAAGTGCTCGCAAAGGTGAGATCTTCATTGCCAAGGAGCAGGTGCAGGCTGGAGTGGGCCAGCTGACCCAGGAAGAAGTTCGGAGGCAGCCTCATGTGGAGGCGGGCTGTGTAAAAGGTCTGCCTCAGTGCCGCTGGACATCATCCCAGTTAAAATAAGAGCACAAAGGCCCTTCAGCCCTCACCCCTCATACCCTCTCATCCTCCAAACACTCAACATGCTCCATCCATGTCACCTCATGCCCCCACCCATCACCCCCCCATGACCCCTAATGCCCCCTATGCCAAGTTATGGCACTTCAATACCCATTGATCCACTATACACTGTCTAGAGCCAATGAAGCAATGAAAAAAGCTTCATAAAAAGTAATTCATTCATAACTTTCTCCTATGTTGGAAAAAATCTTCATTACAAGCCAATAAAAGTTTCAGTCACCCAGACCTGTAAACTATCAATAATAAAAGCCACAAAGAGTTGAAACCACTTAACATGTGTAAACAAACATCGTGAAATTGTCAGCGGAGATCAGAGAGCTTCAGCTGTCAATCAAACAATGTTTCCGTGAGGTGCAGGTGTTTCAGTATTCTAATGGTTTTCAGGACTCTGAACCAAGCAAACTTAATGAAGCTTGGCTGAGGGCCCAGACATCTGTCTGGATATGCAGGGGTGGGGGGGGTGGGGGTGGTGGGGGGGGGTGTCATAAGGAGGACCTTTAGAAGTCACTTTTTAAAAGGTCCGCTCATGCAGACTAGTGTTCACAACTCACCTGAGGGGCCGTGAACCACGGCACTTTAAAAACCTGGCCAATCCCATGGAAATTACAGAGGAGGAGGAGATGCCAATCTCCGCAATGAAACAGGCCAGGCCGAGAATGCCGGATGCAAGGTTTTGACAGGAACAAGCCCACACCCTTTAAAGGCACTCCCAAAAATCAGACAGCCCAGGAAGGGGTTGGGAATCCCGAAATTTGAACGCTATTTTAAGGGGCTCCTAAGTCATTGCGGCTCGGAGAAAATACAGGCTTATATGCGGGGAAAGGTGCAGGGGGGAGTTGGGAAACATATCCAATTACCTTGTCAGATACATGGCAGCAAGTATAGATTAGAGATGCCCAAACTATAGGTGGAATCATCCCAGATTTGTACTAAGTACACTGGCGGACCTTAAAATATATGTTTTACACACTGGCCGCAATGGCAGGATTTTGCACCATATTGTGCCCTTCCTGGCATGTCCTGCTTCATTATTACTGCATTCACAGGTAACACGCTGGATCCCTGGTGGGCGGGCATGGATTTGCCTGAGACGCTATGACCTCGGTGCTTCCTCGCTCCAGGTGCCATATTTAAAGTGTACCAGAGCGCAGCCTACTTCATGTCTACAGACCAGGACTGCTCCAGGAGACAGATGGCCCCGAAAGCAAAGAAGATGGCAGCCCCCAGATTTAGTGACGTTTCTCTGGGACGCTTGCTGGATGCAGTGGAAGGCTGCTGCAATGTCCTCCACCCCTCCTCTGGCCGCAGATGAGTCACCAATCTGGCCTGAGAGACAGGGGCAGTGGCGGTCAGCACCACTGGAGTACAGAGGAGGTCAGCCATCCAGTGCAGGAAGAGGATGAATGATCTCATCTGTTCCGCCAGGGTAAGACAACCCCCTCATCAGTCTCAACTCACACACTCACAAACCCACCACACATCCACAGGGATCGCACACCTCAAGGGACAACACCATTAACTCTCACACACCCCCTCACATCTCCATCAGGCTCATATCCTCTGGAGATCGCATCCTCACCCTGTCCATGACTCCACTCACCACACAAACATGCCACACAGTTCCATGTGTCCTGCTCACACTCTCTCCATCTGTTTTCATACAGGAGAAGCTGGCTCACAACAGCAGGGAGAGGTCCCAGACCGGGGGTGGAGTGGCCCATGTTAGTCCCTTACTCACTTTGAGGAGTGTGCCATCGTGCTGACTGGTGAGGATGTGGACTGTGCCTGTGGTGACGGTGAGGTTGGTGGTGAACACTCACATGAGGATCCTGCGCCACATCATCCCTCTTTCAACACAACTCTGAGTGCTCTCTCTCCTGCTTTTGACTCTGCTGCCATGCACTAATTATCTCTACTTTGGTTCACAGGGAGCTCTGCCAAGCGACTGACATCCTCAGCCAGCCAGTCCCTCAGCTCCATCCATGTCCTCACCTCCAGCCAAGAGGACACCTCCTCCATTGAAGAGCTGGAAATAAGCAGCCTGGAAGACCTGTCACAGCGCTGACCCATACCCTGCATCAGCGCAGAGACATGCACCTCAGTGGGGCCTAGACCTAGAACAGGCTCTGATTTTCAATCTGGTGGTCACCCCATGGGCATGTGTCCGCAGCAGGAGGAGGCAGGTTCAGCCGAGCTCCCCGGCACTCGGAGGACTGCTGGGGATCAGACATCTGTGAGGTCCGAGTCAGATGACGAGCCTCTGGATTTGACCTTCCAACTCATCCTGAAGAGTCAGCAGAAGGCAGGGGAACATCACACTGAGATGTTGGAAGCCCCCAACAGCGCGGCACGTGAGTCGGAGGAATGCATCCACCTGCTCTCTGATGAAGTGTTGCCCCATGTGTGCATATGGAGGTCTCCATGGGAAGGATGGCAGATGTCATGGAGACCCTGGCCCATCAGAAGGTGGAGATGTGTGCAGACCTGCAGTCCATCACGGTAGCCATGGCTGAGTAATGGTAATGCCAGAGGGAAACGGGGTATCTCAACGGGGTACCAGGTACTCCCTCCCCTCAAGAAGTCAGGCCAGGGCCCTCGGGCACCCGAAGGGAGGAGCGGCAGCTGGACACCCCTGGGTTATTCACTCAGGAATCTCAGAGGCTGTCCTCTCCAATTTGCCTGTGACCCCCTCAGCCCCGTCCTCTGTCACCTCAGAGGGAGCAGCTGGCCCACAGGAGGACACCAAAGTAAGCTGGGGCCCTCAAGGTCTTGGCTCTCCAGAGGACCCACGCCAAATTCATCAGAGGCAACAGGGCCAACCATTGCACAGGCTGTCTCCACCTCTGATGCAGATGTCAGGGCAGCACCTAGAAGAAGTGGTAGGCCTAGAAAAGGTAGGAAATTCTGATCAGAAGTGTTTGCACGGGTGAATACATTTTGTTACTTTATACTCTGAAAATATCTACATCTACTTCTACATTTCTACTTCTCTTTAGCTCTCAAGAAGAGTCATATGGACTCGAAACGTTAACTCTTTATCCCTCTCCACAGATGCTCTTAGACCTGCTGAGTTTTACCAGAATTTGCTGTTTTTATTTCAAATTTCCAGCACCCACAGTATTTTGCTTTTACCTTAGTGTTTAATTCACTGACATTTCTCTTCCAGGAATGCCTATCTTGAAGAAGTACTGCCCTTCTCTCCAACAGGATTTCCATTTGTCTCTTTCATCCTGGTCACCTTCATTACTTTCCATTTCCCTCCTGGTGTTTGACAAGGTGTTTACCAAACTCGCTTTCACAGCCATATTTCCTTCCTCAGCGACTGTCTCCATCTCCGACTTACCCAATGTGGATTCCAACTGAAGTTCCATCCCTCATGTTTCAAACCCACCCAGGATTATAGGTATCTCCGGGACAATCAACGCTCCTCGGACTGCTGTTCTCCTCGCATCCTGAGATCCACACTCAGTGACACGCACCACTATATGAACACACTCGACCTCTCCCTCCAGCAGCACTGACTCATCTTATCTCAAAGCTGTCCTTGTCCCCAGTTTCATTTTATTCTTCGTCTCATCCGATGCCTTAACAAGAAACTTTGTCTCTTTCTTTCAGGTGTTAAGGAACGCAAGCTCCAAGGCACATCCAGGACCCTCCAGCCCTTCCTGTCTCTCTGACCCCATCCTGTCTTACAATCCCAGCCCCCAGCCATGTATTCACCATAGCCTCTGACCTTCCCCTTTTTGATGCTGAACGTTCAGTGCTCAGCAAATGACTCAGTTTCATACCCTTACGCCCTCAACTCAATGAATTTCTGGCTCGGCACGATGCTGAACTCTTCTTCCGCCGCCTTCGTCTCCGTGCTCACTTCTTTGGGCAGGAGTCCTCTCCCCGTTCAATGGATCCTTTCACCCAACTCCATTATTCCCCCTCCACCTGGAACCCTCCCTCTGGCCTGCTCTTGATCTTTTCATTGAGAACTGTCGGCGTGACATCAGCCATCTCAATTTCTCTGCTCCTCTCACCCACTCTAACCTGTCTCCTTCTGAACTTGCTACACTCCGTTCTCTCAGGTCCAACCCTGACTTTTGTATCAAACCTGCCAACAAGGGTGGTGCTGTTGTTGTCTGGCGCATTGACTTCTACCTCGCAGAGACTGAGCGCCAAATCTCAGACACTTCCTCCTATCGGCCTCCTGGACCATGACCCCACCACTGAACATCAAGCCATTGTTTCCAGGACTGTCACTGACCTCATCTCCTCTGGAGATCTTCCTTCCACAGCTTCCAACTTCATAGTCTCCCAACCCCGGACAGTCTGCTTCTACCTCCTACCCAAAATCCACAAACAGGACTGTCCCGGTAGACCGATCATTTCAGCCTGTTCTTGCCCCATGGAACTCATTTCTTCCTATCTTGACTCCATTCTGTCTCCCCTTGTCTAGTCACTTCCCACCTATATCTGCAATTCCTCTGATGCCCTATGTCATATCAACAATTTCCATGGACGTCCAATCTCTCTACACCTCCATCCCCCACCGGGATGGTCTGAGGGCTCTCCGCTTCTTCCTCGAATAGAGGCCCGAACAATCCCCATCCACCACCACTCTCCTCCGTCTGGCTGAACTTGTTCTCACACTGAACAGTTTCTCTTTAAACTCCTCTCACTTCCTCCAAATAAAAGGTGTGGCTATGGGTACCCGCATGGGCCCCAATTATGCCTGTTTTTTTGCGGGGTATATGGAACATTCCTTGTTCCAATCCTACTCAGGCCCCGTCCCTCAACTCTTTTTTTGGTACATCGATGGCGCTTTCAGTGCCGCTTCATGCTCTCATCTGGACCTGGAAAAATCTATTGAATTTGCTTCCAATTTCCACCCTCTATCACCTTTGCATGGTCCATCTTGACACTTCCCTTGCTTGACCTCTCTGCCTCCATTTATGGTGATAGACTGTCCACCAATATTCATTACAAGCCTACCGACTCCCACAGCTACCTCGACTACAGCTCCTCACACCCCGCTTCCTGTAAAGATTCCATTCCATTCTCTCAGATCATTCGCTTTCATTGCACCTGTTCTGATGATGCCACTTTCCAAAACGACGCTTCTGACATGTCTTCCTTCTTTCTTAACCGAGGTTTCCCACCCACTGTGGTTGACAGGGCCCTCAACTGTGTCTGAACCATCTCCCGTTCCTCTGCCCTCACACCTTCCTCTCCCTCCCAGAACCATGATAGGGCTCCCCCTTGTCTTCACTTATCACCCCACCAGCCTCCACATTCAAAGGATCATCCTCCGCCATTTCTGCCAACACCAGCATGATGCCAACACCAGACATATCTTCTCCTCCCCTCCCCTCAGCATTCTGAAGGGACCGTTCCCTCCGGGACACCCAGGCCCACCCCTCCATCACTCTCAAAACCTCATACCCTTCCCATGCAATCACAGAAGGTGCAACACCTACCCCTTTATCTTCTCCCTCTTCACTGTCCAAGGGCTGAAACACTTTTTTCAGGTGAAGCAGCGCTTCACTTGCACCTCCCTCGATTTGGCCTTCTGCATTCGCTGCTCCTAATGCGGTCTCCTCTACATTGGGGAGACCAAACTCAGATGGGTGATGGCTTTGCGGAACACCTTCGGTCTGTCCACAAGCATGACCCAAACCTTCCTGTCGCTTGTTATTTCAACACTCCACCCTGTTCTCATACCCACATGTCTGTCCTCGGCCTGCTGCAATGTTCCAGTGAAACCTAATGCAAACTAGAGGAACAGCACCTCATCTTCTAATTAGGCACCTTACAGCCTGCTGGACTTAATATTGAGTTCGACAACTTCAAACATGAATCACCTCCTCTCTCTTCATCCCTTTTTAATCCCTTCTGAAAATTTATTTTTATTTTTTATTTACTTATTTTTACTCATTTATTCATTGATTTATCCCCTTTTTAAATCTCTTTTTCCTAACCACCTCCCCCCACCCCCGCAAAAAGGCCATCTTTTATTTGTTCTATGTTGTTCTTTCACAGAGTGCTTTGCCTTGTTCTGCTATTCACACATTCTGCTTTCTTACCTTAATGCCACATTTAGCACCTCCTTTAGCCCTACCACTACCATTAACACTCCCTTTATTCTTTTATTCATGACATATTTGTCAATCTCTCCTTAGCCCCCACCTATCGCTGACCTTCTATCCAACTTCACCTGCTCCACCCTCCTTAAAAAGTATAAATTCCATCACATTTCTACTTCTCTTTAGCTCTAAAGAAGAGTGATAAGGACTCGAAATGTTAATTCTGTTTCTCTCTCCACAGGTGCTGTCAGACCTGCTGAGTTTTTACAGCATTTTTTGTTTTTATTTCTGATTCCCGGCACCCGCAGTATTTAGCTTATATCTAAAAATATATTCACTTTCACTGAACAATGTGTAATGTTGTCTTTCAGCTTCATTGACAGGCTTTGTGAGTCCTCTGCCTGCATTCCCCCCCTGCCCCCATTAGCAGTTCAGCTGCATACAACTGGCCCATGAGTGATTCTGGAGGGAGAAGTGTGTGTGGCAGGGCCTTTCAGAGCCATGTAGAAGCACTCTCCCACGCACGCAGAACCTTCATCCATCACATTCATCTCAATGTCCTGAGCATTTTCAATGCTGCCTGTTGAGGTTCTATTTCAGTTGTCCATCTGAGCTGACCTGCATCTCCGCACACCCACAGATTGCTCTCCCATGCAGCACCTGTGCCCGCCCAACATGAGGCTCCATTCACTTCAGATTTCGGAAACCATGGTCGTGATCAAGTATCTCGTCAGCTCCCCCATCCTTTCCCGTCCCCCAGTCACCCATGTCCTTTCCCCCATCACTGTCAAACCCCCTGGCATCACCTCCCACCTCCCCATCATCACCTACCAATCTGAACCCGTTTCTTTCCAGGATGTCCAGGAGGATGTGCACATTCCCCACCTTCCTGAGAATCCCACCCCCATCCACATTGATCTCCCCGACCTCAACCTTCCCACCCCCAGGGTCCGTGTCTCCCTCTGAGTCCCCACCAACCACCCTCGCCATCCCTTCTTCCTTTACAGACGTACCCTCACCCTCCCACCCTACCCGCTTCCTCTGCCCCCTCTTACACTCACCATTCCCTCCTACCACACCCACCCTCAGTTCACTCCCCAGGAGGCAGTCATTGATTCACAGGCCCCCCCCCTTGCACGTTCACCTGGACAGTTGCCTCCTTTACTCCCTCCTCCACACTTACTCTCTCCTCCATCTTTACTCCCTCCTCCCCTCAGACACATTCCCCTCTCCAAACTCCCTCCTCCTCCCGCTACCCCCGAACACCTTCCCCCTCCAAACTCCCTACTCCCCCCGGATACCTTCCCTCCCCGAACCCTTTCCTTTCGCCCCCAGACACCTTCCCCCTTCTGAACTCCCTCCCTTACACCTTTCTCCCTCCATACAGCTACCTCCCCACTTGCAGCATTGTCACCCATTACAACCTCCTCGCCCTATACTCCAGTTGAGGGAGGTGGTGGCATAGCGGTATTGTCACTGGATTGGTAATCCAGAGACCCAGGGTAATGCTCTGGGGACCTGGGTTCAAATCCCACCACGGCAGATGGCTGAATTTGAATTCAATGAAAAAATTCTGGAATTAAAAGTCTAATGATGACCATGAAACCATAGCCAATTGTGATAAAAAAACCCATCTGGTTTGCTAATACCCTTTAGGGAAATCTGCTGTCCTTACCTGTTCTGGCCTACATGTGACTCCTGACCCACAGCAATGTGGTTGACTCTTAAATGCCCTCTAAACAAGGGCAGTTAGGGATGGGCAATAAATGCTGGCCCAGCCAGCAACGCCCACATCCCACAAGAAAGAATAAAAAATAAATCCCTCTCTCCTTCCCCTGGACACCCTCTAAACTCTCCCTCACCACCACCAACATCCACTACCAACCTCAACCTCACTGACACCTTCGCCACCCCCTTCCCAACCTTGGTACACCTTCCTCTCCCGCTCATGGCTGGACTTCACTCTCACCCCCTCACTCCCTAATCATCCATAACAGACCTGAGACATCAACGGAGACCTCCCACCTTCCATTAGCTGCTTGTGGTGGAGCCACGCCCATGAGAATCCGTGATGCATGTGTTCCTGCAGGATCCGGTAGCTGTTGGGCTGCAGCATCTTCTGCTCCTCCGATGTCCACAATCTGAGCAAGGCCCTAATAGTAAGTCCTGACTTCTGAACGTCATGCTTGTCCAGACGTGTTCTGGGCCGCTGTGTTTTCCCGCCGGTGTAACGGTAAACTGGACATGGGGGACAACTCCAGTCGGGCCTTGCTTTGCATCCCATTACCGGGATGCCCATTGTGTTCATGCCGGCCTCCAGCAGGATTCGCGTTCCATCATGGCAGACACCATCGGATGATCCCGCTGTGATTTTGTGCCGACGTGAAACCAATTTCTGCCCCTCACGCTGTATTATACTGACCCCCCGCCCACCATGACGCCCATTGCCAATGGGACTGGACGATTTCACCCTGTGTCCTCAACTAGATGTTTCAGCAATTGCTGTACAAGATTGTTCAGAATCCAGCAAGGTGATTGTGTTTAAACAATTCCCCTTAATTTGTTTGTTCTATCAGACTCATAGGTTTCCAGTCTTCTCTTTCACCGCTGACAGCTTGGGCGCTGTCATTAAATTACAACCTTTTTTGTAAAACACAGGCGGTTCTTTTCTTAAGGCTGTCACTAGAATAGAGTTGTTAAAAACAAAATTAGCGTATTAATTGTTTCTCCCCCCACTGCTGGACTTCTTGTGGATATTATAGTCATTATAGTCATCCTCAAGCAGACTATTACGGTATCAATATGGACTGGCAGGAAAATTGGCACAAAAATATTTATTTATACATTTTATATATAAAAAAGTTAAAAATACAATATCTCTCTTGCCCCATTTTCCCCTTTTTATTTCATTTGTAGTTGCCCATTAGAAGTTGTTGTATTTATATCATGCCTTCAGGATGTCCAAAAGCACTCTACAACCAATAAATACTTTGTAAAGTGTAGCCCTGTTTTAATGTAGGAACCATGAGGGCCAATTTGTGCACAGCAGGCTCCCAGAAACAGCAATACAATAATGATCAGACAATCTGTTTCAGTGATGTTGGTTGAGCGATAAATATTGGCCAGGGAGAACTTGTCTACTCTTGTTTGAAATAGTGCTATAGGATCTTTTGCATACACCTGATAAAGCAGGCAGGGCCTCAGTTTAACATCTCCTCCAAAAGATAATACCTCCAACATTGCAGCACTTTCTTAATGCCCAGGCTAATTTTTGTGCTTATTGGAATAAGACTTGAACCCATGACTTTTTGACCCAGAGGCAACTAAGCCACTGCTGACAGCAAACACACCATGACCTATACAATATCAGGCGTGGGGCTCAGATCAAAGTGCTATTTTCCCCCATCCCTCCAGATGATTTTTGTCTATGCTCTTCTGTCTTTGCATTCATGGCATTAGCTGTAAGTCCTTATACTCAACTGGTTAGGAGCACCCCGGGTCCTTTATTCTGCTGCTTGTTACTTTATGTGCTGATGTAAAGTTTTTTTTTATACAATATCCTTTGCTGTTGTGAAGGAATGCTCTAGGGTAAAGCCTTCCAATTATATTTCATCACTTTTTAGATCGAGTCAACAACTTCCTCAACCATGAACCCACCACTTATTTACCTTGTTGGCCATTAACCCACCAGAATAATTCCTTATGGAAGTGACCATAAGAATGTAAAATGCTGGCAATTTCTTTTGTTTTAAGTTAGGGGAAAGTTCCCAATAACTTTACATGTTAAATGGAATGCACCCGTGCTATTTGACGGATATAAGCCAAGGGCTGAACCAACTAAAGCTGGAGTTATTTGCATTGAATGGTTCCATATGTACTTCACACCATGTCTGAATTACCTCTTATCCCATCTTTGATATAACTGCTCAAGGTGATAATGAATAAGTTTTCCTATGGATGAATGATTGGTAGTAATTTACTAGGTTCATGGGCATCAGGAGCATCATGAAGGAATGAAAGTAACTGCTGTTGGGTGAATTAACTGATTATGAATGCTGATAAGGATTGATCCCTTGATGGGGACTGCATTAGACCAAATAAAAGCAAAATACTGCGAACGCTTGAGATCTGAAATAAAAACAGAATGTGCTGGAAAAACTCAGCAGGTTTGGCAGCCTCCGTGGACAGAGAAACAGAGTTAACATTTCAAGTCCAAAATGACCCTTCTTCAGAACTCAAATGATCCTTCTCCAGAACTAAGAACTGGATGGTGTTGAGAAGCTTGACACCATTGAGGACAAAGCAGCCCGCTTGACTGGCATTCCATCCACCACTTCAAACACCCCCTCCACCATGGTTACAGTGTGTGCCATCTACAAGATGCACTGCAGCATTCGCCAAGGCTTCTTCGACAACACCTTTCAAATCCACGACATTTACCACCGACAAAGACAAAGGCAGCAGGTGCATGGGAACACCACCATTTGCAAGTTTCCCTCTAAATCATGCACTATTCTGACTTGGAATTATATTGTAGATCCTTCATTGTCACTAGGTTCAAATCCTGGAATTCTGTCCCTGACATCACTGTGGGTGTACCTGTTCAAGAATGTGGCTCACCACTATCACTTCAAGGGCAGTTAGGGAAAGGCAATAAACAATGTCCATTTCCATGCTCAATTAAAGAAGGTTTGAGAGAGTATCTCAAAGAAGGACAGAGAGATTTAGGGAGGGAATTCTAGAGCTTAGGGCCTAGACAGCTGAAGGCATGGTCACCAATGGTGGAGTGATGAAAATTGGGCATGTGCAAGAGAATTGGAAGAGGACAGATCTTGGAGAGTGTAGACCCTGTGGAATATCACTGTCAATGAATTACAAAAGCTACACAAAAGAGATCTTGGAATGTAATTGCTACAATGTGCTTACACCCATCAGGCGTTCAGTTAGCAGTTGCAAATACATATCACTCCTGATCACCATACTTAAAATGGGAGATCAGTGGAGCCCCTGCAGAATTGTCTGTGGATTCTGCCAATTTTCTATGGTGAACTCTTGTGGCGACCCTACTTTATAAAACTCATACATAGTATGTTATTGATTGAGAATTTAATGAACTCAACCTGACAACATATAGTCCTTGGACTTTAATACAAAATGTAAGCCTTTCATTTCTATTCTGTAAAGACCTGCATTTTGCAACCTATTGTAATTATTTGTATGTTGAATTGATCAGAATTATGCTATCCTTTTATTATTTTATACGTTATGTTTATTTTTATGAATGTCTATAACTGTGCCATGAATTATGGTTACTTGTTTTATTTGTATCATCATCACAATTCGGCACCTACCTCTATGATGATTTTTTAACAAACCAATTATAAAATAAAAACATCTTTCAAAATATACCCTTGGTTATCTATGACTCAGGTCACAGCAGGAATGAAAAGTGATCCTGTTACACTCCTGAGGGCTAGCGAAGCATGCATACCCTTTAGTGGTGTTATTTTTCCTCTAGAAGGGAAAACAGAAGTGGGAGATAGATCAATAGGCTAGTGTCTTTTATTTTCATTTCAGAAACATAAGTGAAAGGTCAAGGGCTAAAATCCCGGTCAAAACTAAGCCCTGAAGGAATAAATGCAAAATAAGTGAAGTATTAGCACTTAAGTAGGCCTAAGTGTATGGTTTAAATGCCTGTAGGCTATACGATGAAAAGAATGAAGCAGGCCTCAGGATGTCCCAAAGTGTTTTACACTCAATGAAGCACTGTGGTAACGCAGAAAGGTTCTGTTTTTGCAGTGAAGATCTATTTATGCTCTTTGGTGGACGAGAAAGAGCCAATCATATCTCAGTTTAGATTGTTAGGGACTAGGATTCAGATGGACAAATTCCTAGGTTGTATGCATCATTAAGATAAAACCTGAGAAAAACTCAAAACACTCATGCCTTGTGTTATGTTTTGACAGCAAAGCCATGGATTACATTGAAGTCTGTGGTCAACCCTCTGACTGGATGGTGCCAACTCTGTTATTTCATGGAAGCTCCGTACATTCCCAAAACACCTTTTGTGGAGAACCATATATTTTTTTAAATTATTTTTTCATGGGATGTTAATGTCACTGCCAAGGCCAGCATTAGTTTCCCATCCCTAATTGCCCTTGAACTGAGTTGCTTGCTAGGCCAGTTTAAATGGCTGTTAAGAGTCAGCCACATATTGCTGAGGATCTGGAGTTGCATGTAGGCCAGACCAGGTAAGGATGACGGTTTTCCTTCCCTAAAGGGCATTAGTGAACCAAATAAATTTTCTTAACAATTGTTGATAGCTTCATGGTATTACTGAGACTAGCTTTCAATTCCAGATTTTATTAATTGAATTTAAATTTCACCAACTGCTATATGGTGGATTTGAACCCATGTGCCCAGAGCATTTGCCTGGGCCTCTGTATTATGAGTCCAGTGACATTACCACTAAACCATTACCTGCTTATAAATCTTTGAGAGAGATCAATTGTCAGCATCTCTGGGTAGAAATAGCATTGAAGCAAATTTTTACAATATGAGATGTCACTTTGTTATTGTGGTTATCTGGGGTGCAACACACCTTTAAGAGAATGTGAGCAGATTGACCACGTGTCTGTATTACCCAATTGCTGTGTAGCCCGGGGTACAATGTTAATCAGCCATTTAGCATAGGGTCTGTTTGGAGAAGCACACACGTGCTAGTGCTCTGTTGTGTTAATAAACAGCACGTGCTTCATCTTACATTGGTCTCTGCATGTGCAGAATCTCGTTTACCAACTCACTCTCCAATAGCTAGGCGTGCAACCATGTTTGCTGAGCAAAGGAACATAACAGTCATCAAGGAACCGCCTGGGAGCAGCCAGTCAGCTCAACAACATAGGGCAGCACATCCTGCGGTCACGGTTTTCTGGCCTCACCACGGCGGGTTCCCCCGTGGCGAATGTGGCGAGCCATTCAAATCTCCATTGACTTTGGCAGGACGGGAATATCCATCCTTCAGGAGGGGCCAGAAAATCTTGCCCTGAATTACACTAACAAGGCTGTGGGTTCATTCTCATTCCAGAGGCTTGAGCACAAAATCTATAATGACATTGAGGAAATGCTGCAGTATCACAGGTTCCATCATTTGAATGAGATGTTAAACAGAGGTCCTATCTGTTCAAAAACAGAATTACCTGGAAAAACTCAGCAAGTCTGGCAGCATCGGCGGAGAAGAAATCAGTTAACGTTTCGAGCCTTCATGGCCCTTCGGCAGAACTGCAGCATAGTTTCAACAAGGGAGAAATATAAATTGGTTTAAGGTGGGTGGGGGGGGGTGGGGGAAGAGACACATTGAGGGTGTGGTGTGATGATTGTGGAGATGAGCAGATAATCAAAAGATGTCACAGACAAAAGGGTCAAAGAGGTGTTGAAGGTGGTGGTCTTTGTCTGAGAAAAGTGCTAATTAAGAATGGAAGACAGGATATTCAAAGTACAGCTCTAGTGGGGGTGGGGTGGAAAGACTAAAGGTTTTAGTTTTAGGTTTAAAAATAATGGAAATAGGTGGGGAAAGAAGAATCTATATAAATTATTGAAAAAAAAGCCGGGGGGGGGGGAAAGAAACGGGGTGGGGATGGGGGGAGGTTTGTCTGTGACATCTTTTGATTATCTGCTCATCTCCACAATCATCACACCACACCCTCAATGTGTCTCTTCCGCCCCCCCCCCACCCACCTTAAACCAATTTATATTTCTCCCTTGTTGAAACTATGCTGCAGTTCTGCCGAAGGGCCATGAAGGCTCGAAACGTTGACTGATTTCTTCTCCGCCGATGCTGCCAGACTTGCTGAGTTTTTCCAGGTAATTCTGTTTTTGTTTTGGATTTCCAGCATCCGCAGTAGCTTTTAGCTTTTTGTCCTATCTGTTCGCTCAGATGGATAAAAGAAATCCCATTGCACTATTTTAAAAAGAGCAGTGTGGTTCTCCCTGACCAATCACTATCCCTCTTTTCAATATCACTAAAACAGGTGATCTGGTCGTTACCACATTCCTGTTTGTGGGACCTTGCTTGGCACAATTTGGCTGCCACGTTTCCTACATCAGTGTTTATGATTCAAATGTACTTCATTGGCTGTGAAGCACTTTGGGATGTCCTGAGGTCATGAAAGGGGCTATGTAAATTCAATCTTTCTATTTTGGCAAAAGACCCTGGATTTCCACAACGTCTTTAACATAGTAAAACATCCCAAGGCTCTTTTACTCCCTCTCGTCTCAATTGCCACTCATGAAAGTACATTCCAAACAGCAAACACCCTCTCATACAAAAGCATTTTAACTTCCCCTTCATTCTTCAAGAGATGATCTTCAGTTAACGCCTTCTGTCTACCTAATCACCAGATTGCACTATTTACTTCCTCAACACCTTACAGGTTTTTGAGACCAGATTGTGCATCCTAGAATGTACTCCATCACAAGGAAGTGAGCTCCAATTTGCTTCTTGCAGAATTATTCCCGTGAATCATCGAATGTCTGGGACTGCTCTCTGTAACAGCAACACAGCCATCTCTCTCCTCTGCCCTTCCTATAAATTTTTCTCTTCAGATATTTATCCACTTCCCTTTTGAAAGCCACCATTGAACCTGCCTCCCCCACACTATCAGGCTCTGCATTGCAGACCCTAAGCACTTGCTGCGTAAAAATGTTTTCCCCGTGTCACATTTGGTTCTTTAGCTTTTCTTCTTAAACTGGTGCACTCTGATTTGTGACCCTTCTGCCAGTGGGAACAGTTTTGTTCGACTTTGTCCTGAACCCACAGGATTTTGAACACCTCTTTAAAAGCTGCTCTCAAACTTTTATTCTCAAAGGAGAACAACCCCAGCTTCTCCGATCTATCCAAGCAACTGAATCCCTCATCACCTGAAACATTCTTGTAAATCTTTTCTGCATCCTCTCCAATGCTTTCACATCCTGCCTGAAATGTGTTGCCCAGAATTGGACACAATACTCCCTTAATCTTTCCCCCTCCCTTTGCCTCACTTTCCTCCTTTAAGACACTCCAAACCTACCTCTTTGTCCATGCCTTTTGGTCCTCTGCTGTACTTTTGCATTGCTCAGTGTCATATTTTGTTTTCTAATGCCTCGGTGAAACACCTTGGGATTTTCTATTATGTTAAAGGCGCTTTATAAATGCATTGCTGTTATTGCGATGATAACCTCCTAAATCTGATTGTGATTCCAACTGATCAGAAAATCAGGAGTGCAATTTCCTGGACCTCTTCTCCCTTTAAGTAATATCTCTAACTGGGAGTAACTGATCTGAAATTAATCCATTTGTTTTTCTAATTGTTTGACTTGTCACTAATAATCTATACTAATATTCTTTGTTAGATTTGTCTGTGGATAAATCTACCATGTTTTCTTTTAAGAAAAAGGATTGAGTTCAACCTGGAGCCCAAGGGGAGTATGTTCTAATTTCTATGTTTGTAAATAGAGGTACAATTCTTGACAGTTTTGTGAACTGCAACATGATGATTATTGGAATCCAGCTTGTAATTTACCATTTCTTATGGGATAAACATATACTCATTAATTCATTCATTTATAATTTAGAATGAGTAGAAATATGAAATTAAGGATTAATGTATTTTTGGTGCAGTTTTACCTGAATGAGTTTGGGCCTTTCAGAAATAAAAACAGAATTTTAATCACCATTACCCCTTGCCTCCACCCACTTTCTCATCCTATCTACTGCATTTGCCTGACAGTCAAGGTTTAGAGCATTTTCTTAGTAAGTTTACAGTACTGATTAGCACTACATTCCTTATCAGAAACAATTCATTGAGAAATGTAGGCCAAATAGAAATCATTACATCGTAATAAACAATAAGCCTGACAGTCAAGCTTTTAAACTGGCTATCCAGAATTTTTTTTTCTTTCATGGATTGTGGGCATCGTTGGCTAGGCCAGCGTTTATTACCCATCCCTAATTGCCCTTGAGAAGGTGAGCTGCCTTCTTGAACCACTACAGTCCCTGTGGTGTAGGTACAACCACAGTGCTATTAGGGAGGGAGTTCCAGGGTTTTGACCCAGTGACAGTGAAGGAACGGCGATATATTTCCAAGTCAGGATGGTGAGCGGCTTGGAGGGGAACTTGCAGATGGTGGTGTTCCCATGGATCTTCTGCCCTTGTCCTCCTAGAGGGTTGAGGTTGCGTGTTTGGAAGGTGCTGCTGAAGGAGCCTTGGTGAGTTTCTGCAGTGCATCTTGTAGATGGTACACACTGCTGTCACAATGCGGTGGTGGAGGGAATCAATATTGAAGGTGGTGGCTGGGGTGCCAATCAATTGGGCAGCTTTGTCCTGATTGGTGTTGAGCTTCTTAAGTGTTGTTGGAGCTACAAATCCAGGCAAATGGAATATATTCCATCACACTCATGACTTGTGTCTTGTAGATGGTGGACAGGCTTTGGGGAGCTGAGTTACTCTCCAGAGAATTCCACCTCTGATCTGCCCTTGTAGCCACAGTATTTATATGGTTGGTCCAGTTCAGTTTCTGGGAAGATATTAGAGATTAAAGGTGCAAAATGCAATGAAAATTGAGCATCCTTTTGTTGGTGCGTATCACCCGCCATCTTGAGAAGGGTGGTCACCTCCTACGTGTGCCAGAAGCAACTGATACAGCATTATTCTGAGGCCACACCGTCCCACTGGCTGCTGTGATGCATCCAGGCCCATTCGATAAATTCACAAGCCACTCACAAAAGATCAAGTATTCAGCTAATGTTATTTAACGGGCCAGGCGCCCAACTTGTAAGAAGAATGACTGCCATAGCAAAATGTCTAACAGTACAGTGAAGTGTTTTTGGAGGTGTTGTGGTGAGTTTCTGGATTTGGAAGTGAGTGTTGCTGCATCTTCACAGGGCTGGCAGAGGAGGAGGTGACCTGTCCACACAAATGTTCCAGTAGGTATGGGGACAGTAGTGGCAGTGTCTTTGGGTCTGTAACACAACAGAGAGATGGAGCAGAGGCTGCACAGATGGAAAAGTCTGCAAGATGCCCTCTTCCAACTCAAAGCCGGAATCCTTCATGCTCCTTGACTGTGGCAGGCCAACGAATGCACCCAACAACTAGTTGTGCATGCCCAGCAACCTTCTCCTGTATGCCACCCTATTGGGGTCTTCATCTGAGTCCACTTGCCCTCTGGGTTGCTGACACATGAAACATCCTTTAGCCCTGGCCTGGTTGCAGCCCACTACTGCCTGCATGATTGGCCATGCATTGATCTCAACTCTACTCTGGCCTCCGAGGTATGTGCAGTGCCAATATCTAAACTGGTAGCTGCGAGCGTCAGATCAAGCGATGGTGTTTCTTCATCAATGCTGTGCCTCTTTTTCCCTCTCCTCATCCTCATGGGCTGCTGTGGCTGAGAAAGAGGCAGTTCTTGGGTATCAGAAAGCAGGAAACCAGAACAGGAAGTTTGGAGTGCAGGAATAGGGGGAAAGCAAGAGATCCATGGGTCATATCATCTGCATCCCACTCATCACAACAGATAGAAGGATGAGGGTGAGCTGGGAGTTGAAAAGGGGCATAAGGTAGGAATGTACCATTATCCTCCATATTCTCAGAGGCACTGGATGCCAGGGCTGTGATGCAGTTGACCTCATGATGCAGAGCATCATCTCATCCAGTGTGCCCCTACCTTCCCTACTCCTGATGTGTGCCACCTTGACCTGCAGGAAAGAGGGCAGAATGCCAATGGTTTTGTTGCACTGTGTTTGGGTGATGTGCCAACTACAGCTGAATAGCTGAAGATATGTGGGGCAGCAAGGGATGAGTGTGAGGCTGGCTGCATTGGAATGTGTGTGAGAGTGAGCTGGAGTAACGGATGTTAGGTATGAGTCCTGAGTGCAGGGGCTGCTGAGGGTTGAGTGATGAGGGTGTGGTGTTTTGAGCAGAGTGAGAGGTTGGTGGTGTGGTGGGTAGGGGATGTCCCGTAACAGTGCATTCACTGACCTTGACTACTCACCTAAGGTCATTAGGTTTCTTGTGGCGCTGCCATCAGGCCCTTGGGCAGACACACCAGGAACTATTCTCCCTGGCCACCTGCTTTCAATCGCTTCTCAGGGTTGTTCTTAAGGGCCTCTTGTCCCCCCAGAGGACCATGGCATCTCTCCTCCTAATGGTAATATCACTGGACTTGCAACCCAAAGGCCCACACTGATGCTTTGGAAATATGGGTTCAATCCTACCATGGCAGCTGGTGGAATTTAAATTCAACCAATAATACTGGAATTGAAAGCTAGTCTCAATAATGGTGACCATGACAACTATCATCGATTGTTGTAAAAATCCATCTGGTTCACTAATGTCCTTTAGGGAAGGAAATCTGCTGTCCTTACCTGGTCTGGCCTACATGTGGCTCCAGACCCACAGCAATGCGATTGACTCTTAACTGTCCTCTGCAATGGTCTATCAAGCCCCTCAGTTCAAGGGCAATTAGGGATGAGCATCAAATGTTGGCCTTCCCAGCGATGCCCCCATAAGACCATAAGACGTAGGAGCAAAAGTAGGCCATTCGGCCCATCGAGTCTGCTCTGCCATCCAATGAGATCATGGCTGACCTGATAATCCTCAACTCCACTTTCCTGCATTTCCACATAACCCTCGATTCCCTTACTGATTAAAAATCTGTCTATCTCAGCCTTGAATACACTTAACGACCCAGCCTCTACAGCCCTCTGCGGTAAAGAATTCCACAGATTCACTACACTTTGAGAGAAGAAATTCCTCCTCATCTCTGTTTTAAATGGTCACCCCCTTACTCTGAGGTTATGCCCTCTGGTCCTAGACTCTCCCACAATGGGGAACAACCTCTCAGCAACCACCCTGTCAAGCCCCCTAGGAATCTTTTATGTTTCAATAAAGTTGCCTCTCATTCTTCTAAACTCCAATGAGTGCAGGCCCAATCTACTCAGCCTCCCCTCATAAGAAAATCCCTCCATACCCAGGATCAACCTAGCGAACCTTCTCTGGACTGCCTCCAAATGCCAGTATATCTTTCCTTAGATAAGGGGACCAAAATTGTTCACAATATTCTAGGTGTGGTCGAAATAGTGCCTTGTATAGTTTTAGCAAGACTTCCCTATTTTTATACTCCATTCCCTTTGAAATGAAGACCAACATTCCATTTGCCTTCCCTATTACCTGCTGAACTTGTACGTCATTTTGCATGGGCATCGACATCACATCCCATGGAAGAATAAAGAAAACAATGTCCTCCTCCACCACTAATGCCTCGCATGCCACATCTATGACCCTGGACCCCTCTTTCTGCCCTGCTGTTCCATTTTGCTTGTTTAGAGTTGCAGCAATGGATTTCAGCAGCGGCCTCCTGTTATGCAGTGTTGCTTCCTTTTAAGAGGGACAGACTATATTTAAGAACAAAAAGCTGGCTGCACTACACGCTAACAGCACAACACTACAAGGCCCCCTGCTGAGCACAGAGGCAGCGCAGGGAGCTGCTCAACACTCTATGGTACAATTATGAGAATGAGTTGCCAGCACCAAATGTGGGTACTACCCATCTCCACCAGAACTGGCGTGGGAAGGGAATGAATTACAATCCCTACACCCAAATAGAGGCACAGACAATTTTTTTAGCCCTGAGAGTTATTAAGAAAATATAGAGCCATGGGGAAAGGGACGATGTGGTTGTGGAGGGTACTAAAGAGAAAGGTCTGGGTGAGAGGAGGAATGATTAAATAACAAAGCAAAGGGAGCTGATAACTGACCAAGTGTAGGATCAAAAGATGCGTCCAGAGGAAGTATGAATGGTTACAGAATGCCCAAGAGAAAATTGAGGCAGTGGTCAAGTAAATAACTGTTGTTTTGTAGATGTAGTGTGAAGTTTGATTTGGAGGTAAATCGGAATTTAAAGGCAGTTATATTTCCTGCCTACATCTATAAAACTTGAGTGAAAAATTAGCTGGAAGCAATACAGATTATTTTTTGCATGTTTTTCTATTGTCCTTTTACATCGATTTAAATCAAGGTTCCTTGTGTTGAAGAGTCACTCTGACTAAAAGCTGGGAGGAGTGGAGTCTCGCATTGCTCCCTAATGCTTCCCCTGACAATAAATAATTCTCCGAAACAGCGCACAGCAGCTGCACTAAATTACAACTGGGGTTGTAATTTGTTGTTCAGAACCATACTGGGAAACATTTTGTTACGTCACTGACTCTCTTCATGTAACTTGAGATAATTGAGGACTTTCTTCATGAATTGTTGTATCACACACAATCGAATTTGTTAAAGAGATGGCACCTATGTGTTGGTCTCTATAATCTTCAAGCCTGTGAATTCAGCTTGAGCATTAATGTGACATTTAGACATTTAGACTTCAGGCGGAATCACCCCAGGTTTGCATGAAGTGCAGTAGAGGGCAGGAAAGACGACGTTTTACCCGCTGACTGCAATGGCGGCTTCTCACACCGTATTGCCCCAGGCCTGCCGCATTAATTATGCATTCCTGGGAAACATGCCATTTCCATGGCGGGCGGGCGGGCGGACTCTTATTTGCCCGCCCTGCCATCACTTTGCTACTTCCTCATGCTGGGCACCATATTTAAAGTGTGTCTGTGCTTCCAGCCCAGGACTGCTGCAGGGAAGACATTGCCCCGAAAGAAGACTGCAGCCCCCTGGATTAATGAGACGTCCCTCAGGCGCCTTTTCGACGCAGTGGAGGCCCACCGTGATGTCCTCTACTCCCCGCTTTGGCCACAGGAGAGGCAGCAACATCACCAATCCGGCTTGGGAGGTGGTGGCAGGGATGGTCAGCACCAACATCCTGCAAAAGAGGACAGCCACCCAGTGCTGAAAAGGGATGAATGATCTCCTCCGTTCTGCCAGGGTAAGTCACTCTTCTCATCGCTCTCAACTCACACACTCACTAACCCATCATATATCCACAGGGATCTCACTCACTGCCGGTTCAAGGGACATCACCATTCACTCTCACACACCTTCATTGTCCTCATCCCGTCTATGGGACCACTGACCATCCACACGTGCCAGGCATACTTGTCATCTGGCCTGGCAGGTATCCTGCTTACACTCTCTCCATCTCTATTCATGCAGGACAAGCTGGCACACAACAAAAGGAAGAGGTCACAGACTGGTGGAGGAATGCCTGAAATCAATGTTCTCACGGATTTTGAAGGTAGAGTCATTCAGCTGGCCGGCGATGACCGGGACCGGTCCTGTGCTGACGGTGAGATCGGTGGTGCCCGACCAAGTGAGGGTCCAGCAGTGCAACATCCATCAGATAACCATGCTGTGAGTGATGTGTCCTGTTTCACAGGCCACTGCCATGCACTAATTATCTCCCCTTGCTTTCGCAGGCACATCTGGGAAACAGCCGAGGGGGTCCATGACCCAGGTCCTCAAATCAAGCCCTGAAGAAACTCCTGAAGAGGAATCTGAAGGCACCTTCATTGAAGACCCATCACAGTGCTCACCCACACCCTCCACCAATGCAGAGACACACACCTCGGTGAGACTTAAGCTTTACAGTAGCCTTGGGATCACAATCTAGCGAGCGCATCACACTGTCTTGTCCACAGCAGGGACTTCCCAAGTCCTTCCAGAAATCTGCTGAGTCTGAGTCAGGTGATGAGCCTCTAGACTCGGTCGTACCTCAGTTGCTGGAGCTGCAAAGGCAAGTTCGGGAACATCAGGAAGGGATGTCCACTGCACTCCTCAGATTTTCAAGGCAGAATGGAGGAGTCCATCCATCTTCAGGCTGAGGTGATAGCGCTGGCATGCCAATGTACCAAGGTCAACACTGGTAGGATGGCGGCCACCTTGGAGACCTTGGTCCGGGACATCGCTCCTGCACTGCTGTGAGGGCTGAACGCCATCACTGATGCCATAGTTGGCCTCCAACAGTGTTAACGCGATAGGGGTGTTGGGCAGCTCGATCTCACTCCAGCTACCCCTTCTCCTCAAGGAGTCAGCCTGGGGCCCTCAGGCAGCCGTAGGGGGAAGGACCAGCAGGTGCACACCCCGTGGCCATCCACCCAGATGACTCCGGGAGTGTCCGGCCCATCCGAATCCCCCTCTTCCTGTGACCTCAGCAGCTCCAGCTCTACAGGCTGAGGAGGGTGCTACTGCCACACAGCAGGACCCTGAAAGCAGACCGGGGCCCTCCAGGTCTCAGTCCTCCAAAGGACGCCCGTGAAGGTCATCACAGACAGGGCGTAGCAGCCAGCAGGCTGCCTCCACCTTTGCTGTGGGTGGCCAGGGAGCACCAAGGCATAATGGCAGGGTTAGGAAAGTTAAGAAGCTGTTGTTGCACAGCCTGGGCATGGGTGTTAATCACTTGTACATACTGTTCACTATTGTAAATAAACTCACAAGAATGTCTTCCTGCCTATGGCTCCTTGTTATAATGATCAGTGTTCATGTCACTCAGATGTGAAACCTTGGATCCTGCACAAGATAAAGGCAGGTGTCTCAGTCCAGCGCCTCTTCCTGTGCAGTGTGTAACCTTCAGACCAAAGTGATGGTCCAGCGTCACTCACTGGACACATTAGTGATACCTGCACTTTGACGGTGCTGGTCATTGCTGCCAGAATGTAGTGGGCAGGCGTCACAGAGTTCCATCATTCTCTCTGTGTGCTCTCAGCACCTTTAAGGTGGGGCTGGCCCCCATCTCTTCAGCATCTGTGACCAGTGATGCTGTGCTCCTGAAGGGCTCAGGTGCTGAAGGCGGACAAAGGATCAGGTGCTTTTAAAGTTTCATTGCTGCATCTCCATGATGTGACCCTGATCACAGAGCACAAGTGAACTGCCCTCGGCCAGACAGGAGTCAGACATTCTCAGAGGCTATCTGAAGATTTAGCGAGTGTTCTCACTGTACGTCGTCATCATCCTCCACAAACCTAGACGGCCTCCCGTGCACACCTGCCTCATCTGGCCAATGCAATCGCCTTCATCATTGCCTTCGAGGACCTCCCAATGAGGTCCCCATTGACGTCCTCCTCATTGGAGGTGACCTCCAGCTCCTCTATCTCCTCCTCAGCCAGCTCCTCTCCCCGTTGCAGCGCCAGGTTGTAAAGGGCACAGCAGACGATGACGATGTGTGACACTCTCTGTGGACTGTATTGCAGGGCTCCACCAGACCAGTCCAGACACTGGAACCTGACTTTCAGCATCCCAATGGTCTGCTCCACCAAGTTGCGAGCTGCAGCATGAGCCTCGTTGTACCTTCGCTCTGTTGCAGTCTGAGGCCGCTGCACAGGTGTGATTAGCCACGACCTCTGCGGGTAGCCCTTGTCCCTGAGGAGACATCCCTGCAACTTCTGTGGACCCTGGAAGACGTCAGGGACCTGTGACCAACTGAGAATGTAGGAGTCATGGACACTCCCGAGCGCAGACCTGCAGGGTGTGTTTGTGGTGTTCCCCCACCAGCTGCACATTCTGCGAATGGAATCCCTTGCGATTGATGTAATTGACCGTGTGTTGTGACGGAGATCTGAGTGCCATGTGAGTGCAGTCGATCGCACCCTGCACCTGTGGGAAACCCGAGATCTGGGCAGATCCAATCGCTCTTGCATCCTGGCTGTCCTGGTCCCAGGTGAAATGCACAAAGTTGTGTGTCCTCATGAAGATGGCATCTGAGACATCATGGATGCATTTGTGGATGGGGGCTTGTGATATCCCACAGAAGTCACTTGGGGAGCCCCGAAAGGAGCCACTGGCTTAGAAACTGAGCACCACAGTCACTTTCACAGCCACTGGCAGTGGATGCACCCCATGACCTCCATCACAGACAGGGTGTAGCAGTCAGCAGGCTGCCTCCACCTCTGCTTTGGATGTCCAGGGAGCACCAAGATGTAACGGCAGGGTTAGGCTGTTAAATCCTGCAGCAGCTGGCAGATGTGACTAACCAGTTCCCTAGAAATTTGCAGTCTTTGGCAACACTGGTTGTCGGTCATTTGCAGGAATGAAAGGCGGTGTCTATGGGACCTGGACATCACTAGGCACAGACCACCATCGACTCACTGTGGCTCTTCAGCATCATGTGTGGGAGCCCCAGACAGTCCTTCTTCCTAAGGATGCTGCTCCCCACTCTGCGCAGCCAGGCACACTCTCTCCTCAGTCATCTTCACTCTCTGTAAGCCATGAGGCATACGGATAGTTCACCAGGCTCCATGCTCCTGAAGTACTCCTCCTGCAGGATGAACAAGAGAGAAGCATAGGTCAGTTGGGTGTTCTAAAAGCCTCTCGGTTAAGTCTGAAGGCCCCTTAATGCAACCTGGACAGTGCTGGCCACCACTTGGATGGCCAGAATTTAGTGCGCTGCATGGCTGCCCAAAACCCCACCCTTCTCCACCCCACTCCACCTGACCGACTGGCGGCAGCTTTGCCCACTGGACTGCATGCTGTGCTCAGCTCAGGCACAGGCATTCTCCTAACCCACACTGCAAGGCTGCACTGTTAGCTTGAACCATGGGGAGACTGATCCAAACCGGCATGCTGACATTGAAAGGGGCTGTGAGCACCTCCACCAGTGACAGCTCCATGGCCAGCTTTAGCAAGGAGATTGTACAATGTACCCCGTCGTCCAACTGTTCTGCAGCCCACTAAAATACTCATTAGTTTGCTGTCTGTGCTTGAGGGGTGAAAAGCTCTGGAGCACTAGGTGGCACTTTTATGCCTCTGTGTTGCTTGAGTGGGCAGAAAAGGCCAAGCATGTCAATATGGCTGCGTCTGAATTGTCTCAGTTGTGGAGGAATGGTCACTTTATACAAGGATTCCTTAATGCGCAGCCACTTCCTTCCCTCCACCCCACACGTGCTTTTGCACTACCATCAACCACAGTGCAGCCCTTGCCCCTCCCAACTCACCTCAACCTTGAAATCCAACAGGCAACCCTTGTGAGTGCTACGCAACATTACTGTGTTCTGTACTACTGTCTGAGCTCCCCTCAAAGTGCAGCCCACCAAGTGTACGCATTATACATGCTGTTGTGAAATATGTTGGCATGCAATCATACTGATGTGCTCATACAATACAACGCGGGGGGGGATGATTCCAGCAGGCTGGGCTTATAATGAGATGCAGATATATTACAAAAAGCTTCCCGCGTCCGATGGCGGGGAACGTGGGCCCGCCATCAGGGGGCAGAGCAGATGATCGCAAACTGGTTTCATGATGTGTGAAACCGATTTTTGGCCTTCTCGTCATATTTTCTGCTCGTGCAGCCGAACATGCCCGATGCTAGCGAGCACGGAAAAATCCGCCCTTCCCTGCTAACCGTAACACGCTCCAGAGGTTTCACTCCTCTCTGATTGGTGAGGTGAGACTCTATGGCCAAACCCATTGGCTCTAAAATGCTTTGGGATATCCTGATGTTGTGAAAGGCACTATAGAAATTCAATGCTTTCTTAAAATGGCCCAGCTTATCCAAAACACACAACAATAACCCAACCAATGGCAGATTAATATTTGGAGGACGAAAATCCTGTCTGTCCAACCTTCATTATTTTTTTAAAGGGTCATCCTAAGGGGCTATGGGAAGCTCTATGACCTGGTCCATCTAGACTTCTAAAAAATAATTCAACAACATTCGGCACAAAAAGCTACAAATTAATATTGAAGTGATGTGGATTGAAGGGAAACAATGGGCTAAGAAATTGGCTGAAGAGTAGAAAATATTAAGTACGAGTTAAATGAGTCTTGTTAGGGAAGGGGAATGTGCTGAGTGGACTTCCCCATGGATTGACATTGGCGCCACTACTGCTTCTAATTTGCATCGACAGCCTGGATTCAAAAACTCAATGGGGCTAATTCATATCTCAGTGCATTTTGATTACACCCAAAGATGCGTGGTAGCAGGACCAAAATTGTGCACCATATTTCCTCTTAGTTATGGTCTGTTTGTTCCTAATGCTCCTTACTGCTAAAACTCTCTCTCTTTTTCCTCCTTCTCTTTCTCCCTCTTTTTCTTTTTCTCTATCTTTGTTTCTCTCTGTTCTATCGCTCTCTCTTTCTCCCTCTCTCTCTTTCTCCTTCTTCCTCTTTCTTTCTCTCCCATTCTCTCTTTTTCTTGTTTGGTTCCTGAATCCCTTTTGCTGCTTTCGTTGCTCAACAAAAACCAAGGTTTGCTGAATGGCTAGGGGACTTCTTTCTGCAAGGAATCTTAGGTAATGTGACGTTACTGTGGATGACTATTTTTTTCAATTTGACGAGGGGCTATGAAAATTATTATTAATAGCACTTTGGAAAGAAGAGAGCAACACAGCTGCTCTGTTTGTTGGCAAGGTGCTGGAATGCAAGGTGTGAAATCTGAGTGAGAAAGCTAAAGAAAGACTTGCTACCACAATACTCTACATTTAATTAGGAGTTGCATTCAATCAGCAGAAACTTCTGTTGTGAGACTCAGTTGGCTGCACTTCAAAGCTCCCTTTCCATTTTGAAAGTGCAATCATACATTATACAGTACCTTTAACTAAAGATGCTTGCTGAGGACTATGGATACTTATTGAAAATTTCGAAGGCTGATCCATTGTTGCTCTCTCAAATGTTGTGTGTTTCTTTATAGTCTTCACGGATGGTTGACACTTTTATGTTCCTATAGCCCCAGCACATTAGCTACTTGCATTTCCACCATTCCCCCAACTCCTCGTATGCACATGGCTGGGTTCACTATCTCAGCATGCCAGATGGGGAAAGGCAACTGTCTAAGGCCCTCCCACCAGAGTACACCATGGGCCTGGATCCCGTGTAAAACCCCTCGGGCTGTACGCACCAGAGAATGTTTGATATGAAATGTAAATGTACACTGTAAATATAACCTATAATGGCAAGTGTAGTGAGGCACCTCATGTGCTGTATTGAAAGAAACTATCCATGTTACACTTTATGTCATGTCAAATTTGAACTGTTATGTTTTTACATAACAAAATTTTACAAATTTTATGAATAAAGTGCATTTTTGGAAAAAACCTCTCAGCCATGTCAGCATTTCTGTCCCCAAGTACAAGGGTAGGGAGGGAGTATTATTTAACCTAAGGTGATATGAAATTAGCTGCTGCTCATTTTATATATGGCCTGAAAAGATGCCGTCAAATGTAAGGGACCTTCTTTTGAGCTTAAGGTTGGGGACTGAGACACAATAATGGGGCAGAGCAGAGGGAGCGTTACTCTGTGTCTGGCTGTATGACACCTAACATGATGTTGCTTGATACTAAAATTGGGTGCCAGAAATGGAATGCTCCCCTAATTGCACTAATGTCCCTCACCATGATGAATTCTTCAAAAAAAACTTTGGCAAGACTGGTCAATTTGATAATTGTACTGCAGCCTACTCAGTCCTTCATTCTGTCTGAGCAGCAACAGCAGTAAACCCTAGAAACATCTGTTTTATAGGTTCCTAAATATTTGCTGTTGTCTATAAGGTAAAACCTGTCAGTGATTAATTATATGTTGTGCATGGAACAGTAACTATAATAATTATGATAATGACTGGATAAATTGGTAATGTTTCATGCTTTCATTAAGAATTTCATACAATAAATAAAAGGACATTGGCTAACCCACAGACATTTACATAATGTTATGATCTGGAATGTGTTGCCTGAAAGAGTGGTGGAAGAAGATTTGGTAATAACTTTCCAAAGGGAATTGGATAACCACTTGAAAAGGAACATTTTGCAGGTCTATGGGGAATTGAAACTAATTGGATGGGATAGATTGCCATAGCCCAGAGACATTTTGGGAGCCTTTCTTGGGACATAAAGCACTCCCATCAACTCTTAGCTGATCTGACTTCCCATGAAGCCATTTGATTACGTAATGGGCAGAAATTCCATGGAAGTCCAGGAGATTCCCCAAGGACCCCTCCTTGGCCCAGATGACATGGGCAAAGCCCTCTTCTCCACCACCTCCTCCCTGCCCCCCACATTGGAATTTCACCTCGTAATATGAAGGGGGTGGAATCCATCGGGACAAGTTTATGTTCCCTATTTCTTACTGCCTGTCACCATTCCCTGCATCCTCAAGTGACCACTTGAACTGCACCCTAGACCTTTCCGAACTCTGGACTTGTAATTGGCATGTTGACTTGCACCACACAGACCTGCCACAGTATCATCATTCCAGATTAAATTGAAGGTTTACTCTTCTCCAGTGTATTAGTGTGAATGGTGAGTCACAGATAAATCTCTGTTCACTGCTCTTTACCAAACAGATTTCCTTCATGGGATAGATAGTAAAACATTTGTCACTCCAGTTGCACTTGCAGAGTACCCATTACAGGTACTTTGAATGATTCATTCAAAGTTCTGGAACATCCATTTGTTCAAGGGTTCCAATCAGTGAGAAGGTTATGCAGAATATCAGTCAGAGGGCTACATTTTTTTCTTATATTCCCTTCACGTGTACCTCTGTGCATATAGCACCACTTGTGGACTGCACATTCTGCACTTTACACAGGATTGCAGCTCAACGGTTGTCAAGTCAATGTGACAGCTGATGTTTTTATCAGTATTATCAAGAATTCTGAGTTCCAGTCTCCAAGGCTTTTGACTGCTCACTTGAAATGAATGTAGCAATTTAATGCATAATATCCTGGCTCCTGCACAGCATTTCATGTCTTGTTCTAGACTGCTTTAGAGGTGAAAGTAGACTCTTCTACAGAACCGTCAGCTGTGGCTCAGTGGGTAGCCCTCTGAGTCATAACCTTATGGGTTTGAGTCCCACTCCAAAGATTTGAGCACACAATCCAAATGGGCACTTCAGTGCAGTACTGAAGGAGTACTGCACTGTCGACACGATGAGATGTTATGCCAGGACTCCGTCTGCAGAACAGAAATTGATGCAACTTAACTGCAAGTCAATGGTAGGTTCAGGTGCAAATTTTCAACAGAATTGATTCTAATGAATTGTCCTACAAGGCACATTAACCATTTTTTCTCTGTCAGAGGTTGGGCTGATGCACTGTTCGACAGTTTTCTGTTTTGGTTACAAAGCTTGATATTATTCGAGATTTCACATCACCGTCGTGGGGGTTACCATTGAACAGAAACATAAATGGACCAGCTACATAAACACTCTGGTGCTAGAGCAGGTCAGAGGTTGTGAATTCTGTAGAGAGTAATTCACCTCCTGACTCACCATAGCCTATCCACCATTTACAGGGCACAAGTCAGGAGTGTGATGGAATATTCCCCACTTGCCTGGATGAGTGTAGCTCCAACAACACTCAAGAAGTTTGATATCCAGGGTAAAGCAACCCACTCGATCAGCACCCAATCCAACGTCTTAAACATTTGCTCCTTCCAACACTGGCACACAATGATAGCAGAGTGTACCGTATTCAAGATACACAGGAGCAACTCACCAAGGCTCCTTTTACAGCACCTTCCAAACCTGCGATCTCTACCACCTAGAAGAATGAAGGCAGCAGGTGCATGGGAACACTACCATCCTGCAAGTTCCACATCAAGTCACACACCATCCTGACTTGGAACTATATCACCTCTTCTTCACTGTTGCTGGGTCAAAATCCTGGGACTCCCTCTTTAACCGCACAGCGGGTGTACCTACAAAACGTGGATGGCAACGGCTCTAGAAGGCAGCTCACCACCAGCATCTCATGAGCATTTAGGGGTGGGCAACAAATGCTGGCCTAGCCAACGATACCCACACCCCAAGAATGAATTTTTAAAAATCAGAACAGGCTGGTGTTGCTGAATGACCTACTGATCCTGTGTTGGTGAATTTAATGCACCAACGATTGTGCTGCAGAACTGGCTCATTGAGCTGGATGCTAATCTAGTGCCAGCCAAGTCAGGGTAAAAACTAACCCACTAACACCAGCTCTCACTCAATCATCAGAGGAGTTTCTGGGTGTGTATGAGCTGTTCTCATATTTGACATAGCCAGAGCAACACAGAGACCTCTAAGGGAAGCTCTCTATAAAACCTGAACATACTTTACTAAAAGTTCTATAAATGCTATGTTTAGCACATTGGATAACATGTTTGCATCAAATTCCTATGTGTGTTATTTCAGTGACCCATTTATGTTAATAAATCACACAATATAGATCCACCCTTACTGGGCTTCTTCTTAAAGACAGGGCGGTCAAACTGAATTGTACATAAAGTATTTCCTTGGCCTTTGCCTTGGTGAAGAGAAGGTCAATGGAGGGCATTGTTTTGTGCTTTGAATTTATATGCCAGAGACAGTTTGTACCTTTGCTAATTTATGAGTAGGCCTTGGTCAAGACCCTATTGCCATGAAGTTCATTTGCATCACTTTGATCTTGGAATCATGGCTTGATTGATTATAGAACTCAAATAGCTGAATATTAAGCGATTCTCCCTCTCAGGTGACACAGTGAGATAGACAGAAAGAAAGACTTGTATTTATATAATGCCACTCACAACCTTAGGACATCCCAAAGCACTTTGTTGTCAGTGACACACTCTTTGGGGTGTACTTAATGATGCAATGCAAGAAATGTTGCAGCCAATTTACACACAGCAAGCTCCCACAAAGGCAACATGATAATGACCAGTAATCTGTCTTTTTAAAATGATGTTGATTGAAGGATGAATATTGGACAAGACGCCGTGGAGAACTCCCCTGCCCTTCTTCAAAAGTGTGCCATAGGATCTTTTACTTCCACCTGAGAGGGTAGACGGGACCTCGTTTTAATGTTGCATTTGAGAGATAGCATCTCTGACAGTGCAGCACTGCCCCTACTGCACCGGAGAGTCAGCCTAGATTACAGGCTGAATTTTCCGTTGGCGAGAAGAGGGCGGGGCCCACTCGCCAACACAAAAATGACACGGGATGACGTTGGGGGAACTCCCGACGTCATTTAAATCTTCAGGAAGGTGGGGGCACAGTGCGATCAGCTGTCCAATTGAGGCCATTGACAGGATAATTAAAACAATTAAAGGACCTGCCCATCCAACCTTAAGGTTGGCGGGCAGGCCAGGAGCCCCAGCGGGGAATAGAAAAAAACATGAAACCTCATCCACCGGTGGATGAGGTTTCATGTCGGTTTTTTAAAAGTTTATTAAAGTTTTTGTGCACTTTATTAACATGTCCCATCTCGTGTGACATTGTCACATGAGGGGGACATGTTAATGATTTTTTAATTTTTCTATTTTCAAACTTTGAAAACCTTTCAGCGCTCTCCCTGGGGCACCACTTAACCTCAGGGAGATGTGCGCTCTTTCGTGCGCATGCGTGAAAGAGCGCACTCTTGCATTTGGGGAATCCCCCCCCCCGCACAGGAAGCGCGTAGCGCTTCCCATCGGGCGTCACGCTGGGCAGGCCTTAATTGGCCCGCCCGCGCAAAATGGTGGCGTGGCCTGTTTCGGCGGCAGTGATCGGCTGCCCACCCGCCGCTGAGTCAGTCGGGCCCGCCCGCCCGTCAAGGGCAAAATTCAGCCCTATGTGTTCAAATCTCTGGAGCAGGACTTGTACTAACAACATTTTTATTGCGAGGCAGAAGTGCTTTCCACTGCTGACACATTAATGATACTTTTTAAACTTGGCTTACTAAGATTCTGTCAAATTGTAGACATGAACTAATTTAACATTTCTTAAGTTTTAATAGCTTATAAATTCTTTCTTTCTTCACTGAATATCTGCTGAGCTTATTCTGTCTGTTTACTTGTACCTTGTAGTTCTGGTAAATTAACATTAGGATCTTGACAGAGTATGACATGTTTTGCCTCACTGGTCTTCCTGGGTTAAATAAATTGAATTAAATAGCAAAAGAAAATCAGAATCATTTAATCTCACTCTATCATGGTTTAGGATCAAGCCCTGACAGAAGGCCATCGACCTGATAGGTTAACCCTGTGTTTTTTTCTCTCCCTGCACGTACACTGCCTGACCTGCTGAGCGTTTCCAGCAATTCCTGTTTTATTAAATAAAGAAATTCAGAGCCTCATCATCTGCAGTACATTTTTTTGTTGCTTCCTAAAAAATATATTGCAGTGCTAAGCAAAATCACAAATGGTTGGGTGCAGGAATTGCAAAGCTAACATACTCTCAAAGCTGAACAGCCACAGAGAGTGGTGGGGCCACCTTCCCCAGACAGCAGGGGCTTATTGGTGACAGGCTGGCAAAGGCAGTGTTCACCCAATGGAAAGATCTCATTAATGTATTAACATGTTACGTCACGAGCTACACCACCATAGAAACAGTGCAAAATCCTGTGCTGCAGTAAGGAGAGGTTTTTACTAATTTGTTGTTATCTAAACAAAAATCATATTCTATGAATTCATATTCCCATTCAGAAACCTCCAGGGCCCCCTGATTAACACAAATGATACACCTGCATTGCACACATTCTGTCCAATGACTAAAGTAACAAATGGAACTGTAATCACTCTTCTTTAATTAGCTTTCCATCTAAACCCTGCAGGCTGAAATCTGTATTTATAGAAGTGAACCTACTTCTGGTCATTTTTCTTTTTGACTGCTGACCTGGAACCTTCCACTGTTCAAAAGTGATTTTAAAGCCAAGACTGCAGTTTTTGTGAAGCCAATGCTCCATTCCTCATTGGTCAGGGACGTAGCAATCTGAGCCCAGCTTCATTCAGTTTCACACTGAAAAGGAGGGGCCCAGCTGGAGGGAGCAAAATCAAGAGAAAGTATGGCTGTAGAAAAAAGGATTGGTGTGATGGGGGGAATGATCAGGTGTGGGTGTGATGTATGCACTGAAAAAGGAATCCTTAACTTAGTAAGCGCTTGAACAAGCATTTTATTGGCATTTGCAAGCCATTTGCAAAGCAGCTTTTCATTTTGTGATATTGATTGTCTTCAGCGACTGATGAAAACCAACCTGGAATTGAACCTGTGATCGAACCGCCATCTCTTTCCTGTTCCTGAAGGAATTGGCTCATGCTGAGGTATGGTTCCTCAAAGACCAGCCACTGAGTGTCCACACTTTGTGTGTGAGTTGAGATGTGAGTACAAGTGCATTTCTTTCCTTCTCCATGTCGGGCATTTTGACTATTAGGGCTGCCCTCACTAGTTGGACATATTCCAGAAGGTTTCATACCATAACCTCTCACCTCCAACTGTCCTGCCCACAAACTTCTACTATTGGTTGCCCAGCATGCCCATCATCTTAGACCCAGCCTTATTCTTGTAATGATTGGAAAGCCAACAGGTTCTTCATTACCAGATTATGCAATGCAGAGTTGTATGGATTGTCACTCCTAGCGCATGCTGAGGCAGTGCTGCACTGTCAGGGATACCATCCTTCAGCTGTGACGCTAAACTGAGGCCCTTTCTGCCCTCTCCAGTGGACTTAAAAGATCCCATGGCACTATTTTGAAGCAGAGCAAGTGATTATCCCTGGTGTCTTGGCCAATATTTATCTCTCAACCAACATCATTAAAATGATGGGCCAAATGGTTTTCCTCTGCACTACAAAGGTTCTGTGATCCTGTGAAAATAAATTATCTAGTCTTATATCACATTGCTGTCTCTGGGATCTTGCTGTGCACCAATTGGCCACTGCATTTCCTATATTACAAGAGAGACCATACTTAAAAAGTACATTATTGGCTATAAAGCACATTTAGACCTCCTGAAGACATGAAGGGAACAATAGAAATGCAAGTCTTTCTTTCCTTTAAATGGATGTTTAAGCATTATTACATGTACTGTTTGCTCGATAAACCAATGACACCTGACTTCAATATTAATGTCAGCATTTCAACAAGGCTCCTTAACAGTGTCTATGGAACTAACTCCTGGCAATGTGTCAGCACTGGGAGGGGAGGGAAGAAAAAGAACTCGGCAAGAAATAATGGATTTAGGTAACAAATTAAATATTCGTTGTATTTATTGTAGAGTGAAGGGTAAATATTTCCTCTACAGGGACCAGGAAGTTGTTGAGGGCAGACTTTTAGCACAAAATCAGGCCTAAGGTCCTCATGGTTTTCTGTTATTCATTTTAATGTAAAACTATAAGCAGCCTGTGCCTAATATTGCAATATAGGTAGAGTTGCCATCCCTCCAGGATTTCCCTGGAAACCCCAGGAATTAAATATTAATCTCCAGAATTCTGATGAAAGGAACTCGGGAGAAAAATCATAGGGCCATTCAAAAATATATTTCAACACTTTTACTTATTCGTTACAAAAATGTTGGTAATTGGGGAGAAAAGGGAATTTCACTGACAGTCAAGAATCATCCAATCCATCAATGAGCAGTCTATTTGCTTCCCATTTGGTACATCATGACGATGGCCAGGTCAGCTGGCCAATGAAGAGAGCGTGGGAGGTGGGACATTTGGAGGTCATGTGATGAAACCAGGAATATGTTGAGCTAGACTTGGCCAATCTAGGTAAGGGCTTCTACCTACCAAGCTGTTTTTTCCTGGCTGTGAAGAGGAAGGTCAGCCTCTTTAGGGGAGTGTGTGGAAGCCGGTGGCAGGAGCTCCTCCCCCAACACAATTTCTGCCCTAGCAACATCTTTGTGACAGACAGCAGGCTGTGCTCTGTTTTTTAGTGTTGCATAATAGGTTTCACACTATGCCCCAAACACAACAATAATTTGCATTTATATAGTGCCTTTAACATTGTAAACTGCCCCAAGGCACTCAGGAGCATTATCAAGCAAAATTTGACACCGAGCCACATGATTTTTAAAAATTTTTTCAGGTGGGGATCGCTGGCTAAGTCAGTATTTATTGTCTATCCCTATAATGAGATACTAGGTCACAGTTTTGAGAATCAATAGGGTTGGAAATGGGAAATGTCCTGCCTCAGAAGTGCCCTAATTGTCAAATTTTATTTCCAACAGCTGTGCCCTTTCACACCTTTTTAAATTAAAGCATTTATCAATATCTCAAATTCCCTCCATTTCACTAAAGCGAAGCAGAGCTATGTAAACACATGGATGGATTTAATTGTTGTTACAACTCTTGGCACCTTCTATGCAGAGTACAGTGTTTAATGACAGAGGATCATGCTTCAGTACTTACTTTGGTGCCAGTGGTATTCATTATTCACATGGTTTCAAAGCCATCTCTATTTTCTTTATTTTTCTCCAGGTACTAAATGAAGTGCACTTAAGGAAAATTATAATATAAAGGGGTCTCTCCTTTGGCTGTTGAGTCATTGTAATGGCGCTAAATGATGTGACCTAAACTCAGTGATGATTTACCGCCCAACTTGGCAATAGACTATTTTGGCAATGCATAATTTGTGAGATCTTTGCACTGATCTAATCATGATTTAACTTAAAAAATAAAATTTATAAAAAATTAGAGCCGTGAATATACCACAGTCACTAATAAATCCAGAAGGAATTCAGAAGAAATTTCTTTACTCAGGCTAGAAGGTGGAACTTGCTCTCATGTGGAGTTGTTAAGGTGAATAGCATAGATGCATTTAAGGGGAAGCTGCGAAAGCACATGGGAGAGAAAAAGATAGAAGATTATACAGATAGGGTTAGATGAAGGTGGGTAGGAGGAGGCTCACACTGAGCATCAGCACTGGAAGAGACCAGTTTGGTCAACTGGCCAACTTCTGCACTGTAAATTCGATGTAATTATGCATAATTTAGGCTATCTAAGGCACCAAATATAAGTGGGGTGAGTCACAGAGGGAAAGAGGCAAACCAAGGGAGTCACACTCATGGATACTTCCAATTGAAGCAGCATTCTGCTATATTTATAGTTCATCTTTACAGACTTTCAGTAATTTGGCCACTTGCACAGCACTAAAACGCCCTGAGCTCTGGAGGGGTCAGGCCATATCCGAGCAGAATAGACGGTCAGAACATAAGCAACCATCAGCTACACCTTTAGGAGGCAGATGGGATCAGGGCTACTGCTCGTGTGGAGGACACCTACATGGACTGCTTGGACTGACAGCCTGTCGTGCTTTCTATGTTGTCAAAATTTCCTCTTGGCAGAACAGGGTGACGTGGACCAGTTGCCTTTGATATTTGTTTCAATTTTTGACACTGACGAGCAGTAATTATTGTCCGATCCTCATTTACTCAAGAGAATTGAGAGTCAACGCCATAGTGTGGGACTGCAGTCAAATGTAGGCCACACCAGAGGCGTCAGATTCCATTCCCTGAAGGACAACAGTGAACCATTTTTTTTAATATAACAATACGGCAACTTTCATGGTTATTCCCTGGTGTTAGTTCACAATTTACCTGATTTATTCCATTCAATTTCATGGCTTGCCACTAGATCTATACTCACAGGGGGAAATTTAACCCCAAAACAACAGGTGAGTTTGGATCAGATTGGAGGTAAAAGTACTAAAAATCTGAATCCTGGTCCTACCCTGCGTCCAGCTGCCCATATCCATTTTGATGGAGATAGAATGAGGGTAGGATGGAAGGCTGGTGGGTGACACAGGCAACCAACCAGCTCCCTGGAGGAGGGGTGGCAATTTAAATATAATATGAGGCTGCATGCCTAAAATCTATCCACCATTTCAAATTCAACTCTGGCTGGCTGGGGTTTCCCAGGCATCAGGAATACCATCAGGTAAAAGAAGGTGAGGACTACAGGAGGTAAGTACCTTCCCACAAATCTACTGGAACCAGTATAGCTGCCTTGCAAAGCCCCCTACAATTGGACACCCCCACCACAACCGTCCTGATCTCCTCCTGACCTCCCAGCTGGGGCCTCTGACCTCTCTCCCCACCTATTCCAAGACCTCCAATCGTTGCACCCCCAACCCACCAGGCTTCTCACCTCCTCCTCCTGAGGCCTATGATCCCCTCACACTGGCTGCCATTCCTATGATCTCCCCCTTTCTGGTTCAGACCACTTTTCTCCCCGCACTAGAGTTTGGCTCCTTCCCCGGGTCAGGGATCAGACCCTCCCCATGCAGCGGATATACCTCTTACAGATAGCACCCCACATCTCTGGGATTGGACGTTCCCCAGGATCAGACCCTTGGCTTGGATTGTAGCACACAGCGGGTGGGGTTTGGACCTCCTTGGTGCTGTGGCCTATTCTCCAGAGTTTCTTGTCCCTTTTGCCACAACCTCTAGATTGGTGGTACAGGCACTAGGCCACTGAACCCATCAGCAATAAACTTTTAAAAATTCTTTCGTGGAATGTGGTGTCACTGGCAAGTCCAACATTTGTTGCCCATCCCTAATTGCCCTTGAGAAGATGATGGTAAGGTGCCTTCTTGAACCACAGCAGTCCTGATGTATTAGATACATCCAGAGTGCTGCAGGTGAGGGAGTTTCAGGATTTTGACTCAATGACAGTGAAGGAGGAGTGATGTTTTTTCAAGTCAGGATGGTGTGTCACTTGGAGAGGAGCTTGCAGGTGGTGGTATTCCCAAGTGTCTGCTGCCCTTGTCCTTCTTGGTGTTAGAGTTCACGGGTTCGGAAGGTGCTGTCAAAGAAGGCTTGGCAAGTTGCTGCAGTAGATGGTACACCTGGCTGCCACTATGCGCTGATGTTGGAGGGAGTGAATGTTTAAGCTGGTGAATGGGGTGCTGATCAGGCGGATGCTTTGCCCTGGATGGTGTCAAGTGAGTATTCTTGAGTGTTGTTAGAGCTGCAATCATCCAGGCAAGTGGAGATGATTCCATCACACTCCTGACTTGTGCCTTGGGGAATCAGGAGATAAGTTACTTCCTGCAGAATTCCCAGCCTCTGACCTGCTTTTGTAGCCATAGTATCTATATGCCTAGTCCAGCTAAGTTTCTGGTCAATGGCAACCCACAGGATGTTGATAGGGTGTGGTGATAATGTTACTGGACTAGTAATCTAGAGGCCTACACTATTGCCCTGGGGACACAAGCTCCAATCCCTTAGCAGCAAGTGAAATCTAAACACAATTAATTAATAAATCTGGAATTAAAAAGCTAGTCCAGTTTCATGACCACCAATACTATTAGATTGTCGTAAAAACCCATCGGATTCACTAATGTCCTTTAGGGAAGGAAATCTGCCATCCATACCTGGTCTGGCCTACATGTGACTCCAGACCCACAGCAATGTGGTTGACTCTTAACTGTCTTCTGAAATGACTGAGCAAACCACTCAGATGGACCAAACTGCGACAGAAAAAAAATCAGCTTTGGCATCTGCTTTTGGATTTAATCCAAGCCAAGGGATTAAAAGGTCTGGTGTTACCCCTGACAGTCACTATCCAGTCATTCCTATTTGGAAGTGGATGTGCACTCTCAATGCATGAAGACCTATTCAAGATCACCACGTGACACTCCCCATGGTAGAAAAACTCACTAACATTCACAGACTAGGTTCACACATGGTAATTTTATTGGGAGGGCTTTTGAAACCCATAGAGTTGTACTGCAGTGCAACTAATTGCATTCAAGCATGGAGGGAAGAAAAAATTTAAATTCAAAATGAAGTTCTTGGCCCTTGGTTTGAATCCAGCGTAGATTGATAGCATGATGGTCTTCTCTCTTTGATGCTGTAGGAATGCTCAAATAAAATGAGTTTGTGATGCCTTGTGCTCATTCTTCATGGGTGCAAGCTTTAGAACTATATTAGTCATCTAATACTCATTAACCAAGGTGCTGACTTGAAAGACGGCAATAATAAAATGCGACTATGAACACATTTGTAAGAGATTCAGTCTTCTGTGCCTTATGTATAATTGACTTGACTTGGGCATGTGTGATGCTGACACTAGGTGCAGGCAATGGGGACTAGTTCCAGGCACAACATTGACATCTCTCCACTTAATGAACAATCATTTCTGGAAACAATATATCAAAAATCAATGGACGGATTTCAACAAAACTTGATACACTGATAGGGTATGGTCCATGAAGAACTGATTGCTTTTTGGCAAAGATGTGGATCCAGATAGGGATCCTGGATTTTTTTAAAGGGCCCATTAACATTAGGAGATAGGGTGAACTGACTGCAGCAGCTAACTCACTATTTGAAATAGGAAATACTTGCCTTTTAAAGTTTCCACCCAGGACATTACCTCATTCCATTGTCTAGATTTTTCAAGCTTCCAAGTGCTTACATTGAAATCTGGATCAATGCCCTCAACAAATAAAATCAGTCAAAACTCTTCTGTAATGTGCTTACAAAGTACATGTATTTTTAACATCTAATATCCTATTTTCCAGTTGACATATTTCCAATCCACTTGCTCCGATGACCTGGTTTCATCACCTCAATGATTGCCCCTCTAAAGACCGGTCATTGACCTGGAATTGGCTCAGTTGTCAATTGGGTTACAGTGTTATTAATTGGGTTAAGCTTAAATTGGAATTTAGGATTATAGCAAAAGAGTTACATCATATCCATTGTTCCATGGCTTTAGCTCCCAAGAAGAATGTCAGAAGAATGGAACTCGTCATGTGAGAGGAAATGCATGATCCTCTCTGTTACTGGAGGAAGGCTGGGATTTACCCTGACTGATATTCAGCAAATATTTGCTGCAGTTATTGGCTCCACTCAGCTACATCTTTTTCCTGATGCTACTGATAAGCTTATTGGCAGGATTTTGTGCGGGGATTACCAGAGATTTACCCAGATTCCAGAAATCCTTGTTGAGATTCCTTGCCGGATTCCTTTGCTAGTCAACTGCAAAATATTTTACAGAGTTTCAAAGAGATTTAGCAGGCAGCGTTGACCTGTATGACTATTTCTGTCATTCACTACATCATTTACAGAGTTCCTGAACAAACTAGCTTTGCGATTAAGCCCAGTGTGTTCTGGGTTGATTGTAACTATTGATATGACTTTATCGCTTTAACTGGTGAACTATGCCATACTTCTAATAATGATGCACAACTATGAGTCAAACTACTGTGGGATTGATCAATTCTGACTTAAAATTCCCATTTATTTGGTGTGGTGAGGTAGAAGTTAGTGCTGCCAGAGGAATATTTTCAATATTGGTAACTTTTGTTGCAACAATGGATTGTTAGGTGGGTGTCACCAAGGATAGTTCCAGACATAATACAGTGACCCTCATCCCTTGGCCCAATCAGTAGTTGTTGAATGGTGCTTATTCTGCAGGGCAACAGCTGATTACCACAAGATGGCTGGACGTATGGACGTAATGTTTTCTCTCCTGTTTCCTCGTCTGTTTGTCTAGAAGCAATATATCTCAAAAACTGATGGACAGATTTCAATGGTACACAGGTAGGGCATGGAATGAAAAACTGATTAGTTTTTGGCGAAGATGCGGATCAAGACAGGGGTCCTGGAATTTTTTTTAAAGGATCCATTGCTTTTCCACAACCTGCTCACTGATGTTCAGTTTGTGTTCTGCCGGGAACCACCCAGCTCCTGACCTCATTACAGCCTTGGTTCAAACATGGACAAAAAAGCTGAACTTCAGAGGTGAGGCAGGATTGACTGCCCATGACATCAAGGCCGCATTTGACCAAGTGTGGTATCAAGGAGCGCCAGCAAAATTGGGAATCAGGTATTATGACACAGCCGACAGTAAAGGTTGAGTTGCTCAAATCCCAGAGGGAGACTTGAAACAACTGTCATAACCTATTTTTGCAATTTGTATGTTTCGAGATGCAGGCTTTGAATTCAGTAGTAATAAGTCTCAAGAGGTTTTTTATAAAACTAAATTAAACATTTATTAATACAAGAAAAATTGTAAGCACATACATATGTCTACAAAATTACTACTATAATAACTACAAAAATCCCATAATTAATTTGACTCTCAGTTACACCCCTGTTAAGGCAACAGTAAAAAGATTTAAGAAGACCCAAGGCAAAGCACATTTTACCTTACGAATTAAAAATGAGGATCCTTGCAAGTTGGTTTCTTGCAGACACAGTTGGCGACGTACAGGCTGGTTAGATCTTAAATGCCCCTCCCTTACACACACAATCTCCTTTCTGTTTATACCTAGCTTTTCCTTTGAATGTAAATTTCCCATTGTACCACTAAGCTTTAAACGTTATATCTTCTAACAATAATATCCTTTCATTCTACCAATTTCATGAGTAAGCTGAAGAAAATAAACACATAAAACAAATGAAATGTCTTCTAGCTAGGTGCAAGATGTCACGCATTCTTTTGAATGGTTTATTCAACAAATTCAAACATACACTTTACCTTTTAAATTCCTTACTGTTTCCCCAATTAACATCTCAAAGCTACTATACATCAAAGCACCCAGACTAGCTGTCCTTAATACAAGTAAGACACACACAAATATACACATAGACACAGATACCGCTAAACTCTATTTTAAAAAATAATTTCCAATAACATTATAGTCATTAATCTCTTCATGACACAGGGGAAAACTTTCCGCTGGTTGGAACCATACCTAGCACAAAGGAAGATGGTTGTGGTTGTTGGAGATCAATCATTGCAGTTCCAAGACCTAACTGCAGGAGTCCCTCAGGGTAGTGTCCTACGCCCGAACATCTTCACCTACTTCATCAATGACCTTCCTTCCATCATAAGGTCAGAAGTGGGGGTGTTTGCTGATGATTGCACAATGTACAGCCATTCACTGAAACAGTCCATATCCAAATGCAGCAAGACCTGGACAATATCCAGGCTTGGGCTACAAGTGGCAAGTAACACTCACACCACACAAGTGCCAGGCAATGATCATCTCCAACAAGAGGAAATATAACCATTGCCCTTTGACATACTATGGCATTACCATCACTGAATCCCCCACTATCAACATCCTGTGGGTTACCATTGACCAGAAACTGAACTGGACTAGCCTTATAAATACTGTGGCTAAAGAGCAGGCCAGAGGCTAGGAATCCTGCAATGAGTAATTCACCTCCTGACTCCCCAAAGCCTGTCTACCATCTACAAGGCACAAGTCAAGAATGTGATGGAATACTCTCCACTTGCCTGAATGATTGCAGCTCCCACAACACTCAAGAAGCTTGACACCGCCCAGGACAAAGCAACCCACTTGATTGGCACCCCATCCACAAACATTCACTACCTCCACCACTGATGCACAGTAACAGTAGTGTACACCGTCTACAAGATGCACTGCAGGAACTCACCAAGCCTCCTTAGAGAGCATCTTTCAAACCCATGATCACTGTCATCTAAAAGGACAAGGGCAGCAGACACATGGGAACACCACCACCTGGAAGTTCTCCCCTAAGTCACTCACCATCCTGATTTGGAAATATATCACTGTTCCTTCACTGTCGCTGTGTCAAAAACCTGGAATTCCCTCCCTATCAGCACTATGGGTGTATCTATGCCACATGGACTACAGCGGTTCAAGAAGGCAGCTCACCATCACCTTCTCAAGGACAATTAGGGCTGGGCAATAAATGCTGGCCTAGCCAGTAAGGCCCACACCCCATGAATGTATTAAAAAAAATTGAGAGATAGGGCGAATTTACGTTTTTTGAGAATGGTGTGGGTTGTTTCATTTAAAATGTTGTGGATTGTTTTAGAATGTTGTGGATTATCTCAGGTAGAATTTGTGACAGCTGTCAAAATGTTAGCAGAGTTTTCAGAGCAGGTTGTTGGATATGGGTTGACCTGAAGTCTCCTCAGTGAGAGGGAGGCTCTTAATAAAAAGATTTCTTTTTTTAGCTTTGTGGTTACAGTAAATCAACCAGGCAGGGAAGAGCCTCATGGAAGGGCTCCATAATTGTAATCATGTTGACTTAACACATCATGGAGGTAAGTGCTCTACTGAGTGCCTTTTTCACTTGTTTCTGCCTATGAAGTCTTGATTTTCTTTTTTTTGTTTGGGCTAAAACCCAAGCAGAAAAATGGCTGACTTTCAAGGCTTAGTCAAATTTGCATAATGAGAACAACTCCCAGTGTCATGAACACCAGATATTGGGAGCTCATCGTTTGCTGAGTGGAAACTTGTACGCTATGGTAGACTTCAAAGGCTCACAACAACTTAAAGGGGCAGCATATCAAAAGCTCCGAAAGGTCTTCCATTCCAACTTCCCCAAGGAAGGTAAGTGGAAGAGGATGCCCTCCCTGATCTTCAGCCCTATCATTCTTCAAGATTCCTGCATCCCTCCAATTATGGTATCTTGTGCATCTTGATTTCCTCCGCTCCACCATTAGTGACCATGCCTTCAGATGCCTAGGCACTAAGCTTCGGGACTCCCTTGCTAAATATCTCAGCCTCCCTATCTCTCCACTTTCCCTTAAAATTTGGCTTAAAAATCTACAATTTTGACACCTATCCAAATATCTCTGTGTCACTTTGTCAAATTTTACCCGATTATGCTCTTGTCAAGCAACTTGAGGTGTTTTGTTACGTTAAAGGTGCTATATAAATGCAAGTTGTTGTTTTATTGTTTGGAACTCCACATCTTGCAAGAAAAAGTGGTACAGCAGCAGTGGGATGAGGGAGCATGGACAATCAATGCCACCTCATTGGCTCCAAGAACATGTCAGGGATGGCCATTCTGCTCATGACTCCCAAAGTCACTCCATCGCCTACAAGGCACAAGTAAGGGGTATAATGGAATATTGGCTACTTACCTGGATGGATGCAGCTCCAACAACACTCAAGAAACCCCCATACCATCCAGGACAAAGCAATCCATTTGATCAGCACTTCATCCACTAACCTAAATATCCACTCCCTTCAAGGAAGGAAAGGAGGAGGGGTGGCGGTATTGGTTAAGGAGAGCATTGCAGTGCTGGAGAAAGATGTCCCAGAGGGTTCAAGGACAGAATCAATTTGGCTAGAGCTAAGGAACAAAAAGGGTGCAATTACATTGCTCAGTGTAGTCTATAGTCTGCCAACTAGTGAGAAGGATGTAGAAGAACAAATCTACAGGGAAATTACGGAAAGATGCAGGCATTATAGAGTAGTTATAATGGGGGTCTTTAATTACCTGAATGTAGACTGGAACAGTGGTAGTGTCAAGGTTGGAGAGGGGAAAAAGTTCCTAGATTGTGTTCAGGAGAATTTTCTACAGCAGTATGTGTCCAATCCAACAAGAAAAGATGCACTGTTGGACCTGGCTCTTGGAAATGAGGCAGGCCAAGTAAATCAAGTGTCAGTGGGGGAACATTTAGGAGACAGTGATCATTGTATTGTACATTTTAGGATGATGATAGAAAAGGACGATAGGCAATCCAGAGTAAGACGAGAGCCGACTTCGATGGGGCAAGAATGGAGCTGGGCCAAACAGACTGGAAAGAAAGATTGGCAGGAAAAACTGTGGCTGAACAATGGGCTACCTTCAAAAAAGAATTGGTTCGGGCACAATCAAGGTATATTCCAACAAAAGGGAAAGGTAGGGCAAACAAATCCAGTGCTCCGTGGATGAAAAAGGAGATTGAAATTAAGATAAAGAAGAAAAAGTGCGCTTATAGAACACTACAGCACAGAAAACAGGCCATTCGACCCTTCTAGTCTGTGCCAAAATATTATTCCGCTAGTCCAATTGACCTGCACCTAGTCCATAACCCTCCAGACCTCTCCCATCCATGTATCTATCCAATTTATTCTTAAAACATAAGAGTGAGCCCGCATTTACCACGTCAGATGGTAGCTCGTTCCACACTCTCACCACTCTCTGAGTGAAGAAGTTCCCCCTAATGTTCCCCCTAAACCTTTCCCCTTTCACCCTAAAGCCATGTCCTCTCGTGTTTATTTCTCCTAATCTAAGTGGAAAGAGCCTACTCGCATTTACTCTGTCTATACCCCTCACAATTTTGTAAACTTCTATCAAATCTCCCCTCATTCTTCTACGCTCCAAGGAATAAAATCCTAACCTGTTTAATCTTTCCCTGTAACTCAACTCCTTAAGACCCGGCAACATCCTAGTAAATCTTCTCTGCACTCTCTCAATCTTACTGATATCCTTCCTGTAGTTAGGCGACCAGAACTGCACACAATACTCCAAAGTTGGCCTCACCAATGTCTTATACAACCTCACCATAACATCCCAACTCCTATACTCAATACTTTGATTCATGAAGGCCAGTATGCCAAAAGCTTTCTTTACAACCTTGTCTACCTGTGACGCCACTTTCAGGGAATTATGTATCTGAACTCCCAGATCCCTTTGTTCCTCCGCACTCCTCAGTGCCCTACCATTTACTGTGTATGTCCTACCTTGGTTTGACCTTCCAAAATGTAACACCTCACACTTTTCCGCATTAAATTCCATCTGCCATTTTCTGGCCCATTTTTCCAGTTGGTCCAGATCTCTCTACAAACTTTGAAAGCCTTCCTCGCTGTCCACAACGCCTCCAATCTTAGTGTCATCAGCAAACTTGCTGATCCAATTCACCACATTATCATCCAAATCATTGATATAGACAACAAACAACAATGGTCCCAGTACAGATCCCTGAGGCACACCACTAGTCACAGACCTCCAGTCTGAGAAGCAATCATCCACTACCACTCTCTGTCTTCTCCCATACAGCCAATTTCGAATCCAGTTTACAACCTCTCCATGGATACCAAGTGTCTGAACCTTCTGAACTAACCTCCCATGTGGGACCTTGTCAAAGGCCTTACTAAAGTCCATGTGGACAATATCCACAGCCTTTCCTTCATTTACTTTTTTGGTAACCTCCTCGAAAAACTCTACAAGGTTCATTAGACATGACCTACCACGCACAAAGCCATGCTGACTATCCTTAATCAGCCCTTGGCTGTCCAAATAATTATATATCCGATCTCTCAGAACACCTTCCAATAATTTACCTACTACTGACGTCAGGCTCACTGGCCTGTAATTACCTGGTTTACTTTTGGAGCCTTTTTTAAACAACGGAACAACATGAGCTACCCTCCAATCCTCCGGCACCTTACCTGTGGCTAAGGACATTTTAAATATTTCTGCCAGGGCCCCTGCAATTTCTACACTAGTCTCCCTCAATGTCCGAGGGAATATCAGGTCAGTCCCGGGGGATTTATCTACCTTTATTCGCTGTAAAACAGCAAGCACCTCCTCCTCTTTAATCTCTATATGTTCCATGACACTACTGCTTGTTTCCCTTCCTTCCTTATACACTATGCCAGTTTCCTGAGTAAATACTGATGCAAAAAAACTGTTTAAGATCTCCCCCATCTCGTGAGGCACCACACATAGATGGCCACTCTGACCTTCAAGGGGACCAATTGTGTCCCTTACTATCCTTTTACTCTTAATATACTTGTAGAAATCCTTCGGGTTTACCTTCACATTATCTGTCAAAGCAACCTCATGTCTTCTTTTTGCCTTCCTGATTTCCTTTTTTAGTATTTTCTTACATTTTCTATACTCTACAAGTACCTCATTTGCTTCTTGTTGCCTATACCTGCTATACACCTCTCTCTTCTTCTTAACCAGATCGCCAAAACCCCTTGAAAACCAAGGTTCCCTATGCTTGTTAACTTTGCCTTTAATCCTGATAGGAACATGCAAACTCTGCACTCTCAAAATTTCGCCTTTGAATGCCTTCCACTTACTGAACACATCCTTGCCAGAAAACAACTTATGCCAATCCACTCTTCCTAGATCCTTTCTCATTTCCACAAAATTGGCCTTTCTCCAATTTAGAATCTCAACTCGTGGACCAGACCTATCCTTATCCATAATTAGCTTAAAACTAATGACATTGTGGTCACTGCACCCAAAATGTTCGTCTACACATACTTCTGTCACCTGACCTGTCTGGTTCCCTAATAGGAGATCAAGTATTGCATCCTCTCTCGTTGGTACCTCTATATATTGATTTAGAAAACTTTCCTGAACACATTTGACAAACTCCAAGCCATCCAGCCCTTTTACAATATGTCCCAGTCAATATGTGGAAAGTTAAAATCTCCTACTATCACAACTTTCTGTTTCTTACATTGGTCTGCTATCTCTCTACAGATTTGCTCCTCCAATTTTCTCTGACTATTGGGCGGTCTATAATACAACCCTATTAGTGCGGTCACACCTTTCCCATTCCTCAGCTCCACCCATATGGCCTCTGTAGACGAGCCCTCCAGGCTGTCCTGCTTACGCACAGCTGTGATATTTTCCCTGACTAGTAATGCCACTCCTCCCCCTTTCATCCCTCTCCCTCTATCACGTCTGAAACAACGGAACCCTGGAACATTGAGCTGCCAGTCCTGCCCCTCCTGCAACCAAGTCTCACTAATAGCAATAATGTCGTAATCCCACGTGCCAATCCATGCCCTAAGCTCATCTGCCTTTCCGACAATACTCCTTGCATTGAAATAGATGCACCTGAGAACATTTCTATCACGTACGGACCCTTGATTTCTGTCTATACATGCATTCCTTGCTTGACCTTTATCCTCCTCCACCTCACTATCTGCTCTAACACTCTGGTTCCCCTCCCCCTGCAAATCTAGTTTAAACGCCTCGGAGCAGCACTAGCAAACCTACCCGCAAGGATGTTAGTCCCCCTCCAGTTCAGGTGCAAACCATCCCGTCGGAACAGGTCCCACCTTCCCTGGAACAGAGCCCAATTGTCAAGAAACATGAAGCCCTCCCTCCTGCACCATCTCCTTAGCCACATATTTAGCTGCATTATCCTATTTCTAGCCTCACTAGCATGTGGCACGGGTAGCACTCCTGAGATCATAATCCTGGAGGTCCTGTCCTTCAACTTTGCACCTAACTCCCTGAACTCTCTTTGCAGGACCTCCTCCTCCTTCCTATCCACGTCATTGGTCCCTGCATGGACCACAACATCTGGCTGCTCACCCTCCCTCCTGAGAATACTGAGAACTCGATCCGAGATATCGCGGACCCTGGCACCAGGGAGGCAACAGACCATCCGGGATTCTCGATCTCTCCCACAGAACCTCCTATCTGTCCCCCTAACTATCGAATCCCCTATCACTACTTCTTTCCTCTTTTCCCTCCCTCCTTTCTGAGCTGAGGGTCCAGCCTCGGTGCCAGAGACGCGACCACTACAACTTGTCCCTGGTAGGTCGTCCCCACCAACAGTATCCAAAATGGTATACCTATTGTTGATGAGAACGGCCACAGGGGTGCTCTGCTCTTTCTGTCTATTCCCCTTCCCTCTCCTGACATTCACCCAGCTACCTGCCTTCTGACTTTTAGGGGTGACTGTCTTCCTGAAACTCTTGTCTATTACTGCCTCTGCCTCCTGTATGATCCGAAGTTCATCCAGCTCCAGCTCCAGTTCCCTAACTCGGTTTGTCAGGAGCTGCAGTTGGATGCACCTTTTGCAGGTGTAGTCATCAGGGACAATTGTGCTGTCCCTGACTTCCCACATGCTGCATCCGGAGCACTCAACTGCCCCAACTGCTGCTTCCATTACCTACTCCTAATTTACTAAAAAGGACTTTACCTGGCCCTAACCCACTGGGAGCAAGCTCGTACTCAGCCTCTGCTCGCCTAAGCCTCTCGAGCCAAAGCCTCGAAGCTCCACTCCTTCACTGGGCCACTCACAGGCTGGCCTCTCCTCTTCAGCTTCCCCTCCTTTTATTTTCAATCTCCGCGCTCTTTTTCAACTGACCTGCCTTCAATCTCCGTGCTCTTTTTCAAATGTTGAGTGCAAGAGTCCTTCTCCTCGATTCCCTCCTGAGTCATGGTGACTGCGCTGACTTCTCTCAGAATGCTTCAGTCACTTCTCACCAGCGCCCTCTGTTGGATGCCCTTCCTCCTGTTGAGTGCAAGAGTCCTTCTCCTCGATTCCCTCCTGAGTCATGGTGACTGCGCTGACTTCTCCCAGAATGCTTCAGTCACTTCTCACCAGCGCCCTCTGTTGGATTATGACAGGTGTCAGGTAGAAAATACAATTGAGAAGCAAGAAGACTACAGAAGCTCCAGAGGGGAGGTGAAAAAGCTTATTAGAGAAGCAAAGAGGGATTATGATAAAAGACTGGCAGCCAACATAAAGGGGAATCCCAAAGTCTTCTATAGGCATAGAAATAGTAAAAGGGTGGTTAAAGGAGGAGTAGGGTTGATTAGGGACCTAAAAGGGAATTTACCATGGTCGAAGGTATTAAATGAAATGAATGTATTAAATATCAGCCATGGCTGAGGTATTAAATGAATGCTTTGCATCCGTCTTTACCAAGGAGGTAGATGCTACCCAGGTCATGGTGACAGGCGAGGAAACTCTGTCACTAGAAGGGTTCGAAATTGATAAGGAGGGAGTATTGAATAGACTATCAGTACTTAAAGTTGACAAGACACCGGGACCGATGAAACGTATCCAAGGATATTGAAGAAAGTGGGTGTAGAAATTGCACGGTCATTGGCCATAATCTTTCAGTCTTCCCTAGACTCAGGGGAGGTGCCAGAGGACAGGAGAATTGCAAACATTACGACCTTGTTCAGAAAAGGTTGTAAGGATAAGCCCAGCAATTACAGTCCAGTCAGTTTAACTTCAGTGGTGGGGAAGGTTCTAGAAATAATTATTCAGGATGGAATTAGTAGTCACATGAAAAAAAAAATGGGTTGATAAGGAAGAGCCAGCATGGATTTCTAAAGGGGAAATCATATTTAACTAACTTGCTGGAGTTTTTTGAAGAGGTAACAGAAAAGGTTGATGAGGGTAAAGCTGTTCATGTGCTGTACATGGGCTTTGAAAAGGCATTTGACACAGTGCCACACAACCGACTTGTGAGAAAAGTTAATGCTCATGAAATAAAAGGGACAGTAGCAACGTGGATACAAAATTGGCTGAAAAATAGGAAGCAGAGAGTAATGGTCAATGGATATTTTTCAAGCTGGAGGAAGGTTTGTAATAGAGTTCCCCAGGGGTCGGTATTGGGACCTTTGCTTTTCCTAATATAAATTAACGATCTACATCTTGGTGTGCAGGGGACAATTTCAAAGTTTGTAGATGATACGAAGGTTGGGAGTGTTGTGAACTGCGAGGAGTACGGTGTGGAACTTCAAGAGGACATAGACAAGCTGGTGGACTGGGCAGATAGGTGGCAGATGAAGTTCAATGTGGAGAATGTGAGGTGATGCATTTTGGTAGGAAAAACATAGACAGACAATATAAAAAAGGGGTGAAATTTTGAAGGGGGTGCAGGATCAGAAAGACTTGGGTGTATATGTGCATAGATCATTGAAGGTGGCAGGACAGGTGGAGAGAGCAGTTAATAAAGCATCGAGTATCCTGGGCTTTCTTCATAGGGGCATAGAGTACAAGAGCAGGGAGGTTATGCTGAATCTATTTAAAACACTTGTTAGACCTGAGCTGAAACATTGTGTCCAGTTCTGGGCACCACATTATAGGATGGATGTGACCACATTGGACAGAGTGCAGAAAAGGTTTACAAGAATAGTCCCAGGGATGAGGAACTTCAGTCATGGGGATTGATTGGAGAGGTTGGGACTGTTCTCCTTGGAGAGAAGAATGCTGAGGGGAGATTTGATAGAGATGTTCAAAATCATGAGGGGGCTGGACAAAGTAGATAGAGAGAAGCTGTTCCCACTCGTAAAAGGATCAAGAACAAGAGGGCACAGATTTAAATTGACTTTCAAAAGAAGCAAGTGTGACATGAGGAAAACCTTTGTCACACAACGAGTGGTTCGGCTTTGGAATGCACTGCCTGGGAGTGTGGCTGAGACAGGTTCAATTGAGGCTTTCAAGGGGGCATTAGATGATTATTTGAATAGAAACAAAGTGCAGGGGTACGGGGAAAAGGCAGCGCAATGGCACTAGGTCATAATGTTCATTTGGAGAGCCGGTGCGGACATGATGGGCTGAATGGCCTCCTTCTGTGCCATTAAGTTCTGTGATTGTGTGATACCATGGCTGCAGTGTGTGCTAGCTGCTAAATGCATTACTACAACATGCCAAGGTTTCTTCAGCACAGCCTCCATCACCGAGAAGCAAAAGGTCAGCAGATGTATGAGGACTTCATCATCCCCATGCTCCCCTCAGCCATGCAACTGTTCCTTCATTGGCACAAGGTCAAAATCCTGGATTTCTCTTCCTGACAACAGTGTGGGATCTCCTTTACCACATGGACTGTAACAGCTACAGAAAGAAGGCCTGCCCAACCTTCTCGAGGGCAAATAAATTCCAACCTTGCCCATGATGCTGTCACTCTGAGAATGAGCTTATCAAAAACACACAGAAATTCATTTTGAAAAAGAGTATAATCACCTAACTATGTCTGACAAAGTAAAAGGAACCAGCTACTGCACAAAACATTCCTACAACTTACAACCACCTCCCCCTCATTGTGTTAAAGTACTTCAGCAGCTAGCTATCAGTACCCCTAAGGTAGCACTGGGTCATTATACTTGCAACCTTCACCTACAAGTGTTCCTTCACTCATATCATTATGCACTTTCACCCCACTAAAAGCCTCAAGTGGTATATAATTGCTTGCTTGCTGCAGGCATCTGTCATCATTCCCATTATGTTCTGCATGCTAATGCCTAGGATTTGACTGTATCCCATGGTAACCAGAGGTCACTCTCACTTTATTGACTTCGTTTTGAAAGGAAGGTAGCTCTAAGCAATACAGGGAGATTGGCCGTCAGTGGTTTCCTCCCCAACCTCCATACTCCATTCCCCCACGAGCAGGGAACTGTGGAGATCCTGCGGCTAGAGGCCAGCCGGGAGTCACAAGTGGGGAGCGGGATGGCAAGGGGTGGGTACAGATGTGTCAGGATAATCTGATCCATCTCCTTGTCACCATGCTGTGGTCCATCTTAGCTGGTACCTAATGAAACCTTCCCACGAGTTCCTGTACTGAAAGTAAGATGGAAGCTCGGGTCTAGAGTTATAACCTGGGGAAGCCGATGCAATCGTAAATTTTATAAGGGAATTGGAAAAAGGAATCAAAATGAAAATAAAAATTACAGGGATATGGGGAAGGAGTGAAGTTGTGTGATTAAATATATAGATCTTTCAAAGTTTCTTTCAAAATGTGGAATCCGATAAGCGGTGGGGCCATTGACAGTGAGAGAGCGAGAGGAGCAGTGGGGCCATTAACAGTGAGAGAGCGAGAGGAGCAGTGGGGCCATTAACAGTGAGAGAGAGCGAGAGGAGCAGCGGGGCCCTTAACAGTGAGAGAGCGAGAGGAGCAGCGGAGCCAGTAACAGTGAGAGAGCCAGTGGAGCATTGGGGACAGTAACAGTGAGAGAGCCAGAGGAGCAGCGGGGCCATTAACAGTGAGAGAGAGAGAGGAGCAGCGGGGCCATTAACAGTGAGAGAGAGAGAGGAGCAGCGGAGAAATTAACAGTGAGAGAGTGAGAGGAGCAGCGGGGCCATTAACAGTGAGAGAGTGAGAGGAGCAGGGGGGCCATTAGCAGTGAGAGAGCGAGAGGAGCAGTGGGGTCATTAACAGTGAGAGAGGGAGAGGAGAAGCAGAGAAATTAACAGTGATAGAGCGAGAGGAGCAAGGGGGCCATTAACAGTGAAAGGGTGAGAGGAGCAGCGGGGCCATTAACAGTGAGAGGGTGAGAAACAGTGGGACCATTAACAGTGAGAGAGAGAGAGGAGCAGTGGGGCCATTAACAGTGAGATAGCGAGAGGAGCACTGGGGCCATTAACAGTGAGAGGGTGAGAAGCAGTGGGGCCATTAAAAGTGAGAGAGAGAGAGGAGCAGCGGGGCCATTAACAGTGATAGAGTGAGAGGAGCAGCGGGGACATTAACAGTGAGAGAGGGAGAGGAGCAGTGGGGCCATTAACAGTGAGAGAGGGAGAGGAGCAGTGGGGCCATTAACAGTGAGTGAGTGAGAGGAGCAGTGGGACCATTAACAGTGAGAGAGGGAGAGGAGCAGCGGGGATATTAACAGTGAGAGAGGGAGAGGAGAGGCGGGGCCATTAACAGAGAGAGAGCGAGAAGAGCAGCGGGGCCATTAACAGTGAGAGAGTGAGAAGCAGTTGGGCCATTAACATTGAGAGAGGGAGAGGAGCAGCGGGGCCATTAACAGTGAGAATGTGAGAGGAGCAGTGGGGACATTAACAGTGAGAGAGTGAAAAGCAGTGGGGCCATTAACAGTGAGAGAGTGAGAGGATCAGCAGGGCCATTTACTGTGAGAGAGTGAGAAGCAGTTGGCCCATGAAAATTAAGAGAGGGAGTTGAGCAGTTGGGCCATTAACAGAGAGAGCGAGAGGAGCAGTGGGGCCATTGACAGTGATAGAGTGAGAAGCAGTTGGGCCATTAACATTGAGAGAGGGAGAGGAGCGGCGGGGACTTTGACAGTGAGAGAGTGAGTGGCTGCGGGGCCATTAACAGACAGAGAGCGAGAGGAACAGCGGGGCCATTAACAGTGAGAGAGTGGGACGCAGTGGGGCCATTAACAGTGAGAGAGTGAGAGGAGCAGCGGGGCCATTGACAGTGAGAGAGTGTGTGGCTGCGGGGCCATTAACAGAGAGAGATTGAGAGGAGCAGCGGGGCCATTAACAGTGAGATGGTGAGAAGCAGTGGGGCCATGAACAGTGAGAGAGCGAGAGGAGCAGCGGGGCCATTAACAGTGAGAGAGTTAGAGAAGCAGCGGGGCCATTAACAGTGAGAATGTGAGAGGAGCAGCGGGGCCATTAACAGTGAGAGAGTGAGAGGAGCAGTGCGGCCATTAATAGTGAGAGAGCGAGAGGAGCAGCGGGGCCATTAACAGTGAGAGAGCGAGAGGAGCAGCGGGGACTTTAACAGTGAGAGAGTGAGAAGCAGTGGGGCCATTAACAGTGAGACAGTGAGAGGAGCAGCGGGGCCATTGACAGTGAGAGAGTGTGTAGCTGCGGGGCCATTAACAGAGAGAGAGTGAGAAGCAGTGGGGTCATTAAAAGTGAGAAAGAGAGAGGAGCAGCGGGGCCATCTACAGTGAGAGAGGGAGAGGAGCAGCGGGGCCATTAACAGTGAGAAGTGAGAAGCAGTTGGGCCATTAACAGTGAGAGAGTGAGAGCAGCAGAGGGGCCATTAACAGTGAGAGAGTGAGATGAGCAGTGGCGTCATTAACAGTGAGTGAGCAAGAGGAGCAGTGGGGTCATTAACAGTTAGAGAGCGAGAGGAGCAGTGGGGCCATCAACAGTGAGAGAGGGAGAGGAGCAGCGGATTCTTTAACAGTGAGAGAGGGAGAGGAGCAGTGGGTCCATTAATAGTAAGAGAGTGAGGGGAGCAGCGGGGCCATTTACAGAGAGAGAGCGAGAAGAGCAGCGGGGCCATTAACAGTGAGAGATCGAGAGGAGCAGTGGGGCCATTAACAGTGAGACAGTGAGAGGAGCAGTGGGGCCATTAACAGTGAGAGAGTGAGAGGAGCAGCGGGGCCATTAACAGTGAGAGAGTGATAAGAACAGCGGCGCCATTGACAGTGAGAGAGTGAGAAGAGCAGCGGTGCCATTAACAGTGAGAGATCGAGAGGAGCAGTGGGGCTATTAGCAGTGAGAGAGTGAGAGGAGCAGAGGGGCCATTAACAGTGAGAGAGTGAGATGAGCAGCGGGGCCATTAACAGTGAGAGAGTGAGAGGAGCAGCGGGACTATAAACAGTGAGAGAGTGAGAGGAGCAGCGGGGCCACTAACAGTGAGTGAGCGAGAGGAGCAGCAGCGCCATTATGAGTGAGAGAGTGAGAGGAGCAGCGGGGCCATTAACAGTGAGAGAGTGAGAGGAGCAGCGGGGACATTAACAGTGAGAAAGGGAGAGGAGCAGTGGGGCCATTAACAGTGAGAGAGGGAGAGGAGCAGTGGGACCATTAACAGTGAGTGAGTGAGAGGAGCAGTGGGACCATTAACAGTGAGAGAGTGAGAGGAGCAGCGGGGCCATTATCAGTGAGAAAGTGAGAGGCTCAGCGGGGCCAATGACAGTGAGAGAGTGTGAGAAGCAGCGGGGCCATTAACAGTGAGAGAGTGAGAGGAGCAGCGGGGCCATTAACAGTGAGAGAGTGTGAGAAGCAGCGGGGCCATTAACAGTGAGAGAGTGAGAGGAGCAGCGGGGCCATTAACAGTGAGAGAGTGTGAGAAGCAGCGGGGCCATTAACAGTGAGAATGTGAGAGGAGCAGCGGGGCCATTGACAGTGAGAGAGTGAGTGGCTGCGGGGCCATTAACAGAGAGAGAGTGAGAAGCAGTGGGGCCATTAACAGTGAGAAAGGGAGAGGAACAGCGGGGCCATCTACAGTGAGAGAGGGAGAGGAGCAGCGGGGCCATTTACAGTGAGAAGTGAGAAGCAGTTGGGCCATTAACATTGAGAGAGTGAGAGGAGCAGAGGGGCCATTAACAGTGAGAGAGTGAGAAGAGCAGCAGTGCCATTAACAGTGAGAGATCGAGAGGAGCAGTGGGGCTATTTGCAGTGAGAGAGTGAGAGAAGCAGAGGGGCCATTAACAGTGAGAGAGAGAGAGGGAAGCACGGCTATTAACAGTGAGAGATTGAGAGGAGCAGCGGGACCATTAACAGTGAGAGAGTGAGAGGAGCAGGGGGGCCATTAACAGTGAGTGAGCGAGAGGAGCAGCGGCGCCATTATCAGTGAGAGAGTGAGAGGAGCAGCGGGGCCATTAACAGTGAGAAAGTGAGAGGCGCAGCGGGGCCATTAACAGTGAGAGTGTGAGAGGAGCAGCGGGGCCATTAACAGTGAGAAAGTGAGCTGCAGTGGGACCATTAACAGTGAGAGAGTGAGAGGAGCAGTGGGGCCATTGACAGTGGGAGAGTGAGAAGCAGTTGGGCAATTTACATTGAGAGAGTGAGCGGAGCAGCGGGGCCATTAACAGTGAGAGAGCGAGAGGAGCACCGGGGCCATTAACAGTGAGAGAGTTAGAGAAGCAGTGGGGCCATTAACAGTGAGAAAGTGAGAGGCTCAGCGGGGCCATTAACAGTGAGAGAGTGAAAGGAGCAGCGGGGACATTAACAGTGAGAGAGTGAGAGGAGCAGCGGGGCCATTATCAGTGAGAAAGTGAGAGGCTCAGCGGGGCCAATGACAGTGAGAGAGTGTGAGAAGCAGCGGGGCCATTAACAGTGAGAGAGTGAGAGGAGCAGCGGGGCCATTAACAGTGAGAGAGTGTGAGAAGCAGCGGGGCCATTAACAGTGAGAATGTGAGAGGAGCAGCGGGGACTTTAACAGTGAGAGAGTGAGAAGCAGTGGGGCCATTAACAGTGAGACAGTGAGAGGAGCAGCGGGGCCATTGACAGTGAGAGAGTGAGTGGCTGCGGGGCCATTAACAGAGAGAGAGTGAGAAGCAGTGGGGCCATTAACAGTGAGAAAGGGAGAGGAACAGCGGGGCCATCTACAGTGAGAGAGGGAGAGGAGCAGCGGGGCCATTTACAGTGAGAAGTGAGAAGCAGTTGGGCCATTAACATTGAGAGAGTGAGAGGAGCAGAGGGGCCATTAACAGTGAGAGAGTGAGAAGAGCAGCGGTGCCATTAACAGTGAGAGATCGAGAGGAGCAGTGGGGCTATTTGCAGTGAGAGAGTGAGAGAAGCAGAGGGGCCATTAACAGTGAGAGAGAGAGAGGGCAGCACGGCTATTAAAAGTGAGAGATTGAGAGGAGCAGCGGGACCATGAACAGTGAGAGAGTGAGAGGAGCAGGGGGGCCATTAACAGTGAGTGAGCGAGAGGAGCAGCGGCGCCATTATCAGTGAGAGAGTGAGAGGAGCAGCGGGGCCATTAACAGTGAGAAAGTGAGAGGCGCAGCGGGGCCATTAACAGTGAGAGAGTGAGAGGAGCAGCGGGGCCATTAACAGTGAGAAAGTGAGAGGCGCAGCGGGGCCATTAACAGTGAGAGAGTGAAAGGAGCAGCGGGGCCATTAACAGTGAGAGAGTGAGAGGAGTAGCGGGGCCATTAACAGTTAGAGTGCGAGATGATCCATGGGGCCATTAACAGTGAGAGAGTGAGACGCAGTTGGCCCATGAAAATTGAGAGAGGGAGTGGAGCAGTTGTGCCATTAACAGAGAGAGCGAGCGGAGCAGTGGGGCCATTGACAGTGATAGAGTGAGAAGCATTTGGGCCATTAACATTGAGAGAGGGAGAGGAGCAGCGGGGCCATTGACAGTGAGAGAGTGAGTGGCTGCCGGGCCATTAACAGAGAGAGAGAGCGAGAGGACCAGCGGGGCCATTAACCGTGAGAGAGTGGGACGCAGTGGGGCCATTAACAGTGAGAGAGTGAGAGGAGCATTGGGGCCATTGACAGTGAGAGAGTGTGTGGCTGCGGGGCCATTAACAGAGAGAGAGTGAGAGGAACAGCGGGGCCATTAACAGTGAGAGAGTGAGAGGAGCAGCGGGGTCATTAACAGTGAGAGAGCGAGAGGAGCAGCGGGGCCATTAACAGTGAGAGGGTGAGAAGCAGTGGGGCCATGAACAGTGAGAGAGCGAGAGGAGCAGCGGGGCCATTAACAGTGAGAGAGGGAGAGGAGCAGCGGGGCCATTAACAGTGAGAGAGCGAGAGGAGCAGCGGGCATTAACAGTGAGAGAGCGAGATGAGCAGTGGGGCCATTAACAGTGAGAGAGTGAGAGGAGCAGTGGGTCCATTAACAGTGAGAGAGTGAGAGGAGCAGAGGGGCCATTAACAGTGAATGAATGAGAGGAGCAGTGGGACCATTAACAGTGAGAGAGTGAGAGGAGCAGTGGGTCCATTAACAGTGAATGAGTGAGAAGCAGCTGGGCCATTAACATTGAGCGAGGCAGAGGAACAGCGGGGAAATTTACAGTGAGAGAGTGAGAGGATCATCAGCGCCATTAACAGTGAGAGAGTGAGAGGAGCAGCAGGGCCATTAACAGTGAGAGAGTGAGAGGAGCAGCGGGGCCATTAACAGTGAGAGAGTGAGAGAAGTAGCCGGGCCATTAACAGTGAGAGAGGGAGAGAAGTAGCCGGGCCATTAACAGTGAGAAAGTGCGATGAGCAGCGGGGCCATTAACAGTGAGAGAGTGAGAGGAGTAGCGGGGCCATTAACAGTGAGAGAGCGAGAGGAGCAGCGGGGCCATTAACAGTGAGAGAGTGAGAGGAGTAGCGGGGCCATTAACAGTGAGAGAGCGAGAGGATCAGCGGGGCCATTAACAGTGAGAGAGTGAGAGGAGTAGCGGGGCCATTAACAGTGAGAGAGCGAGAGGAGCAGCGGGGCCATTAACAGTGAGAGAGTGAGAGAAGTAGCCGGGCCATTAACAGTGAGAGAGGGAGAGAAGTAGCCGGGCCATTAACAGTGAGAGAGGGAGAGGCGCAGCGGGGCCATTAACAGTGAGAGAGTGAGAGCAGTCGCGGGGCCATTAACAGTGAGAGAGTGAGAGGAGCAGCGGGGCCATCAACAGTGAGAGAGTGAGAGGAGTAGCGGGGCCATTAACAGTGAGAGATTGAGCAGCAGTTGGACCAGTAACAGTGAGAGAATCAGAGGATCAGGAGGGCCATTGACAGTGAGAGAGTGAGAGGAGCAGCGGGGCCATTAACAGTGAGAGAGTGAGAGGAGCAGCGGGGCCATTAAAAGTGAGAGAGTGAGAGGAGCCATTAACATTGAGAGAGGGAGAGGAGCAGAGGGACCATTAACAATGAGAGAGTGAGCAGCAGTTGGACCAGTAACAGTGAGAGAGTCAGAGGATCAGCAGGGCCATTGACAGTTAGAGAGTGAGAAGCAGTTGGGCCATTTACATTGAGAGAGTGAGAGGAGCAGCGGGGCCATTAACAGTGAGAGAGCGAGATTAGCAGCGGGGCCATTAACAGTGAGAGAGTTAGAGAAGCAGCGGGGCCATTAACAGTGAGAGAGCGAGAGGAGCATTGGGGTCATTAACAGTGAGAGGGCGAGAGGAGCAGCGGGGCCATTAACAGTGAGAGAGCGAGAGGAGCATTGGGGTCATTAACAGTGAGAGAGCGAGAGGAGCAGCGGGGCCATTAACAGTGAGAGAGCGAGAGGAGCAGCGGGGCGATTAACAGTGAGAGAGTGAGAGGAGGAGCGGTGCCATTAACAGTGAGTGAGCGAGAGGAGCAGCGGTGCCATTAACAGTGAGTGAGCGAGAGGAGCAGCGGTGCCATTAACAGTGAGAGAGTGACAGGAGCAGCGGGGCCATTAACAGTGAGAGAGTGAGAGGAGTAGCGGGGCTATTATCAGTGAGAAAGTGAGAGGCGCAGCAGGGCCATTAACAGTGAGAGAGCGAAAGGAGCAGCGGGGCCATTAACAGTGAGAATGTGAGAGGAGCAGCGGGGACTTTAACAGTGAGAGAGTGAGAAGCAGTGGGGCCATTAACAGTGAGACTGTGAGAGGAGCAGCGGGGCCATTGACAGTGAGAGAGTGTGTGGCTGCGGGGCCATTAACAGAGAGAGAATGAGAAGCAGTGGGGCCATTAAAAGTGAGAAAGGGAAAGGAACAGCGGGGCCATCTACAGTGAGAGAGGGAGAGGAGCAGCGGGGCCATTAACAGTGAGAAGTGAGAAGCAGTTGGGCCATTAACATTGTGAGAGTGAGAGGAGCAGAGGGGCCATTAACAGTGAGAGAGTGAGAGGAGCAGTGGGGTCATTAACAGTGAGAGAGCGAGAGGATTAGTGGGGTCATTAACAGTGAGAGATCGAGAGGAGCAGTGGGGCCATTAACAGTGAGAGAGTGAGAGGAGCAGCGGGGCCATTAACAGTTAGAGAGTGAGAAGAACAGCGGCGCCATTGACAGTGAGAGAGTGAGAAGAGCAGCGGTGCCATTAACAGTGAGAGATCGAGAGGAGCAGTGGGGCTATTTGCAGTGAGAGAGTGAGAGGAGCAGAGGGGCCATTAACAGTGAGACAGCGAGAAGAGCAGCGGGGCCATTAACAGTGAGAGAGAGAGAGGAGCAGGGAGGCCATTAACAGTGAGTGAGCGAGAGGAGCAGCGGCGCCATTATCAGTGAGAGAGTGAGAGGAGCAGCGGGGCCATTAACAGTGAGAAAGTGAGAGGCGCAGCGGGGCCATTAACAGTTAGAGTGCGAGATGAGCCACGGGGCCATTAACAGTGAGAGAGTGAGAAGCAGTTGGGCCATTAACAGTGAGACAGGGAGAGGATCAGCAGGGCCATTGACTGTGAGTGAGTGAGACGCAGTTGGCCCATGAAAATTGAGAGAGGGAGTGGAGCAGTTGGGCCATTAACAGAGAGAGCGAGAGGAGCAGTGGGGCCATTGACAGTGATAGAGTGAGAAGCATTTGGGCCATTAACATTGAGAGAGGGAGAGGAGCAGCGGGGCCATTGACAGTGAGAGAGTGAGTGGCTGCGGGGCCATTAACAGAGAGAGAGAGCGAGAGGAACAGCGGGGCCATTAACCGTGAGAGAGAGGGACGCAGTGGGTCCATTAACAGTGAAAGGGTGAGAGGAGCATCGGGGCCATTGACAGTGAGAGAGTGAGAGGAGCAGTGGGTCCATTAACAGTGAGAGAGTGAGAGGAGCAGTGGGGCCATTAACAGAGAGAGAATGAGAGAAGCAACGGGGCCATTAACTGTGAGAGAGAGAGAGGAGCAGTGGGGCCATTAACAGTGAGAGAGGGAGAGGAGCAGTGGGGCCATTAACAGTAAGAGAGCGAGAGGAGCAGCGGCGCCATTGACAGTGATAGAGTGAGAAGCATTTGGGCCATTAACATTGAGAGAGGGAGAGGAGCAGCGGGGCCATTGACAGTGAGAGAATGTGTCGCTGCGGAGCCATTAACAGAGAGAGAGTGATAGGAGAAGCGGGGCCATTAACAGTGAGAGAGTGACAGGAGCAGCGGGGCCATTAACAGTGAGAGAGTGAGAGGAGCAGTGGGGCCATTAACAGTGAGAGAGTGAGAGGAGCAGAGGGGCCATTAACAGTGAATGAGTGAGAGGAGCAGTGGGACCGTTAACAGTGAGAGAGTGAGAGGAGCAGTGGGTCCATTAACAGTGAGAGAGTGAGAGGAGCAGCAGGGCTATTAACAGTGAAAGAGTGAGAAGCAGCTGGGCCATTAACATTGAGCGAGGCAGAGGAACAGCGGGGAAATTTACAGTGAGAGAGTGAGAGGATCATCAGCGCCATTAACAGTGAGAGAGTGAGAAGCAGTGGTGCCATTAACAGTGAGAGAGTGAGAGGAGCAGCGGGGCCATTAACATTGAGAGAGTGAGAGAAGCAGCGGGGTTATTAACAGTGAGAGAGTGAGAGCAGCAGCGGGGCCATTAACTTTGAGAGAGCGAGAGGAGCAGTGGGGCCATTAACAGTGAGAGAGTGAGAGGAGCAGCGGGGCCATTAACAGTGAGAGAGTGAGAAGAACAGCGGGGACATTAACAGTGAGAGAGTGAGAAGAGCAGCGGGGCCATTAACAGTGAGAGATCGAGAGGAGCAGCGGGGCCATTTACAGTGAGAGAGCGAGAGGAGTAGCGGGGCCATTATCAGTGAGAGAGTGAGAGGAGCAGCGGGGCCATTAACAGTGAGAGAGTGAGAGAAGTAGCCGGGCCATTAACAGTGAGAGAGGGAGAGGCGCAGCGGGGCCATTAACAGTGAGAGAGTGAGAGGAGCAGCGGGGCCATGAACAGTGAGAGAGTGAGAGGAGTAGCGGGGCCATTAACAGTGAGAGAGTGAGAGGAGTAGCGGGGCCATTAACAGTTAGAGAGTGAGAAGAACAGCGGCGCCATTGACAGTGAGAGAGTGAGAAGAGCAGCGGTGCCATTAACAGTGAGAGATCGAGAGGAGCAGTGGGGCTATTTGCAGTGAGAGAGTGAGAGGAGCAGAGGGGCCATTAACAGTGAGACAGCGAGAAGAGCAGCGGGGCCATTAACAGTGAGAGAGAGAGAGGAGCAGGGAGGCCATTAACAGTGAGTGAGCGAGAGGAGCAGCGGCGCCATTATAAGTGAGAGAGTGAGAGGAGCCGCGGGGCCATTAACAGTGAGAAAGTGAGAGGCGCAGCGGGGCCATTAACAGTTAGAGTGCGAGATGAGCCACGGGGCCATTAACAGTGAGAGAGTGAGAAGCAGTTGGGCCATTAACAGTGAGACAGGGAGAGGATCAGCAGGGCCATTGACTGTGAGTGAGTGAGACGCAGTTGGCCCATGAAAATTGAGAGAGGGAGTGGAGCAGTTGGGCCATTAACAGAGAGAGCGAGAGGAGCAGTGGGGCCATTGACAGTGATAGAGTGAGAAGCATTTGGGCCATTAACATTGAGAGAGGGAGAGGAGCAGCGGGGCCATTGACAGTGAGAGAGTGAGTGGTTGCGGGGCCATTAACAGAGAGAGAGAGCGAGAGGAACAGCGGGGCCATTAACCGTGAGAGAGAGGGACGCAGTGGGTCCATTAACAGTGAGAGATTGAGAGGAGCATCGGGGCCATTGACAGTGAGAGAGCGAGAGGAGCAGCTGGGCTATTAACAGTGAGAGAGTGAGAAGCAGCGGGGCCATTAACATTGAGCGAGGCAGAGGAACAGCAGGGAAATTTACAGTGAGAGAGTGAGAGGATCATCAGCGCCATTAACAGTGAGAGGCTGAGAAGCAGTTGGGCCATTAACAGTGAGAGAGTTAGAGGAGCAGCGGGGTTATTAACAGTGAGAGAGTGAGAGGTGCAGCAGGGCTATTAACAATGAGAGAGTGAGAGGAGCAGTGGGGCCATTAACAGTGAGAGAGCGAGAGGAGCAGCGGGGACATTAATAGTGAGAGAAGGAGAGGAGCAGCGGGGCCATTAATAGTGAGAGAGGGAGAGGAGCAGCGGGGCCATACACAGTGAGAGAGCCAGAGGTGCAGCGGGGCCATTAAGAGTGTGAGAGTGAGAGGAGCAGTGGGGCCATTAACAGTGAGAGAGCGAGAGTAGCAGCGGGGCCATTAACAGTCAGAGAGTGACAGGAGCAGCGGGGCCATTAACAGTGAGAGAGTGACAGGAGCAGCCGGGGTATTAACAGTGAGAGAGTGACAGGAGCAGCGGGGCCATTAACAGTGAGATAGCAAGAAGAGCAGCGGGGCCATTAACAGTGAGAGAGGGAGAGAAAAGCGGGGGCATTAACAGTGAGATTGCAAGAGAAGCAGTGGGGCCATTAACAGTGAGAGAGAGAGAGGAGCCGCGGGGACATTAACAGTGAGAGAGTGTGCGGAGCTGTGGGGGCATCTACAGTGAGAGAGGGAGAGGAGCAGCGGGGACATTAACAGTGAGAAGTGAGAAGCAGTTGGGCCATTAACAGTGAGAGAGTGAGAGGAGCAGAGGGGCCATTAACAGTGAGACTGTGAGAGGAGCAGCGGGGCCATTGACAGTGAGAGAGTGTGTGGCTGCGGGGCCATTAACAGAGAGAGAGTGAGAAGCAGTGGGGCCATTAACAGTGAGAAAGGGAGAGGAACAGCGGGGCCATCTACAGTGAGAGAGGGAGAGGAGCAGCGGGGCCATTAACAGTGAGAAGTGAGAAGCAGTTGGGCCATTAACATTGTGAGAGTGAGAGGAGCAGAGGGGCCATTAACAGTGAGAGAGTGAGAGGAGCAGTGGGGTCATTAACAGTGAGAGAGCGAGAGGATTAGTGGGGTCATTAACAGTGAGAGATCGAGAGGAGCAGTGGGGCCATTAACAGTGAGAGAGTGAGAGTAGCAGCAGGGGCATTAACAGTGAGAGAGTGAGAGGAGCAGCGGGGCCATTAACAGTGAGAGATCGAGAGGAGCAGTGGGGCTATTTGCAGTGAGAGAGTGAGAGGAGCAGAGGGGCCATTAACAGTGAGAGAGCGAGAAGAGCAGCGGGGCCATTAACAGTGAGAGAGAGAGAGGAGCAGGGGGGTCATTAACAGTGAGAGAGGGAGAGGCGCAGCGGGGCCATTATCAGTGAGAGAGTGAGAGGAGCAGCGGGGCCATTAACAGTGAGTGAGCGAGAGGAGTAGCGGGGCCATTGACAGTGAGCGAGGGAGAGAAGTAGCGGGGCCATTAACAGTGAGAGAGTGAGATGAGCAGCGGGGCCATTAACAGTGAGAGAGTGACAGGAGCAGCGGGGCCATTATCAGTGAGAGAGTGAGAGGAGTAGCGGGGCCATTATCAGTGAGAGAGTGAGAGGAGCAGCGGGGCCATTAACAGTGAGAGAGTGAGAGAAGTAGCCGGGCCATTAACAGTGAGAGAGGGAGAGGCGCAGCGGGGCCATTAACAGTGAGAGAGAGAGAGGAGCAGCGGGGCCATTAACAGTGAGTGAGCGAGAGGAGTAGCGGGGCCATTATCAGTGAGAGAGTGAGAGGAGCAGCGGGGCCATTAACAGTGAGAGAGTGAGAGAAGTAGCCGGGCCATTAACAGTGAGAGAGGGAGATGCGCAGCGGGGCCATTATAAGTGAGAGAGTGAGAGCAGTCGCGGGGCCATTAACAGTGAGAGAGTGAGAGGAGCAGCGGGGCCATGAACAGTGAGAGAGTGAGAGGAGTAGCGGGGCTATTAACAGTGAGAGAGTGAGAGGAGTAGCGGGGCCATTAACAGTGAGAGAGTGAGAGGAGCAGCGGGGCCATTAACAGTGAGAGAGTGAGAGGAGCAGCGGGGCCATTAACAGTGAGAGAGTGAGAGGAGCAGCGGGGCCATTAAAAGTGATAGAGTGAGAGGAGCAGGGGGGCCATTAACATTGAGAGAGGGAGAGGAGCAGCGGGACCATTAACAATGAGAGAGTGAGCAGCAGTTGGACCAGTAACAGTGAGAGAGTCAGAGGATCAGCAGGGCCATTGACAGTGAGAGAGTGAGAAGCAGTTGGGCCATTTACATTGAGAGAGTGAGAGGAGCAGCAGGGCCATTAACATTGAGAGAAGGAGAGGAGCAGCGGGACCATTAACAATGAGAGAGTGAGCAGCAGTTGGACCAGTAACAGTGAGAGAGTCAGAGGATCAGCAGGGCCATTGACAGTGAGAGAGTGAGAAGCAGTTGGGCCATTTACATTGAGAGAGTGAGAGGAGCAGCAGGGCCATTAACAGTGAGAGAGCGAGATTAGAAGCGGGGCCATTAACAGTGAGAGAGTTAGAGAAGCAGCGGGGCCATTAACAGTGAGAATTTGAGAGGAGCCGCGGGGCCATTAACAGTGAGAGAGCGAGAGGAACAGCGGGGCCATTAACAGTGAGAGAGTGAGAGGAGCATTGGGGTGATTAACAGTGAGAGAGCGAGAGGAGCAGCGGGGCCATTAACAGTGAGAGAGCGAGAGGAGCAGCGGGGCTATTAACAGTGAGAGAGTGAGAGGAGGAGAGGGACCATTAACAGTGAGAGAGCGAGAGGAGCAGCGGGGCCATTAACAGTGAGAGAGTGAGAGGAGCAGCGGGGCCATTAACATTGAGAGAGTGAGAGGAGCAGCGGGGTTATTAACAGTGAGAGAGTGAGAGTTGCAGCGGGGCCATTTACATTGAGAGAGTGAGAGGAGCAGTGGGGCGATTAACAGTGAGAAAGTGAGAGGCGCAGCGGGGCCATTAACAGTGAGACAGGGAGTGGATCAGCAGGGCCATTGACTGTGAGAGAGTGAGACGCAGTTGGCCCATGAAAATTGAGAGAGGGAGTGGAGCAGTTGGGCCATTAACAGAGAGAGCGAGAGGAGCAGTGGGGCCATTGACAGTGATAGAGTGAGAAGCATTTGGGCCATTAACATTGAGAGAGGGAGAGGAGCAGCGGGGCCATTGACAGCGAGAGAGTGAGTGGCTGCGGGGCCATTAACAGAGAGAGAGAGCGAGAGGAACAGCGGGGCCATTAACCGTGAGAGAGTGGGACGCAGTGGGGCCATTAACAGTGAGAGAGTGAGAGGAGCAGAGGGGCCATTGACAGTGAGAGAGTGTGTGGCTGCGGGGCCATTAACAGAGAGAGAGTGAGAAGCAGTGGGGCCATGAACAGTGAGAGAGAGAGAGGAGCAGTGGGGCCATTAACAGTGAGAGAGGGAGAGGCGCAGCGGGGCCATTATCAGTGAGAGAGTGAGAGGAGCAGCGGGGCCATTAACAGTGAGTGAGCGAGAGGAGTAGCGGGGCCATTGACAGTGAGAGAGGGAGAGAAGTAGCGGGGCCATTAACAGTGAGAGAGTGAGATGAGCAGCGGGGCCATTAACAGTGAGAGAGCGAGAGGATCAGCGGGGCCATTAACAGTGAGAGAGTGAGAGGAGTAGCGGGGCCATTATCTGTGAGAGGGTGAGAGGAGTAGCGGGGCCATTATCAGTCAGAGAGCGAGAGGAGCAGCGGGGCCATTAATAGTGAGAGAGTGAGAGGAGCAGCGGGGCCATTAACAGTGAGAGAGTGAGAAGCAGTTGGGCCATTTACATTGAGAGAGTGAGAGGAGCAGCAGGGCCATTAACAGTGAGAGAGCGAGATTAGCAGCGGGGCCATTAACAGTGAGAGAGTTAGAGAAGCAGCGGGGCCATTAACAGTGAGAATGTGAGAGGAGCAGCGGGGCCATTAACAGTGAGAGAGTGAGAGGAGCATTGGGGTCATTAACAGTGAGAGAGCGAGAGGAGGAGCGGGACCATTAACAGTGAGAGAGCTAGAGGAGCAGCGGGGCCATTAACAGTGAGAGAGTGAGAGGAGCAGCGGTGCCATTAACAGTGAGTAAGCGAGAGGAGCAGCGTTGCCATTATCAGTGAGAGAGTGAGAGGAGCAGCGGGGCCATTAACATTGAGAGAGGGAGAGGAGCAGCGGGACCATTAACAATGAGAGAGTGAAAGGAGCAGTGGGGCCATTAACAGTGAGAGAGCGAGAAGAGCCACGGGGCCATTAACAGTGAGAAAATGAGAAGCAGTTGGGCCATTAACATTGAGAGAGGGAGAGGGGCAGCGGGGCTATTAACAGTGAGAATGTGAGAGGGGCAGCGGGGACATTAACAGGGAGAGTGTGAAAAGCAGTGGGGCCATTAACAGTGAGAGAGTGAGAGGAGCATTGTGGTGATTAACAGTGAGAGAGCGAGAGGAGCAGCGGGGCCATTAACAGTGAGAGAGCGAGAGGAGCAGCGGGGCTATTAACAGTGAGAGAGTGAGAGGAGGAGCGGTACCATTAACAGTGAGAGAGCGAGAGGAGCAGCGGGGCCATTAACAGTGAGAGAGTGAGAGGAGCAGCAGTGCCATTAACAGTGAGAGAGTGAGAGGAGCAGCGGGGCCATTAACATTGAGAGAGTGAGAGGAGCAGCAGGGTTATTAACAGTGAGAGAGTGAGAGTTGCAGCGGGGCCATTTACATTGAGAGAGTGAGAGGAGCAGTGGGGCCATTAACAGTGAGAGAGTGAGAGGAGCAGCGGGGCCATTAACAGTGAGAGAGTGAGAAGAGCAGCGGTGCCATTAACAGTGAGAGATCGAGAGGAGCAGCGGGGCCATTTACAGTGAGAGAGCGAGAAGAGCAGCGGGTCTCTTAACAGTGAGAGAGTGAGAAGAACAGCGGGGCCATTAACAGTGAGAGAGTGAGAGGAGCAGCGGGGCCATTACCAGTGAGAGAGTGAGAAGAGCAGCGGTGCCATTAACAGTGAGAGATCGAGAGGAGCAGCGGGGCCATTAACAGTGAGAGAGTGAGATGAGCAGTGGGGCCAGTAACAGTGAGAGAGCGAGAGGATCAGCGGGGCCATTAACAGTGAGAGAGTGAGAGGAGTAGCGGTGCCATTATCAGTGAGAGAGTGAGAGGAGCAGCGGGGCCATTAACAGTGAGAGAGTGAGAGAAGTAGCCGGGCCATTAACAGTGAGAGAGGGAGAGGAGCAGCGGGGCCATTAACAGTGAGAGAGTGAGAGAAGTAGCCGGGCCATTAACAGTGAGAGAGGGAGAGGAGCAGCGGGGCCATTAACAGTGAGAGATCGAGAGGAGCAGTGGGGCCATTAACAGTGAGAGAGTGAGATGAGCAGCGGGGCCATTAACAGTGAGATTGTGAGAGAAGTAGCCGGGCCATTAACAGTGAGAGAGTGAGAGGAGCAGCGGGGCCATTAACAGTGAGATTGTGAGAGAAGTAGCCGGGCCATTAACAGTGAGAGAGGGAGAGGCGTAGCGGCGCCATTATCAGTGAGAGAGTGAGAGGAGCAGCGGGGCCATTAACAGTGAGTGAGCGAGAGGAGTAGCGGGGCCATTAACAGTGAGAGAGCGAGATTAGCAGCGGGGCCATTAACAGTGAGAGAGTTAGAGAAGCAGCGGGGCCATTAACAGTGAGAATGTGAGAGGAGCAGCGGGGCCATTAACAGTGAGAGAGTGAGAGGAGCATTGGGGTCATTAACAGTGAGAGAGCGAGAGGAGGAGCGGGACCATTAACAGTGAGAGAGCTAGAGGAGCAGCGGGGCCATTAACAGTGAGAGAGTGAGAGGAGCAGCGGTGCCATTAACAGTGAGTGAGCGAGAGGAGCAGCGTTGCCATTATCAGTGAGAGAGTGAGAGGAGCAGCGGGGCCATTAACATTGAGAGAGGGAGAGGAGCAGCGGGACCATTAACAATGAGAGAGTGAAAGGAGCAGTGGGGCCATTAACAGTGAGAGAGCGAGAAGAGCCACGGGGCCATTAACAGTGAGAAAATGAGAAGCAGTTGGGCCATTAACATTGAGAGAGGGAGAGGGGCAGCGGGGCTATTAACAGTGAGAATGTGAGAGGGGCAGCGGGGACATTAACAGGGAGAGTGTGAAAAGCAGTGGGGCCATTAACAGTGAGAGAGTGAGAGGAGCATTGTGGAGATTAACAGTGAGAGAGCGAGAGGAGCAGCGGGGCCATTAACAGTGAGAGAGCGAGAGGAGCAGCGGGGCTATTAACAGTGAGAGAGTGAGAGGAGGAGCGGTACCATTAACAGTGAGAGAGCGAGAGGAGCAGCGGGGCCATTAACAGTGAGAGAGTGAGAGGAGCAGCAGTGCCATTAACAGTGAGAGAGTGAGAGGAGCAGCGGGGCCATTAACATTGAGAGAGTGAGAGGAGCAGCAGGGTTATTAACAGTGAGAGAGTGAGAGTTGCAGCGGGGCCATTTACATTGAGAGAGTGAGAGGAGCAGTGGGGCCATTAACAGTGAGAGAGTGAGAGGAGCAGCGGGGCCATTAACAGTGAGAGAGTGAGAAGAGCAGCGGTGCCATTAACAGTGAGAGATCGAGAGGAGCAGCGGGGCCATTTACAGTGAGAGAGCGAGAAGAGCAGCGGGTCTCTTAACAGTGAGAGAGTGAGAAGAACAGCGGGGCCATTAACAGTGAGAGAGTGAGAGGAGCAGCGGGGCCATTACCAGTGAGAGAGTGAGAAGAGCAGCGGTGCCATTAACAGTGAGAGATCGAGAGGAGCAGCGGGGCCATTAACAGTGAGAGAGTGAGATGAGCAGCGGGGCCAGTAACAGTGAGAGAGCGAGAGGATCAGCGGGGCCATTAACAGTGAGAGAGTGAGAGGAGTAGCGGTGCCATTATCAGTGAGAGAGTGAGAGGAGCAGCGGGGCCATTAACAGTGAGAGAGTGAGAGAAGTAGCCGGGCCATTAACAGTGAGAGAGGGAGAGGAGCAGCGGGGCCATTAACAGTGAGAGAGTGAGAGAAGTAGCCGGGCCATTAACAGTGAGAGAGGGAGAGGAGCAGCGGGGCCATTAACAGTGAGAGATCGAGAGGAGCAGTGGGGCCATTAACAGTGAGAGAGTGAGATGAGCAGCGGGGCCATTAACAGTGAGATTGTGAGAGAAGTAGCCGGGCCATTAACAGTGAGAGAGTGAGAGGAGCAGCGGGGCCATTAACAGTGAGATTGTGAGAGAAGTAGCCGGGCCATTAACAGTGAGAGAGGGAGAGGCGTAGCGGCGCCATTATCAGTGAGAGAGTGAGAGGAGCAGCGGGGCCATTAACAGTGAGTGAGCGAGAGGAGTAGCGGGGCCATTGACAGTGAGAGAGGGAGAGAAGTAGCGGGGCTATTAACAGTGAGAGAGTGAGATGAGCAGTGGGGCCATTAACAGTGAGAGAGTGAGAGGAGCAGCGGGGCCATTAACAGTGAGAGAGTGAGAGGAGCAGCGGGGCCATGAACAGTGAGAGAGTGAGAGGAGCAGCGGGGCCATTAACAGTGAGAGAGGGAGAGACGCAGTGGGGCCATTAACAGTGAGAGAGAGAGAGGAGCAGCGGGGCCATTAACAGTGAGTGAGCGAGAGGAGTAGCGGGGCCATTATCAGTGAGAGAGTGAGAGCAGTCGCGGTGCCATTAACAGTGACAGAGTGAGAGGAGCAGCGGGGCCATGAACAGTGAGAGAGTGAGAGGAGTAGCGGGGCCATTAACAGTGAGAGAGTGAGAGGAGTAGCGGGGCCATTAATAGTGAGAGAGTGAGAGGAGCAGCGGGGCCATTAACAGTGAGAGAGTTAGAGAAGCAGTGGGGCCATTAACAGTGAGAATGTGAGAGGAGCAGCGGGGCCATTAACAGTGAGAGAGTGAGAGGAGCAGCGCGGCCATTAATAGTGAGAGAGCGAGAGGAGCAGCGGGGCCATTAACAGTGAGAGAGCGAGAGGAGCAGGTGGGGCCATTAACACTGAGAGAGTTAGAGAAGCAGCGGGGCCATTAACAGTGAGAATGTGAGAGGAGCAGCGGGGACTTTAACAGTGAGAGAGTGAGAAGCAGTGGGGCCATTAACAGTGAGACTGTGAGAGGAGCAGCGGGGCCATTGACAGTGAGAGAGTGTGTGGCTGCGGGGCCATTAACAGAGAGAGAGTGAGAAGCAGTGGGGCCATTAACAGTGAGAAAGGGAGAGGAACAGCAGGGCCATCTACAGTGAGAGAGGGAGAGGAGCAGCGGGGCCATTAACAGTGAGTGAGCGAGAGGAGTAGCGGGGCCATTGACAGTGAGAGAGGGAGAGGTGTAGCGGGGCCATTAACAGTGAGAGAGTGAGAGGAGCAGCGGGGCCATTAACAGTGAGAGAGTGAGAGAAGTAGCCGGGCCATTAACAGTGAGAGAGGGAGAGGCGTAGCGGGGCCATTATCAGTGAGAGAGTGAGAGGAGCAGCGGGGCCATTAACAGTGAGTGAGCGAGAGGAGTAGCGGGGCCATTGACAGTGAGAGAGGGAGAGAAGTAGCGGGGCCATTAACAGTGAGAGAGTGAGATGAGCAGTGGGGCCATTAACAGTGAGAGAGTGAGAGGAGCAGCGGGGCCATTAACAGTGAGAGAGTGAGAGGAGCAGCGTGGCCATGAACAGTGAGAGAGTGAGAGGAGCAGCGGGGCCATTAACAGTGAGAGAGTGAGAGAAGTAGCCGGGCCATTAACAGTGAGAGAGGGAGAGACGCAGTGGGGCCATTAACAGTGAGAGAGAGAGAGGAGCAGCGGGGCCATTAACAGTGAGTGAGCGAGAGGAGTAGCGGGGCCATTATCAGTGAGAGAGTGAGAGCAGTCGCGGTGCCATTAACAGTGACAGAGTGAGAGGAGCAGCGGGGCCATGAACAGTGAGAGAGTGAGAGGAGTAGCGGGGCCATTAACAGTGAGAGAGTGAGAGGAGTAGCGCGGCCATTAATAGTGAGAGAGTGAGAGGAGCAGCGGGGCCATTAACAGTGAGAGAGTGAGAAGCAGTGGGGCCATGAACAGTGAGAGAGAGAGAGGAGCAGTGGGGCCATTAACAGTGAGAGAGGGAGAGGCGCAGCGGGGCCATTATCAGTGAGAGAGTGAGAGGAGCAGCGGGGCCATTAACTGTGAGTGAGCGAGAGGAGTAGCGGGGCCATTGACAGTGAGTGAGCGAGAGGAGTAGCGGGGCCATTGACAGTGAGAGAGGGAGAGAAGTAGCGGGGCCATTAACAGTGAGAGAGTGAGATGAGCAGTGGGGCCATTAACAGTGAGAGAGTGAGAGGAGCAGCGGGGCCATTAACAGTGAGAGAGTGAGAGGAGCAGCGTGGCCATGAACAGTGAGAGAGTGAGAGGAGCAGCGGGGCCATTAACAGTGAGAGAGTGAGAGAAGTAGCCGGGCCATTAACAGTGAGAGAGGGAGAGACGCAGTGGGGCCATTAACAGTGAGAGAGAGAGAGGAGCAGCGGGGCCATTAACAGTGAGTGAGCGAGAGGAGTAGCGGGGCCATTATCAGTGAGAGAGTGAGAGCAGTCGCGGTGCCATTAACAGTGACAGAGTGAGAGGAGCAGCGGGGCCATGAACAGTGAGAGAGTGAGAGGAGTAGCGGGGCCATTAACAGTGAGAGAGTGAGAGGAGTAGCGCGGCCATTAATAGTGAGAGAGTGAGAGGAGCAGCGGGGCCATTAACAGTGAGAGAGTGAGAAGCAGTGGGGCCATGAACAGTGAGAGAGAGAGAGGAGCAGTGGGGCCATTAACAGTGAGAGAGGGAGAGGCGCAGCGGGGCCATTATCAGTGAGAGAGTGAGAGGAGCAGCGGGGCCATTAACTGTGAGTGAGCGAGAGGAGTAGCGGGGCCATTGACAGTGAGAGAGGGAGAGAAGTAGCGGGGCCATTAACAGTGAGAGAGTGAGATGAGCAGCGGGGCCATTAACAGTGAGAGAGCGAGAGGATCAGCGGGGCCATTAACAGTGAGAGAGTGAGAGGAGTAGCGGGGCCATTATCTGTGAGAGGGTGAGAGGAGTAGCGGGGCCATTATCAGTGAGAGAGCGAGAGGAGCAGCGGGGCCATTAATAGTGAGAGAGTGAGAGGAGCAGCGGGGCCATTAACAGTGAGAGAGTGAGAAGCAGTTGGGCCATTTACATTGAGAGAGTGAGAGGAGCAGCAGGGCCATTAACAGTGAGAGAGCGAGATTAGCAGCGGGGCCATTAACAGTGAGAGAGTTAGAGAAGCAGCGGGGCCATTAACAGTGAGAATGTGAGAGGAGCAGCGGGGCCATTAACAGTGAGAGAGTGAGAGGAGCATTGGGGTCATTAACAGTGAGAGAGCGAGAGGAGGAGCGGGACCATTAACAGTGAGAGAGCTAGAGGTGCAGCGGGGCCATTAACAGTGAGAGAGTGAGAGGAGCAGCGGTGCCATTAACAGTGAGTGAGCGAGAGGAGCAGCGTTGCCATTATCAGTGAGAGAGTGAGAGGAGCAGCGGGGCCATTAACATTGAGAGAGGGAGAGGAGCAGCGGGACCATTAACAATGAGAGAGTGAAAGGAGCAGTGGGGCCATTAACAGCGAGAGAGCGAGAAGAGCCACGGGGCCATTAACAGTGAGAAAATGAGAAGCAGTTGGGCCATTAACATTGAGAGAGGGAGAGGAGCAGCGGGGCTATTAACAGTGAGAATGTGAGAGGGGCAGCGGGGACATTAACAGGGAGAGTGTGAAAAGCAGTGGGGCCATTAACAGTGAGAGAGTGAGAGGAGCATTGGGGTGATTAACAGTGAGAGAGCGAGAGGAGCAGCGGGGCCATTAACAGTGAGAGAGCGAGAGGAGCAGCGGGGCTATTAACAGTGAGAGAGTGAGAGGAGGAGCGGTACCATTAACAGTGAGAGAGCGAGAGGAGCAGCGGGGCCATTAACAGTGAGAGAGTGAGAGGAGCAGCAGTGCCATTAACAGTGAGAGAGTGAGAGGAGCAGCGGGGCCATTAACATTGAGAGAGTGAGAGGAGCAGCAGGGTTATTAACAGTGAGAGAGTGAGAGTTGCAGCGGGGCCATTTACATTGAGAGAGTGAGAGGAGCAGTGGGGCCATTAACAGTGAGAGAGTGAGAGGAGCAGCAGGGCCATTAACAGTGAGAGAGTGAGAAGAGCAGCGGTGCCATTAACAGTGAGAGATCGAGAGGAGCAGCGGGGCCATTTACAGTGAGAGAGCGAGAAGAGCAGCGGGTCTCTTAACAGTGAGAGAGTGAGAAGAACAGCGGGGCCATTAACAGTGAGAGAGTGAGAGGAGCAGCGGGGCCATTACCAGTGAGAGAGTGAGAAGAGCAGCGGTGCCATTAACAGTGAGAGATCGAGAGGAGCAGCGGGGCCATTAACAGTGAGAGAGTGAGATGAGCAGCGGGGCCAGTAACAGTGAGAGAGCGAGAGGATCAGCGGGGCCATTAACAGTGAGAGAGTGAGAGGAGTAGCGGTGCCATTATCAGTGAGAGAGTGAGAGGAGCAGCGGGGCCATTAACAGTGAGAGAGTGAGAGAAGTAGCCGGGCCATTAACAGTGAGAGAGGGAGAGGAGCAGCGGGGCCATTAACAGTGAGAGAGTGAGAGAAGTAGCCGGGCCATTAACAGTGAGAGAGGGAGAGGCGCAGCGGGGCCATTATCAGTGAGAGAGTGAGAGGAGCAGCGGGGCCATTAACAGTGAGTGAGCGAGAGGAGTAGCGGGGCCATTGACAGTGAGAGAGGGAGAGGTGTAGCGGGGCCATTAACAGTGAGAGAGTGAGAGGAGCAGCGGGGCCATTAACAGTGAGAGAGTGAGAGAAGTAGCCGGGCCATTAACAGTGAGAGAGGGAGAGGCGTAGCGGGGCCATTATCAGTGAGAGAGTGAGAGGAGCAGCGGGGCCATTAACAGTGAGTGAGCGAGAGGAGTAGCGGGGCCATTGACAGTGAGAGAGGGAGAGAAGTAGCGGGGCCATTAACAGTGAGAGAGTGAGATGAGCAGTGGGGCCATTAACAGTGAGAGAGTGAGAGGAGCAGCGTGGCCATGAACAGTGAGAGAGTGAGAGGAGCAGCGGGGCCATTAACAGTGAGAGAGTGAGAGAAGTAGCCGGGCCATTAACAGTGAGAGAGGGAGAGACGCAGTGGGGCCATTAACAGTGAGAGAGAGAGAGGAGCAGCGGGGCCATTAACAGTGAGTGAGCGAGAGGAGTAGCGGGGCCATTATCAGTGAGAGAGTGAGAGCAGTCGCGGTGCCATTAACAGTGACAGAGTGAGAGGAGCAGCGGGGCCATGAACAGTGAGAGAGTGAGAGGAGTAGCGGGGCCATTAACAGTGAGAGAGTGAGAGGAGTAGCGGGGCCATTAATAGTGAGAGAGTGAGAGGAGCAGCGGGGCCATTAACAGTGAGAGAGTGAGAGGAGCAGCGGGGCCATTAACAGTGAGAGAGTGGAGAGGAGCAGCGGGGCCATTTAAAGTGAGAGAGTGAGAGGAGCAGGGGGGCCATTAACATTGAGAGAGGGAGAGGAGCAGCGGGACCATTAACAATGAGAGAGTGAGGAGCAGTTGGACCAGTAACAGTGAGAGAGTCAGAGGATCAGCAGGGCCATTGACAGTGAGAGAGTGAGAAGCAGTTGGGCCATTTACATTCAGAGAGTGAGAGGAGCAGCGGGGACATTAACAGTGAGAGAGCGAGATTAGCAGCGGGGCCATTAACAGTGAGAGAGTTAGAGAAGCAGCGGGGCCATTAACAGTGAGAATGTGAGAGGAGCAGCGGGGCCATTAACAGTGAGAGAGTGAGAGGAGCAGCGGGGCCATTAACAGTGAGAGAGTGAGAGGAGCAGCGGTGCCATTAACAGTGAGTGAGCGAGAGGAGCAGCGTTGCCATTATCAGTGAGAGAGTGAGAGGAGCAGCGGGGCCATTATCAGTGAGAGAGTGAGAGGAGCAGCGGGGCCATTAACAGTGAGAGAGTGAGAGGAGTAGCGGGGCCATTAACAGTGAGAGAGCGAGAGGAGTAGCGGGGCCATTAACAGTGAGAGAGTGAGAGGAGCAGCGGGGCCATTAACAGTGAGTGAGTGAGAGGAGCAGCGGGGCCATTAACAGTGAGAGATTGAGAGGAGCAGTGGGGCCATTAACAGTGAGAGAGCGAGATGAGCCACGGGGCCATTAACAGTGAGAAAATGAGAAGCAGTTGGGCCATTAACAGTGAGAGAGGAAGAGGAGCAGAGCGGCCATTAACAGTGAGGGAGCCAGAGGAGCAGCGGGGCCATTAACAGTGAGAGAGTGAGAGGAGTAGCGGGGCCATTAACAGTGAGAGAGTGAAAGGCGCAGCGGGGCCATTAACAGTGTGAGAGTGAGAGGAGTAGCGGGGCCATTAACAGTGAGAGAGTGAGAGGAGCAGCGGGGCCATTAACAGTGAGAGAGTGAGAGGAGCAGTGGGGCCATTAACAGTGAGAGAGCGAGATGAGCCACGGGGCCATTAACAGTGTGAAAATGAGAAGCAGTTGGGCCATTAACATTGAGAGAGGGAGAGGAGCAGGGGGGCCATTAACAGTGAGAATGTGAGAGGAGCGGCGGGGACATTAACAGTGAGAGAGTGAAAAGCAGAGGGGCCATTAACAGAGAGAGAATGTGTGGCTGCGGAGCCATTAACAGTGAGAGAATGAGAGGAGCAGAGGGGCCATTAACAGTGAATGAGTGAGAGGAGCAGTGGGACGATTAACAGTGAGAGAGGGCGAGGAGCAGAGGGGCCATTAACAGTGAATGAGTGAGAGGAGCAGTGGGTCCATTAACAGTGAGAGAGGGAGAGGAGCAGCACGGCTATTAACAGTGAAAGAGTGAGAAGCAGCTGGCCCATTAACATTGAGCGAGGCAGAGGAACAGCTGGGAAATTTACAGGGAGAGAGTGAGAGGATCATCAGCGCCATTAACAGTGAGAGAGTGAGAAGCAGTGGTGCCATTAACATTGAGAGAGTGAGAGGAGCAGCGGGGTTATTAACAGTGAGAGAGTGAGAGTTGCAGAGGGGCCATTTACATTGAGAGAGTGAGAGGAGCAGTGGGGCCATTAACAGTGAGAGAGTGAGAGGAGCAGCGGGGCCATTAACAGTGAGAGAGTGAGAGGAGCAGCGGTGCCATTAACAGTGAGAGATCGAGAGGAGCAGCGGGGCCATTTACAGTGAGAGAGCGAGAGGAGCAGTGGGGCCATTAACAGTGAGAGAGCGAGATGAGCCACGGGGCCATTAACAGTGAGAAAATGAGAAGCAGTTGGGCCATTAACATTGAGAGAGGGAGAGGAGCAGCGGGGCTATTAACAGTGAGAATGTGAGAGGGGCAGCGGGGACATTAACAGGGAGAGTGTGAAAAGCAGTGGGGCCATTAACAGTGAGAGAGTGAGAGGATCAGCAGGGCCATTGACTGTGAGAGAGTGAGAAGCAGTTGGCCCATGAAAATTGAGAGAGGGAGTGGAGCAGTTGGGCCATTAACAGAGAGAGCGAGAGGAGCAGTGGGGCGATTGACAGTGATAGAGTGAGAAGCATTTGTGCCATTAACATTGAGAAAGGGAGACGAGCAGCGGGGACATTGACAGTGAGAGAGTGAGTGGCTGCGGGGCCATTAACAGACAGAGCGAGAGGAACAGTGGGGCCATTAACAGTGAGAGAGTGGGACGCAGTGGGGCCATTAACAGTGAGAGAGTGAGAGGAGCAGCGGGGCCATTGACCGTTAGAGAGTGTGTGGCTGCGGGGCCATTAACAGAGAGAGAGCGAGAGGAGCAGTGGGGCCATTAACAGTGAGAGAGGGAGAGGAGCAGTGCGGCCATTAACAATGCGAGAGTTAGAGGAGCAGTGGGGCCATTAAAAGTGAGAGAACGAGAGGAGCAGCGGGGCCATTAACAGTGAGAGATTGAGAGGAGCAGTGGGGCCATTGACAGTGAGAGAGTGAGAGGAGCAGCGGGGCCATTAACAGTGAGAGGGTGAGAAGCAGTGGTGCCATGAACAGTGAGAGAGAGAGATGAGCAGCGGGGCCATTAACAGTGAGAGAGGGAGAGGAGCAGTGGGGCCATTAACAGTGCGAGAGTGAGAGGAGCAGTGGGGCAATTAACAGTGAGAGATTGAGAGGAGCAGCGGGGCTATTAACAGTGAGAGAGTGAGAAGCAGCTGGGCCATTAAAATTGAGCGAGGCAGAGGAACAGCGGGGAAATTTACAGCGAGAGAGTGAGAGGATCATCAGCGCCATTAACAGTGAGAGAGCGACAGGAGCAGCGGGGCCATTAACAGTGAGAGAGTGAGAGGAGCAGCGGGGCCATTAACAGTGAGAGAGTGAGAGGAGCAGCGGGGCCATTTACATTGAGAGAGTGAGAGGAGCAGTGGGGCCATTAACAGTGAGTGAGTGAGAGGACCACTGAGGCCATAAACAGTGAGAGAGGGAGAGGAGCAGTTGGGCCATTAACAGTGAGAGAGGAAGAGGAGCAGAGCGGCCATTAACAGTGAGGGAGCCAGAGGAGCAGCGGGGCCATTAACAGTGAGAGAGTGAGAGGAGTAGCGGGGCCATTAACAGTGAGAGAGTGAAAGGCGCAGCGGGGCCATTAACAGTGTGAGAGTGAGAGGAGTAGCGGGGCCATTAACAGTGAGAGAGTGAGAGGAGCAGCGGGGCCATTAACAGTGAGAGAGTGAGAGGAGCAGTGGGGCCATTAACAGTGAGAGAGCGAGATGAGCCACGGGGCCATTAACAGTGTGAAAATGAGAAGCAGTTGGGCCATTAACATTGAGAGAGGGAGAGGAGCAGGGGGGCCATTAACAGTGAGAATGTGAGAGGAGCGGCGGGGACATTAACAGTGAGAGAGTGAAAAGCAGAGGGGCCATTAACAGAGAGAGAATGTGTGGCTGCGGAGCCATTAACAGAGAGAGCGTGAGAGGAGAAGCGGGGCCATTAACAGTGAGAGAGTGAGAGGAGCAGCGGGGCCATTAACAGTGAGAGAATGAGAGGAGCAGAGGGGCCATTAACAGTGAATGAGTGAGAGGAGCAGTGGGACGATTAACAGTGAGAGAGGGCGAGGAGCAGAGGGGCCATTAACAGTGAATGAGTGAGAGGAGCAGTGGGTCCATTAACAGTGAGAGAGGGAGAGGAGCAGCACGGCTATTAACAGTGAAAGAGTGAGAAGCAGCTGGCCCATTAACATTGAGCGAGGCAGAGGAACAGCTGGGAAATTTACAGGGAGAGAGTGAGAGGATCATCAGCGCCATTAACAGTGAGAGAGTGAGAAGCAGTGGTGCCATTAACATTGAGAGAGTGAGAGGAGCAGCGGGGTTATTAACAGTGAGAGAGTGAGAGTTGCAGAGGGGCCATTTACATTGAGAGAGTGAGAGGAGCAGTGGGGCCATTAACAGTGAGAGAGTGAGAGGAGCAGCGGGGCCATTAACAGTGAGAGAGTGAGAGGAGCAGCGGTGCCATTAACAGTGAGAGATCGAGAGGAGCAGCGGGGCCATTTACAGTGAGAGAGCGAGAAGAGCAGCGGGTCTCTTAACAGTGAGAGAGTGAGAAGAACAGCGGGGCCATTAACAGTGAGAGAGTGAGAGGAGCAGGGGGGCCATTAACAGTCAGAGAGTGAGAAGAGCAGCGGTGCCATTAACAGTGAGAGATCGAGAGGAGCAGCGGGGCCATTAACAGTGAGAGAGTGAGATGAGCAGCAGGGCCATTAACAGTGAGAGAGCGAGAGGATCAGCGGGGCCATTAACAGTGAGAGAGTGAGAGGAGTAGCGGGGCCATTATCAGTGAGCGAGTGAGAGGAGCAGCGGGGCCATTAACAGTGAGAGAGTGAGAGAAGTAGCCGGGCCATTAACAGTGAGAGAGGGAGAGGAGCAGCGGTGCCATTAACAGTGAGAGAGTGAGAGAAGTAGCCGGGCCATTAACAGTGAGGGAGGGAGAGGCGCAGCGGGGCCAGTATCAGTGAGAGAGTGAGAGGAGCAGCGGGGCCATTAACAGTGAGTGAGCGAGAGGAGTAGCGGGGCCATTGACAGTGAGAGTGGGAGAGGAGTAGCGGGGCCATTAACAGTGAGAGAGTGAGAGAAGTAGCCGGGCCATTAACAGTGAGAGAGGGAGAGGCGCAGCGGGGCCATTATCAGTGAGAGAGTGAGAGGAGCAGCGGGGCCATTAACAGTGAGTGAGCGAGAGGAGTAGCGGGGCCATTGTCAGTGAGAGAGGGAGAGAAGTAGCGGGGCCATTAACAGTGAGAGAGTGAGATGAGCAGTGGGGCCATTGACAGTGATAGAGTGAGAAGCATTTGGGCCATTAACATTGAGAGAGTGAGTGGAGCAGCGGGGCCATTGACAGTGAGAGAGTGAGTGGCTGCGGGGCCATTAACAGAGAGAGAGAGCGAGAGGAACAGCGGGGCCATTAACCGTGAGAGAGTGGGACGCAGTGGGGCCATTAACAGTGAGAGAGTGAGAAGCAGTGGGGCCATGAACAGTGAGAGAGCGAGAGGAGCAGCGGGGCCATTAACAGTGAGAGAGGGAGAGGAGCAGCGGGGCCATTAACAGTTTGAGAGCGAGATGATCAGAGGGGCCATTAACAGTGAGAGAGTGAGAGGATTAGCGGGGAAATTTACAGTGAGAGAGTGAGAGGATCATCAGCGCCATTAACAGTGAGAGGGTGAGAGGAGCAGCGGGGCCATTAACAGTGAGAGAGTGAGAGGAGCAGCGGGGCCATTAACAGTGAGAGAGCGAGATGAGCAGCCGGGCCATTAACAGTGAGAGAGTGAGAGAAGTAGCCGGGCCATTAACAGTGAGAGAGGGAGAGAACTAGCCGGGCCATTAACAGTGAGAGAGCGAGATGAGCAGCGGGGCCATTAACAGTGATAGAGTGAGAGGAGTAGCGGGGCCATTAACAGTGAGAGAGCGAGAGGAGCAGCGGGTCCATTAACAGTGAGAGAGTGAGAGAAGTAGCCAGGCCATTAACAGTGAGAGAGGGAGAGAAGTAGCCGGGCCATTAACAGTGAGAGAGTGAGATGAGCAGCGGGGCCATTGACAGTGAGAGAGTGAGATGAGCAGCGGGGCCATTAACAGTGAGAGAGGGAGAGGCGCAGCGGGGCCATTAACAGTGAGAGAGTGAGAGCAGTCACGGGGCCATTAACAGTGAGAGAGTGAGAGGAGCAACGGGGCCATTAATAGTGAGAGAGAGAGAGGAGCAGCGGGGCCATACACAGTGAGAGAGACAGAGGTGCAGCGGGGCCATTAAGAGTGTGAGAGTGAGAGGAGCAGTGGGGCCATTAACAGTCAGAGAGTGACAGGAGCAGCGGGTCCATTAACAGTGAGAGAGTGACAGGAGCAGCGGGGGTATTAACAGTGAGAGAGTGACAGGAGCAGCGGGGCCATTAACAGTGAGATAGCAAGAAGAGCAGCGGGGCCATTAACATTGAGAGAGGGAGAGGAGCAGCTGGGCCATTAACAGTGAGAGAGAGAGAGGAGCAGCGGGGCCATTAACAGTGAGAGAGTGAGCGGAGCAGCGGGGCCATTAACAGTGAGAGAGTGAGAGGAGCAGCGGGGCCATTAACAGTGAGAGAGTGAGAAGAACAGCATGGCCATTGACAGTGAGGGAGTGAGAAGAGCAGCGGTGCCATTAACAATGAGAGATCGAGAGGAGCAGTGGGGCTATTAACAGTGAGAGAGTGAGAGGAGCTGCAGAGCCATTAACAGTGAGAGAGCGAGAAGAGCAGCGGGGCCATTAACAGTGAGAGAGCGAGGGGAGCAGCAGGGCTATTAACAGTGAGAGAGTGAGAGGAGCAGCGGGGCCATTAACAGTGAGAGAGCAAGAGGAGCAGCAGGGCCATTAACAGTGAGTGAGCGAGATGAGCAGCGGGGCCATTAACAGTGAGAGAGTGAGAGGACCAGCGGGGCCATTAACAGTGAGTGAGCGAGAGGAGCAGCGGGGCCATTACCAGTGAGAGAGTGAGAGCAGCAGCGGGGCCATTAACAGTGAGAAAGTGAGAGGCGCAGCGGGGCCATTAATAGTGAGAGAGTTAGAGATGCAGCAGGGCCATTAACAGTGATAATGTGAGAGGAGCAGCGGGGCCATTAACAGTGAGAGAGTGAGAGGAGCAGCGAGGCCATTAAGAGTGAGAGAGCGAGTGGAGCAGCGGGGCCATTAACAGTGAGAATGTGAGAGGAGCAGCGGGGACATTAACAGTGAGAGAGTTAGAGAAGCAGCGGAGCCATTAACAGTGAGAATGTGAGAGGAGCAGCGGGGACATTAACAGTGAGAGAGTGTGAAGCAGTGGGGCCATTAACAGTGAGACAGTGAGAGGATCAGCAGGGCCTTTGACTGTGAGAGTGAGAAGCAGTTGGCCCATGAAAATTGAGAGAGGGAGTGGAGCAGTTGGGCCATTAACAGAGAGAGAGAGGAGCAGTGGGGCCATTGACAATGATAGAATGAGAAGCAGTTGAGCCATTAACATTGAAAGTGGGAGAGGAGCAGCGGGGCCATTGACAGTGAGAGAGTGAGAGGAAGAGCGGGGCCATTAACAGTGAGAGAGTGAGAGGAGCAGCGGGGCCATTGACAGTGATAGAGTGAGTGGCTGCGGGGCCATTAACAGAGAGAGAGCGAGAGGAACAGCGGGGCCATTAACAGAGAGAGAGTGAGAGGAGCAGCGGGGCCATTAACAGTGAGAGGGTGAGAAGCAGTGGGGCCATGAACAGTGAGAGAGAGAGATGAGCAGCGGGGCCATTAACAGTGAGAGAGTGAGAGGAGCAGTGGGGCCATTAACAGTGAGAGAGGGAGAGGAGCAGTGGGGCCATTAACAGTGAGAGAGGGAGAGGAGCAGTGGGGCCATTAACAGTGAGAGAGTAGAAGGAGCAGTGGGACCATTAACAGTGAGAGAGTGAGAGGAGCAGTGGGTCCATTAACAGTGAGTGAGCGAGAGGAGCAGCTGGGCTATTAACAGTGAGAGAGTGAGAAGCAGCGGGGCCATTAACATTGAGCGAGGCAGAGGAACAGCGGGGAAATTTACAGTGAGAGAGTGAGAGGATCATCAGCGCCATTAACAGTGAGAGGCTGAGAAACAGTTGGGCCATTAACAGTGAGAGAGTAAGAGGAGCAGCGGGGTTATTAACAGTGAGAGAGTGAGAGGAGGAGTGGGGCCATTAACAGTGAGAGAGCGAGAGGAGCAGCGGGGACATTAACAGTGAGAGAGCGAGAGGAGCAGCGGGGCCATTAATAGTGAGAGAGGGAGAGGAGCAGCGGGGCCATACACAGTGAGAGAGCCAGAGGTGCAGCGGGGCCATTAAGAGTGTGAGAGTGAGAGGAGCCGTGGGGCCATTAACAGTGAGAGAGCGAGAGTAGCAGCGGGGCCATTAACAGTCAGAGAGTGACAGGAGCAGCGGGGCCATAAACAGTGAGAGGGTGACAGGAGCAGCCGGTGTATTAACAGTGAGAGAGTGACAGGAGCAGCGGGGCCATTAACAGTGAGATAGCAAGAAGAGCAGCGGGGCCATTAACAGTGAGAGAGGGAGAGAAAAGCGGGGGCATTAACAGTGAGATTGCAAGAGAAGCAGTGGGTCCATTAACAGTGAGAGAGAGAGAGGAGCCGCGGGGACATTAACAGTGAGAGAGTGTGCGGAGCAGTGGGGCCATCTACAGTGAGAGAGGGAGAGGAGCAGCGGGGACATTAACAGTGAGAATTGAGAAGCAGTTGGGCCATTAACAGTGAGAGAATGAGAGGAGCAGAGGGGCCATTAACAGAGAGAGAGTGAGATGAGCAGTGGGGTCATTAACAGTGAGAGAGTGAGAGGAGCAGTGGGGTCATTAACAGTGAGAGAGTGAGAGGAGCAGCGGGGTCATTAACAGTGAGAGAGTGAGAGGAGCAGTGGGGTCATTAACAGAGAGAGAGCGAGAGCAGCAGTGGGGCCATTAACAGTGAGAGAGCGAGCGGAGCAGTGGGGTCATTAACAGTTAGAGAGTGAGAGGAGCCGCGGGGCCATTAACAGTGAGAGAGTGAGAGGAGCAGTGGGGTCATTAACAGTGAGAGAGTGAGATGAGCAGCGGGGCCATTAACAGTGAGAGAGCGAGAGGATCAGCGGGGCCATTAGCAGTGAGAGAGTGAGAGGAGCAGCGGGACCATTAACAGTGAGAGAGTGAGAGGAGCAGCGGGGCCATTATCAGTGAGAGAGTGAGAGGAGCAGCGGGGCCATTATCAGTGAGAGAGTGAGAGGAGCAGCGGGGCCATTAACAGTGAGAGAGTGAGAGAAGTAGCCGGGCCATTAACAGTGAGAGAGGGAGAGGCGCAGCGGGGCCATTAACAGTGAGAGAGAGAGAGGAGCAGGTGGGGCCATTAACAGTGAGAGAGTTAGAGAAGCAGCGGGGCCATTAACAGTGAGAATGATAGTGGAGCAGCGGGGACTTTAACAGTGAGAGAGTGAGACGCAGTGGGGCCATTAACAGTGAGACAGTGAGAGGAGCAGCGGGGCCATTGACAGTGAGAGAGTGTGTGGCTGCGGGGCCATTAACAGAGAGAGAGTGAGAAGCAGTGGGGCCATTAACAGTGAGAAAGGGAGAGGAACAGCAGGGCCATCTACAGTGAGAGATGGAGAGGAGCAGCGGGGCCATTAACAGTGAGAATGTGAGAGGAGCAGTGGGGACTTTAACAGTGAGAGAGTGAGAAGCAGTGGGGCCATTAACAGTGAGACTGTGAGAGGAGCAGCGGGGCCATTGACAGTGAGAGAGTGTGTGGCTGCGGGGCCATTAACAGAGAGAGAGTGAGAAGCAGTGGGGCCATTAACAGTGAGAAAGGGAGAGGAACAGCGGGGCCATCTACAGTGAGAGAGGGAGAGGAGCAGCGGGGCCATTAACAGTGAGAAGTGAGAAGCAGTTGGGCCATTAACATTGTGAGAGTGAGAGGAGCAGAGGGGCCATTAACAGTGAGAGAGTGAGAGGAGCAGTGGGGTCATTAACAGTGAGAGAGCGAGAGGATTAGTGGGGTCATTAACAGTGAGAGATCGAGAGGAGCAGTGGGGCCATTAACAGTGAGAGAGTGAGAGTAGCAGCAGGGCCATTAACAGTGAGAGAGTGAGAGGAGAAGCGGGGCCATTAACAGTTAGAGAGTGAGAAGAACAGCGGCGCCATTGACAGTGAGAGAGTGAGAAGAGCAGCGGTGCCATTAACAGTGAGAGATCGAGAGGAGCAGTGGGGCTATTTGCAGTGAGAGAGTGAGAGGAGCAGAGGGGCCATCAACAGTGAGAGAGCGAGAAGAGCAGCAGGGCCATTAACAGTGAGAGAGAGAGAGGGCAGCGGGACCATTAACAGTGAGAGAGTGAGAGGAGCAGGGCGGCCATTAACAGTGAGTGAGCGAGAGGAGCAGCGGCGCCATTATCAGTGAGAGAGTGAGAGGAGCAACGGGGCCATTAACATTGAGAGAGCCAGAGGAGCAGTGGGGCCATTAACAGTGAGAGAGTGAGAGGAGCAGTGGGGGCATTAACAGTGAGAGAGCGAGAGGAGCAGCGGGGCCATTAATAGTGAGAGAGGGAGAGGTGCAGCGGGGCCATACACAGCGAGAGAGACAGAGGTGCAGTGGGGCCATTAAGAGTGTGAGAGTGAGAGTAGCAGCAGGGCCATTAACAGTCAGAGAGTGACAGGAGCAGCGGGGCCATTAACAGTGAGAGAGTGACAGGAGCAGCGGGGGTATTAACAGTGAGAGAGTGACAGGAGCAGCGGGGCCATTAACAGTGAGATAGCAAGAAGAGCAGCGGGGCCATTAACAGTGTGAGAGTGAGAGGAGCAGCGGGGCCATTAACAGTGAGAGAGGGAGAGGAGCAGTGGGGCCATTAACAGTGAGAGATTGAGAGGAGCAGCGGGGCTATTAACAGTGAGAGAGTGAGAAGCAGCTGGGCCATTAAAATTGAGCGAGGCAGAGGAACAGCGGGGAAATTTACAGCGAGAGAGCGAGAGGATCATCAGCGCCATTAACAGTGAGAGAGCGAGAGGAGCAGCGGGGCCATTAACAGTGAGAGAGTGAGAGGAGCAGCGGGGCCATTAACAGTGAGAGAGTGAGAGGAGCAGCTGGGCCATTTACATTGAGAGAGTGAGAGGAGCAGTGGGGCCATTAACAGTGAGTGAGTCAGAGGACCACTGAGGCCATAAACAGTGAGAGAGGGAGAGGAGCAGTTGGGCCATTAACAGTGAGAGAGGAAGAGGAGCAGAGCGGCCATTAACAGTGAGGGAACCAGAGGAGCAGCGGGGCCTTTAACAGTGAGAGAGTGAGAGGAACAGTGGGGCCATTAACAGTGAGAGAGCGAGAGGAGCAGCGGGGCCATTAATAGTGAGAGAGGGAGAGGAGCAGCGGGGCCATACACAGTGAGAGAGACAGAGGTGCAGCGGGGCCATTAAGAGTGCGAGAGTGAGAGGAGCAGTGTGGCCATTAACAGTGAGAGAGCGAGAGTAGCAGCAGGGCCATTAACAGTCAGAGAGTGACAGGAGCAGCGGGGCCATTAACAGTGAGAGAGTGACAGGAGCAGCGGGGGTATTAACAGTGAGAGAGTGACAGGAGCAGCGGGGCCATTAACAGTGAGATAGCAAGAAGAGCAGCGGGGCCATTAACAGTCAGAGAGTGACAGGAGCAGCGGGGCCATTAACAGTGAGAGAGTGACAGGAGCAGCGGGGGTATTAACAGTGAGAGAGTGACAGGAGCAGCGGGGCCATTAACAGTGAGATAGCAAGAAGAGCAGCGGGGCCATTAACAGTGAGAGAGGGAGAGGAGCAGAGGGGCCATTAACAGTGAGAGAGTGAGATGAGCAGTGGGGTCATTAACAGTGAGAGAGTGAGAGTAGCAGTGGGGCCATTAACAGTGAGTGAGCAAGAGGAGCAGCGGGGCCATTAACAGTGAGAGAGTGAGAGGAGCAGCGGGGCCATTAACAGTGAGAAAGTGAGAGGCGCAGCGGGGCCATTAATAGTGAGAGAGTTAGAGATGCAGCGGGGCCATTAACAGTGATAATGTGAGAGGAGCAGCGGGGCCATTAACAGTGAGAGAGTGAGAGGAGCAGCGAGGCCATTAAGAGTGAGAGAGCGAGTGGAGCAGCGGGGCCATTAACAGTGAGAATGTGAGAGGAGCAGCGGGGACATTAACAGTGAGAGAGTTAGAGAAGCAGCGGAGCCATTAACAGTGAGAATGTGAGAGCAGCAGCGGGGACATTAACAGTGAGAGAGTGAGAAGCAGTGGGGCCATTAACAGTGAGACAGTGAGAGGATCAGCAGGGCCATTGACTGTGAGAGAGTGAGAAGCAGTTGGCCCATGAAAATTGCGAGAGGGAGTGGAGCAGTAGGGCCATTAACAGAGAGAGAGAGAGGAGCAGTGGGGCCATTGACAGTGATAGAATGAGAAGCAGTTGGGCCATTAACATTGAAAGTGGGAGAGGAGCAGCGGGGCCATTGACAGTGAGAGAGTGAGAGGAACAGTGGGGCCATTAACAGTGAGAGAGTGGGACGCAGTGGGGCCATTAACAGTGAGAGAGTGAGAGGAGCAGCGGGGCCATTGACAGTGAGAGAGTGAGAGGAGTAGCGGGGCCATTAACAGAGAGAGAGTGAGAGGAGCAGCGGGGCCATTAACAGTGAGAGGGAGAGAAGCAGTGGGGCCATGAACAGTGAGAGAGAGAGATGAGCAGCGGGGCCATGAACAGTGAGAGAGTGAGAGGAGCAGTGGGGCCATTAACAGTGAGAGATGGAGAGGAGCAGTGGGGCCATTAACAGTGCGAGAGTGAGACGAGCAGTGGGGCCATTAACAGTGAGAGAGGGAGAGGAGCAGTGGGGCCATTAACAGTGAGAGAGTGAGAGGAGCAGTGGGGCCATTAACAGTGAGAGAGTGAGAGGAGCAGTGGGTCCATTAACAGTGAGAGAGCGAGAGGAGCAGCTGGGCTATTAACAGTGAGAGAGTGAGAAGCAGCGGGGCCTTTAACATTGAGCGAGGCAGAGGAACAGCGGGGAAATTTACAGTGAGAGAGTGAGAGGATCATCAGCGCCATTAACAGTGAGAGGCTGAGAAACAGTTGGGCCATTAACAGTGAGAGAGTAAGAGGAGCAGCGGGGTTATTAACAGTGAGAGAGCAAGAGGAGCAGTGGGGCTATTAACAGTGAGAGAGTGAGAGGAGGAGTGGGGCCATTAACAGTGAGAGAGCGAGAGGAGCAGCGGGGACATTAATAGTGAGAGAAGGAGAGGAGCAGCGGGGCCATTAACAGTGAGGGAGCCAGAGGTGCAGCGGGGCCATTAACAGTGAGAGAGCCAGAGGAGCAGTGGGGCCATTAACAGTGAGAGAGCGAGAGGAGCAGCGGGGCCATTAATAGTGAGAGAGGGAGAGGAGCAGCGGGGCCATACACAGTCAGAGAGCCAGAGGTGCAGCGGGGCCATTAAGAGTGTGAGAGTGAGAGGAGCAGTGGGGCCATTAACAGTGAGAGAGCGAGAGTAACAGCGGGGCCATTAACAGTCAGAGAGTGACAGGAGCAGCGGGGCCATTAACAGTGAGAGAGTGACAGGAGCAGCCGGGGTATTAACAGTGAGAGAGTGACAGGAGTAGCGGGGCCATTAACAGTGAGATAGCAAGAAGAGCAGCGGGGCCATTAACAGTGAGAGAGGGAGAGAAAAGCGGGGGCATTAACAGTGAGATTGCAAGAGAAGCAGTGGGGCCATTAACAATGAGAGAGAGAGAGGAGCCGCGGGGACATTAACAGTGAGAGAGTGTGCGGAGCAGTGGGGCCATCTACAGTGAGAGCGGGAGAGGAGCAGCGGGGACATTAACAGTGAGAAGTGAGAAGCAGTTGGGCCATTAACAGTGAGAGAGTGAGAGGAGCAGAGGGGCCATTAACAGTGAGAGAGTGAGATGAGCAATGGGGTTATTAACAGTGAGAGAGTGAGAGGAGCAGTGGGGTCATTAACAGAGAGAGAGCGAGAGCAGCAGTGGGGCCATTAACAGTGAGGGAGCGAGCGGAGCAGTGGGGTCATTAACAGTTAGAGAGTGAGAAGAGCCGCGGAGCCATTAACAGTGAGAAGTGAGTAGCAGTGGGGCCAATAACAGTGAGAGAGCGAGAGGAGCAGTGGGGTCATTAACAGTGAGAGAGGGAGAGGAGCAGCGGATCCATTAACAGTGAGAGAGAGAGAGGAGCAGCGGGTCCATTAACAGTAAGAGAGTGAGTGGAGCAGCGGGGCCATTAACAGAGAGAGAGCGAGAAGAGCAGCGGGGCCATTAACAGTGAGAGAGTGAGATGAGCAGCGGGGCCATTAACAGTGAGAGAGCGAGAAGAGCAGCGGGGCCATTAACAGTGAGAGAGCCAGAGGAGCAGCGGGGCCATTAACAGTGAGAGAGAGAGAGGAGCAGTGGGGCCATTAACAGTGAGTGAGCGAGAGGAGTAGCGGGGCCATTATCAGTGAGAGAGCGAGAGGAGCAGCGGGGCCATTAACAGTGAGAGAGTGAGAGAAGTAGCCGGGCCATTAACACTGAGAGAGGGAGAGGCGCAGCGGGGCCATTAACAGTGAGAGAGTGAGAGGAGCAGGGGGGCCATTAACATTGAGAGAGGGAGAGGAGCAGCGGGACCATTAACAGTGAGAGAGCGAGAGGAGCAGCGGGCCATTAACAGTGAGTGAGTGAGAGGAGCATTGGGGTCATTCACAGTGAGAGAATGAGAGGACCAGCGGGGCCATTAACAGTGAGAGAGGGAGAGGAGCAGCGGGGCCATTAACAGTGAGAGAGCGAGTTGAGCAGCGGGGCCATTAACAGTGAGAGAGGGAGAGGAGCAGCGGGGCTATTAACAGTGAGAGAGCGAGAGGAGCAGCGGGGCCATTAACAGTGAGTGAGCGAGAGGAGCAGCGGGGGCCATTGACAGTGAGTGAGCGAGAGGAGCAGCGGTGCCATTATCAGTGAGAGAGTGAGAGTCGCAGCGGGGCCATTAACTGTGAGAAAGTGAGAGGCGCAGCGGGGCCATTAACAGTGAGAGAGTGAAAGGAGTAGCGGGGCCATTAACAGTGAGAGAGTGAGAGGAGCAGCGGGGCCATTAACAGTGAGAGAGTGAGAGGAGCAGTGGGGCCATTAACAGTGAGAGAGTGAGAGGAGCAGTGGGGCCATTAACAGTGAGAGAGCGAGATGAGCCACGGGGCCATTAACAGTGAGAAAATGAGAAGCAGTTGGGCCATTAACATTGAGAGAGGGAGAGGAGCAGCGGGGCCATTAACAGTGAGAATGTGAGAGGAGCAGCGGGGACATTAACAGTGAGAGAGTGAAAAGCAGTGAGGCCATTAACAGTGAGAGAGTGAGAGGATCAGCAGGGCCATTGACTGTGAGAGAGTGAGAAGCAGTTGGCCCATGAAAATTGAGAGAGGGAGTGGAGCAGTTGGGCCATTAACAGAGAGAGCGAGAGGAGCAGTGGGGCCATTGACAGTGATAGGGTGAGAAGCATTTGGGCCATTAACATTGAGAAAGGGAGAGGAGCAGCGGGGACATTGACAGTGAGAGAGTGAGTGGCTGCGGGGCCATTAACAGACAGAGAGCGAGAGGAACAGCGGGGCCATTAACAGTAAGAGAGTGGGACGCAGTGGGGCCATTAACAGTGAGAGAGTGAGAGGAGCAGCGGGGCCATTGACCGTTAGAGAGTGTGTGGCTGCGGGGCCATTAACAGAGAGAGAGTGAGAGGAGCAGCGGGGCCATTAACAGTGAGATGGTGAGAAGCAGTGGGGCCATGAACAGTGAGAGATAGAGATGAGCAGCGGGGCCATTAACAGAGAGAGAGCGAGAGGAGCAGTGGGGCCATTAACAGTGAGAGAGGGAGAGGAGCAGTGGGGCCATTAACAGTGCGAGAGTTAGAGGAGCAGTGGGGCCATTAAAAGTGAGAGAACGAGAGGTGCAGCGGGGCCATTAACAGTGAGAGAGTGAGAGGAGCAGCGGGGCCATTAACAGTGAGAGAGTGAGAGGAGCAGTGGGTCCATTGACAGTGAGAGAGTGAGAGGAGCAGCGGGGCCATTAACAGTGAGAGGGTGAGAAGCAGTGGGGCCATGAACAGTGAGAGAGAGAGATGAGCAGCGGGGCCATTAACAGTGAGAAAGGGAGAGGAGCAGTGGGGCCATTAACAGTGCGAGAGTGAGAAGAGCAGTGGGGCCATTAACAGTGAGAGATTGAGAGGAGCAGCGGGGCTATTAACCGTGAGAGAGTGAGAAGCAGCTGGGCCATTAAAATTGAGCGAGGCAGAGGAACAGCGGGGAAATTTACACTGAGGGAGTGAGAGGATCATCAGCGCCATTAACAGTGAGAGAGCGAGAGGAGCAGCGGGGCCATTAACAGTGAGAGAGTGACAGGAGCAGCGGGGGTATTAACAGTGAGAGAGTGAGAGGACCACTGAGGGCATAAACAGTGAGAGAGCGAGAGGAGTAGCGGGGCCATTAACACTGAGAGAGTGAGAGGAGCAACGGGGCCATTAACAGTGAGAGAGCGAGAGGAGCAGCGGGGCCATTAACAGTGAGATAGCAAGAAGAGCAGCGGGGCCATTAACAGTGAGAGAGGGAGATGAGCAGTGGGGCCATTAACAGTGAGAGAGTGAGATGAGCAGCGGGGCCATTAACAGTGAGATAGGGAGAGGAGCAGTGGGGCCATTAACAGTGCGAGTGTGAGAGGAGCAGCGGGGCCATTAACAGTGAGAGAGGGAGAGGAGCAGTGGGGCCATTAACAGTGCAAAAGTGAGAGGAGCAGTGGGGCCATAAACAGTGCGAGAGTGAGAGGAGCAGTGGGGCCATTAACAGTGAGAGATTGAGAGGAGCAGCGGGGCTATTAACAGTGAGAGAGTGAGAAGCAGCTGGGCCATCAAAATTGAGCGAGGCAGAGGAACAGCGGGGAAATTTACAGTGAGAGAGTGAGAGGATCATCAGCGCCATTAACAGTGAGAGAGCGAGAGGAGCAGCGGGGCCAGTAACAGTGAGAGAGTGAGAGGACCAGCGGGGCCATTAACAGTGAGAGAGTGAGAGGAGCAGGGGGGCCATTTACATTGAGAGAGTGAGAGGAGCAGTGGGGCCATTAACAGTGAGTGAGTGAGAGGACCACTGAGGCCATAAACAGTGAGAGTGGGAGAGGAGCAGTTGGGCCATTAACAGTGAGAGAGGAAGAGGAGCAGAGCGGCCATTAACAGTGAGGGAACCAGAGGAGCAGCGGGGCCTTTAACAGTGAGAGAGTGAGAGGAGCAGTGGGGCCATTAACAGTGAGAGAGCGAGAGGAGCAGCGGGGCCATTATCAGTGAGAGAGCGAGAGGAGCAGCGGGGCCATTAACAGTGAGAGAGTGAGAGAAGTAGCCGGGCCATTAACACTGAGAGAGGGAGAGGCGCAGCGGGGCCATTAACAGTGAGAGAGTGAGAGGAGCAGGGGGGCCATTAACATTGAGAGAGGGAGAGGAGCAGCGGGGCCATGAACAGTGAGAGAGTGACAGGAGTAGCGGGGCCATTAACATTGAGAGAGTGAGAGGAGCAGGGGGACTATTAACAATGAGAGAGTGAGCAGCAGTTGGACCAGTAACAGTGAGAGAGTCAGAGGATCAGCAGGGCCATTGACAGTGAGAGAGTGAGAAGCAGTTGGGCCATTTACATTGAGAGAGTGAGAGGAGCAGCGGGGCCATTAACAGTGAGAGAGCGAGATTAGCAGCGGGGCCATTAACAGTGAGAGAGTTAGAGAAGCAGCGGGGCCATTAACAGTGAGAATGTGAGAGGAGCAGCGGGGCCATTAACAGTGAGAGAGCGAGAGGAGCAGCGGGGCCATTAACAGTGAGAGAGTGAGAGGAGCATTGGGGTCATTAACAGTGAGAGAGTGAGAGGAGCATTGGGGTCATTAACAGTGAGAGAGGAAGAGGAGCAGCGGGGCCATTAACAGTGAGAGAGGGAGAGGAGCAGCGGGGCCATTAACAGTGAGAATGTGAGAGGAGCAGCGGGGACATTAACAGTGAGAGAGTGAAAAGCAGTGGGGCCATTAACAGTGAGAGAGTGAGAGGATCAGCTGGGCCATTGACTGTGAGAGAGTGAGAAGCAGTTGGCCCATGAAAATTGAGAGAGGGAGTGGAGCAGTTGGGCCATTAACAGAGAGAGCGAGAGGAGCAGTGGGGCCATTGACAGTGATAGAGTGAGAAGCATTTGGGCCATTAACATTGAGAAAGGGAGAGGAGCAGCGGGGCCATTGACAGTGAGAGAGTGAGTGGCTGCGGGGCCATTAACAGACAGAGAGCGAGAGGAACAGCGGGGCCATTAACAGTGAGAGAGTGGGACGCAGTGGGGCCATTAACAGTGAGAGAGTGAGTGGAGCAGCGGGGCCATTGACCGTGAGAGAGTGTGTGGCTGCGGGGCCATTAACAGCGAGTGAGTGAGAGGAGCAGCGGGGCCATTAACAGTGAGATGGTGAGAAGCAGTGGGGCCATGAACAGTGAGAGATAGAGATGAGCAGCGGGGCCATTAACAGTGAGAGAGCGAGAGGAGCAGTGGGGCCATTAACAGTGAGAGAGTGAGAGGAGCAGTGGGGCCATTGACAGTGAGAGAGGGAGAGGAGCAGTGGGGCCATTAACAGTGAGAGAGTGAGAGGAGCAGTGAGGCCATTAACAGTGAGAAAGTGAGAAGAGCAGTGGGGCCATTAACAGTGCGAGAGTTAGAGGAGCAGTGGGGCCATTAAAAGTGAGAGAACGAGAGGAGCAGCGGGGCCATTAACAGTGAGAGAGTGAGAGGAGCAGTGGGGCCATTGACAGTGAGAGAGTGAGAGGAGCAGCGGGGCCATTAACAGTGAGAGGGTGAAAAGCAGTGGGGCCATGAACAGTGAGAGAGAGAGATGAGCAGCGGGGCCATTAACAGTGAGAAAGGGAGAGGAGCAGTGGGGCCATTAACAGTGCGAGAGTGAGAAGAGCAGTGGGGCCATTAACAGTGAGAGATTGAGAGGAGCAGCGGGGCTATTAACCGTGAGAGAGTGAAAAGCAGCTGGGCCATTAAAATTGAGCGAGGCAGAGGAACAGCGGAGAAATTTACAGTGAGGGAGTGAGAGGATCATCAGCGCCATTAACAGTGAGAGAGCGAGAGGAGCAGCGGGGCCATTAACAGTGAGAGAGTGACAGGAGCAGCGGGGCCATTAACAGTGAGAGAGGAGAGGAGCAGTGGGACCATTAACAGTGAGTGAGTGAGAGGACCACTGAGGCCATAAACAGTGAGAGAGTGAGAGGAGTAGCGGGGCCATTAACAGTGAGAGAGTGAGAGGAGCAGCGGGGCCATTAACAGTGAGAGACTGAGAGGAGCAGCGGGGCCATTTACATTGAGAGAGTGAGAGGAGCAGTGGGGCCATTAACAGTGAGTGAGTGAGAGGACCACTGAGGCCATAAACAGTGAGAGAGGGAGAGGAACAGTTGGGCCATTAACAGTGAGAGAGGAAGAGGAGCAGAGCGGCCAATAACAGTGAGGGAGCCAGATGAGCAGCGGGGCCTTTAACAGTGAGAGAGTGACAGGAGCATCGGGGCCATTAACAGTGAGATAGCAAGAAGAGCAGCGGGGCCATTAACAGTGAGAGAGTGAGATGAGCAGTGTGGTCATTAACAGTGAGAGAGTGAGAGTAGCAGTGGGTTCATTAACAGAGAGAGAGCGAGAGGAGCAGCGGGGCCATTAACAGTGAGAAGTGAGAAGCAGCGGGGCCATTAACAGTGAGAGAGCGAGAGGAGCAGTGGGGTCATTAACAGTGAGAGAGGGAGTGGAGCTGCGGATACATTAACAGTGAGACAGGGAGAGGAGCAGCGGGTCCATTAATAGTAAGAGAGTGAGTGGAGCAGCGGGGCCATTAACAGTGAGAGAGCGAGCGGAGCAGTGGGGTCATTAACAGTTAGAGAGTGAGAGGAGCCGCGGGGCCATTAACAGTGAGAAGTGAGAAGCAGTGGGGCCATTAACAGTGAGAGAGCGAGAGGAGCAGTGGGGTCATTAACAGTGAGAGAGGGAGTGGAGCAGCGGATCCATTAACAGTGGGAGAGGGAGAGGAGCAGCGGGTCCATTAACAGTAAGAGAGTGAGTGGAGCAGCGGGGCCATTAACAGAGAGAGAGCGAGAAGAGCAGCGGGGCCATTAACAGTGAGAGAGTGAGTGGAGCAGCGTGGCCATTAACAGAGAGAGAGCGAGAAGAGCAGCGGGGCCATTAACAGTGAGAGAGGGAGAGGAGCAGCGGGGCCATTAACAGTGAGAGAGTGAGAAGAACAGCATGGCCATTGACAGTGAGAGAGTGAGAAGAGCAGCGGTGCCATTAACAGTGAGAGATTGAGAGAAGCAGTGGGGCTATTAACAGTGAGAGAGTGAGAGGAGCAGCGGGGCCATTAACAGTGAGTGAGTGAGAAGAGCAGCGGGGCCATTAACAGTGAGAGAGCGAGGGGAGCAGCGGGGCCATTAACAGTGAGAGAGTGAGAGGAGCAGCGGGACCATTAACAGTGAGAGAGCGAGAGGAGCAGCGGGGCCATTAACAGTGAGAGAGTGAGAGGAGCAGCGGGGCCATTAACAGTGAGAGAGCGAGAGGTGCAGCAGGGATATTAAGAGTGAAAGAGTGAGAGGAGCAGCGGGGCCATTAACAGTGAGAGAGTGAGAGGACCAGCGGGGCCATTAACAGTGAGTGAGCGAGAGGAGCAGCGGGGCCATTACCAGTGAGAGAGTGAGAGGAGCAGCGGGGCCATTAACAGTGAGAAAGTGAGAGGCGCAGCGGGGCCATTAACAGTGAGAGAGTTAGAGATGCAGCCGGGCCATTAACAGTGATAATGTGAGAGGAGCAGCGGGGCCATTAACATTGAGAGAGTGAGAGGAGCAGCGAGGCCATTAAGAGTGAGAGAGCGAGTGGAGCAGCGGGGCCATTAACAGTGAGAATGTGAGAGGAGCAGCGGGGACATTAACAGTGAGAGAGTTAGAGAAGCAGCGGAGCCATTAACAGTGAGAATGTGAGAGGAGCAGCGGGGACATTAACAGTGAGAGAGTGAGAAGCAGTGGGGCCATTAACAGTGAGACAGTGAGAGGATCAGCAGGGCCATTGACTGTGAGAGAGTGAGAAGCAGTTGGCCCATGAAAATTGAGAGAGGGAGTGGAGCAGTAGGGCCATTAACAGAGAGAGAGAGAGGAGCAGTGGGGCCATTGACAGTGATATAATGAGATGCAGTTGGGCCATTAACATTGAAAGAGGGAGAGGAGCAGCGCGGCCATTGACAGTGAGAGAGTGAGAGGAACAGCGGGGCCATTAACGGTGAGAGTGTGGGACGCAGTGGGGCCATTAACAGTGAGAGAGTGAGAGGAGCAGCGGGGCCATTGACAGTGAGAGAGTGAGTGACTGAGGGGCCATTAACAGAGAGAAGGCGAGAGGAACAGCGGGGCCATTAACAGAGAGAGAGTGAGAGGAGCAGTGGGGCCATTAACAGAGAGAGAGTGAGAGGAGCAGCGGGGCCATGATCAGTGAGATAGAGGGATGAGCAGCGGGGCCATTAACAGTGAGAGAGTGAGAGGAGCAGTGGGGCCATTAACAGTGAGAGAGGGAGAGGAGCAGCGGGGCCATTAACAGTGAGAGAGCGAGAGGAGCAGCGGGGCCATTGATAGTGAGAAAAGGAGAGGAGCAGCAGGCCATACACAGTGAGAGAGCCAGAGGTGCAGCGGGGCCATTAACAGTGAGAGAGTGGGAGGAGCAGTGGGGCCATTAACAGTGAGAGAGCGAGAGTAGCAGCGGGGCCATTAACAGTGAGAGACCGAGAGGAGCAGCTGGGCCATTAACAGTAAGAGAGTGACAGGAGCAGCGGGGGAATTAACAGTGAGATAGTAACAGGAGCAGCGGGGCCATTAAGAGTGAGATAGCAAGAAGAGGAGCGGGGCCATTAACAGTGAGAGAGGGAGAGAAGCAGCGGGGACATTAACAGTGAGAGAGCGAGAGTAGCAGTGGGGCCATTAACAGTGAGAGAGCGAGAGGAGCAGCGGGGCCATTAACAGTGAGAGAGTGAGAGGAGCAGCGGGGCCATTAACAGTGAGAGAGTGACAGGAGCAGCGGGGCCATTAACAGTGAGAGAAGGAGAGGAGCAGCGGGGACATTAACAGTGAGAGACTGAGAAGCAGTGGGGCCATTGCAAATGAGAGATTGAGAGGAGCAGTGGGGACATTAACAGTGAGAAGTGAGAAGCAGTTGAGCCATTAACAGTGAGATAGTGAGAGGAGCAGAGGGTCCATTAACAGTGAGAGAGAGAGAGGAGCAGTGGAGTCATTAACAGTGAGAGACTGAGAAGCAGTTGAGCCATTAACAGTGAGAGAGTGAGAGGAGCAGAGGTTCCATTAACAGTGAGAGAGTGAGAGGAGCAGTGGGGTAATTAACAGTGAGAGAGTGAGAGGAGCAGTGGGGTCATTAACAGTGAGAGAGGGAGAGGAGCAGCTGGGCCATTAACAGTGAGAAAGTGACAGGAGCAGCGGGGCCATTAACAGTGAGAGAGTGACAGGAGCAGCGGGGCCATTAACAGTAAGAGAGGGAGAGGAGCAGCGGGGCCATTAACAGTGAGAGAGGGAGAGGAGCAGTGGGAACATTAATAGTGAGAGAGTGAGAGGAGCATCCGGGCCATTAACAGTGAGAGAGTGACAGGAGCAGCCTCGCCTTTAACAGTGAGAGAGTGACAGGAGCAGCGGGGCCATTAACAGTGACACAGTGACAGGAGCAGCGGGGCCATTAACAGTGAGAGAGTGAGACGAGCAGCGGGGCCATTAACAGTGAGAGAGGGAGAGGAGCAGCGGGGCCATTAACAGTGAGAGACTGAGAAGCAGTGGGGCCATTAACAGTGATAGAGTGAGAGGAGCAGTGGGGTCATTAACAGTGAGAGCGCGAGAGGACCAGTGGGGTCATTAACAGTGAGAGAGGGAGAGGAGCAGTTCGGCCATTAACAGTGAGAAAGGGAGAGGAGCAGAGGGGCCATTAACAGTGAGGGAGCCAGAGGAGCAGCGGGGCCATTAACAGTGAGAGAGTGAGAGGAGCAGCGGGGCCATTGGCAGTGAGAGAGGGAGAGGAGCAGAGGGGCCATTAACAGTGAGGAAGGGAGAGGAGCAGCGGGGTCATAAACAGTGAGAGAGCCACAGGAGCAACGGGGCCATTAACAGTGAGAGAGTGAGAGGAGCAGTGGGGCCATTAACAGTGAGAGAGCGAGGGGAGCAGCGGGGACATTAGGAGTGAGAGAGCGAGAGGAGCAGCGGGGCCATTAACTGTGAGAGAGTGACTGGAGCAGCGGGGCTATTAACAGTGAGAGAGTGACAGGAGCAGCGGGGCCATTAACCGTGAGAGAGCAAGAAGAGCAGCGGGGCCATTAACAGTGATGGAGGGAGAGGAGCAGCGGGGCTATTAACTGTGAGAGAGCAAGAGGAGCAGTGGGGCCATTAACAGTGAGAGAGCGAGAGGAGCAGCGGGGCCATTAACAGTGAGAGAGTGAGAGGAGCAGCGGGGCCATTACAGTGAGAGAGCAAGAGGAGCAGCGGGGTCATCAACAGTGAGAGAGTGACAGGAGCAGCGGGGCCATTAACAGTGAGAGAGTGACAGGAGCAGCGGGGCCATTAACAGTGAGAGAGGGAGAGGAGCAGCGGGGATATTAACAGTGAGAGACTGAGAAGCAGTTGGGGCATTAACAGTAAGAGAGTGAGAGAGCAGTGGGGCCATTAATAGTGAGAGAGGGAGAGGAGCAGCGGGGCAATAAACAGTGAGAGAGACTGAGGAGCAGCGGGGCCATTAACAGTGAGAGTCTGAGAGGAGCAGTGGGCCATTAACAGTGAGACAGCGAGAGGAGCAGCGGGGCCATTAACAGTGAGAGAGTGACAGGAGCAGCGGGGCCATTAACAGTGAGAGAGTGACAGGAGCAGCGGGGCCATTAACAGTGAGAGAGTGAGAGGAGCAGCGGGGCCATTAACAGTGAGAGAGCAGAAAGAGCAGCGGGGCCATTAACAGTGATGGAGGGAGAGGAGCAGCGGGGCTATTAACAGTGAGAGAGCGAGAGGAGCAGTGGGGCCATTAAGAGTGAGAGAGCGAGAGCAGCAGCGGGGCCATTAACAGTGAGTGAGGGATAGGAGCAGCGGGGCCATTAACAGTGAGAGAGGGAGAGTAGCAGCGGGGCCATTAACAGTGAGAGACTGACAGGAGCAGCGGGGCCATTATCAGTGAGAGAGTGACAGGACCAGTGGGGCCATTAACATTGAGAGAGGGAGAGGAGCAGCGGGGACATTAACAGTGAGAGACTGAGAAGCAGTGGGGCCATTAACAGTGAGAGAGTGAGAGGAGGAGTGGGGCCATTAACAGTGAGAAGTGAGAAGCACTTGAGCCATTAACAGTGAGAGAGTGACAGGAGCAGCGGGGCCATAAACAGTGAGAGAGGGAGAGGAGCAGCGGGGACATTAACAGTGAGAGACTGAGAAGCAGTTGAGCCATTAACAGTGAGACAGTGAGTGGAGCAGCGGGTCCATTAACAGTGAGAGAGGGAGAGGAGCAGCGGGAACATTAACAGTGAGAGAGTGAGAGGAGCATCCGGGCCATTAACAGTAAGAGAGTGACAGGAGCAGCGGGGCCATTAACAGTGACACAGTGACAGGAGCAGCGGGGCCATTAACAGTGAGAGAGTGAGACGAGCAGCGGGGCCATTAACAGTGAGGGAGGGAGAGGAGTAGCGGGGCCATTAACAGTGAGACACTGAGAAGCAGTGGGGCCATTAACAGTGATAGAGTGAGAGGAGCAGTGGGGCAATTAACAGTGAGAAGTTAGAAGCAGTTGAGCCATTAACAGTGAGAGATTGAGTGGAGCAGAGGGGTCATTAACAGTGAGTGAGTGAGAGGAGCAGTGGGGTCATTAACAGTGAGAGCGCGAGAGGACCAGTGGGGTCATTAACAGTGAGAGAGGGAGAGGAGCAGTTGGGCCATTAACAGTGAGAAAGGGAGAGGAGCAGAGGGGCCATTAACAGTGAGAGAGTGAGAGGAGCAGCGGGGCCATTGGCAGTGAGAGAGGGAAAGGAGCATTTGGGCCATTAACAGTGAGAGAGGGAGAGGAGCAGAGGGGCCATTAACAGAGAGGAAGGGAGAGGAGCAGCGGGGTCATAAACAGTGAGAGAGCCACAGGAGCAACGGGGCCATTAACAGTGAGAGAGTGAGAGGAGCAGTGGGGCCATTAACAGTGAGAGAGCGAGGGGAGCAGCGGGGCCATTAACAGTGAGAGAGCGAGAGGAGCAGCGGGGCCATTAACAGTGAGAAAGTGACAGGAGCAGCGGGGCTATTAACAGTGAGAGAGTGACAGGAGCAGCGGGGCCATTAACCGTGAGAGAGCAAGAAGAGCAGCGGGGCCGTTAACAGTGATGGAGGAAGAGGAGCAGCGGGGCTATTAACTGTGAGAGAGCAAGAGGAGCAGTGGGGCCATTAACAGTGAGAGAGCGAGAGGAGCAGCGGGGCCATTAACAGTGAGAGAGTGACAGGAGCAGCGTGGCCATTAACAGTGAGAGAGTGAGAGGAGCAGCGGGGCCATTTCAGTGAGATAGCAAGAGGAGCAGCGGGGTCATGAACAGTGAGAGAGTGACAGGAGCAGCGGGGCCATTAACAGTGAGAGAGTGACAGGAGCAGCGGGGCCATTAACAGTGAGAGAGGGAGAGGAGCAGCGGGGACATTAACAGTGAGAGACTGAGAAGCAGTTGGGGCATTAACAGTAAGAGAGTGAGAGAGCAGTGGGGCCATTAATAGTGAGAGAGGGAGAGGAGCAGCTGGGCCATTAACAGTGAGAAAGTGACAGGAGCAGCGGGGCCATTAACAGTGAGAGAGTGACAGGAGCAGCGGGGCCATTAACAGTGAGAGAGGGAGAGGAGCAGCGGGGCCATTAACAGTGAGAGAGGGAGAGGAGCAGTGGGAACATTAATAGTGAGAGAGTGAGAGGACCATCCGGGCCATTAACAGTGAGAGAGTGACAGGAGCAGCCTCGCCTTTAACAGTGAGAGAGTGACAGGAGCAGCGGGGCCATTAACAGTGACACAGTGACAGGAGCAGCGGGGCCATTAACAGTGAGAGAGTGAGACGAGCAGCGGGGCCATTAACAGTGAGAGAGGGAGAGGAGCAGCGGGGCCATTAACAATGAGAGACTGAGAAGCAGTGGGGCCATTAACAGTGATAGAGTGAGAGGAGCAGTGGGGTCATTAACAGTGAGAGCGCGAGAGGACCAGTGGGGTCATTAACAGTGAGAGAGGGAGAGGAGCAGTTCGGCCATTAACAGTGAGAAAGGGAGAGGAGCAGAGGGGCCATTAACAGTGAGGGAGCCAGAGGAGCAGCGGGGCCATTAACAGTGAGAGAGTGAGAGGAGCAGCGGGGCCATTGGCAGTGAGAGAGGGAGAGGAGCAGAGGGGCCATTAACAGTGAGAGAGCGAGGGGAGCAGCGGGGACATTAGGAGTGAGAGAGCGAGAGGAGCAGCGGGGCCATTAACTGTGAGAGAGTGACTGGAGCAGCGGGGCTATTAACAGTGAGAGAGTGACAGGAGCAGCGGGGCCATTAACCGTGAGAGAGCAAGAAGAGCAGCGGGGCCATTAACAGTGATGGAGGGAGAGGAGCAGCGGGGCTATTAACTGTGAGAGAGCAAGAGGAGCAGTGGGGCCATTAACAGTGAGAGAGCGAGAGGAGCAGCGGGGCCATTAACAGTGAGAGAGTGAGAGGAGCAGCGGGGCCATTACAGTGAGAGAGCAAGAGGAGCAGCGGGGTCATCAACAGTGAGAGAGTGACAGGAGCAGCGGGGCCATTAACAGTGAGAGAGTGACAGGAGCAGCGGGGCCATTAACAGTGAGAGAGGGAGAGGAGCAGCGGGGATATTAACAGTGAGAGACTGAGAAGCAGTTGGGGCATTAACAGTAAGAGAGTGAGAGAGCAGTGGGGCCATTAATAGTGAGAGAGGGAGAGGAGCAGCGGGGCAATAAACAGTGAGAGAGACTGAGGAGCAGCGGGGCCATTAACAGTGAGAGTCTGAGAGGAGCAGTGGGCCATTAACAGTGAGACAGCGAGAGGAGCAGCGGGGCCATTAACAGTGAGAGAGTGACAGGAGCAGCGGGGCCATTAACAGTGAGAGAGTGACAGGAGCAGCGGGGCCATTAACAGTGAGAGAGTGAGAGGAGCAGCGGGGCCATTAACAGTGAGAGAGCAAGAAGAGCAGCGGGGCCATTAACAGTGATGGAGGGAGAGGAGCAGCGGGGCTATTAACAGTGAGAGAGCAAGAGGAGCAGTGGGGCCATTAAGAGTGAGAGAGCGAGAGCAGCAGCGGGGCCATTAACAGTGAGTGAGGGATAGGAGCAGCGGGGCCATTAACAGTGAGAGAGGGAGAGTAGCAGCGGGGCCATTAACAGTGAGAGACTGACAGGAGCAGCGGGGCCATTATCAGTGAGAGAGTGACAGGACCAGTGGGGCCATTAACATTGAGAGAGGGAGAGGAGCAGCGGGGACATTAACAGTGAGAGACTGAGAAGCAGTGGGGCCATTAACAGTGAGAGAGTGAGAGGAGGAGTGGGGCCATTAACAGTGAGAAGTGAGAAGCAGTTGAGCCATTAACAGTGAGAGAGGGAGAGGAGCAGCGGGGACATTAACAGTGAGAGACTGAGAAGCAGTTGAGCCATTAACAGTGAGACAGTGAGTGGAGCAGCGGGTCCATTAACAGTGAGAGAGGGAGAGGAGCAGCGGGAACATTAACAGTGAGAGAGTGAGAGGAGCATCCGGGCCATTAACAGTAAGAGAGTGACAGGAGCAGCGGGGCCATTAACAGTGACACAGTGACAGGAGCAGCGGGGCCATTAACAGTGAGAGAGTGAGACGAGCAGCGGGGCCATTAACAGTGAGGGAGGGAGAGGAGTAGCGGGGCCATTAACAGTGAGACACTGAGAAGCAGTGGGGCCATTAACAGTGATAGAGTGAGAGGAGCAGTGGGGCAATTAACAGTGAGAAGTTAGAAGCAGTTGAGCCATTAACAGTGAGAGATTGAGTGGAGCAGAGGGGTCATTAACAGTGAGTGAGTGAGAGGAGCAGTGGGGTCATTAACAGTGAGAGCGCGAGAGGACCAGTGGGGTCATTAACAGTGAGAGAGGGAGAGGAGCAGTTGGGCCATTAACAGTGAGAAAGGGAGAGGAGCAGAGGGGCCATTAACAGTGAGGGAGCCAGAGGAGCAGCGGGGCCATTAACAGTGAGAGAGTGAGAGGAGCAGCGGGGCCATTGGCAGTGAGAGAGGGAAAGGAGCATTTGGGCCATTAACAGTGAGAGAGGGAGAGGAGCAGAGGGGCCATTAACAGAGAGGAAGGGAGAGGAGCAGCGGGGTCATAAACAGTGAGAGAGCCACAGGAGCAACGGGGCCATTAACAGTGAGAGAGTGAGAGGAGCAGTGGGGCCATTAACAGTGAGAGAGCGAGGGGAGCAGCGGGGCCATTAACAGTGAGAGAGCGAGAGGAGCAGCGGGGCCATTAACTGTGAGAGAGTGACAGGAGCAGCGGGGCTATTAACAGTGAGAGAGTGACAGGAGCAGCGGGGCCATTAACCGTGAGAGAGCAAGAAGAGCAGCGGGGCCGTTAACAGTGATGGAGGAAGAGGAGCAGCGGGGCTATTAACTGTGAGAGAGCAAGAGGAGCAGTGGGGCCATTAACAGTGAGAGAGCGAGAGGAGCAGCGGGGCCATTAACAGTGAGAGAGTGACAGGAGCAGCGTGGCCATTAACAGTGAGAGAGTGAGAGGAGCAGCGGGGCCATTTCAGTGAGAGAGCAAGAGGAGCAGCGGGGTCATGAACAGTGAGAGAGTGACAGGAGCAGCGGGGCCATTAACAGTGAGAGAGTGACAGGAGCAGCGGGGCCATTAACAGTGAGAGAGGGAGAGGAGCAGCGGGGACATTAACAGTGAGAGACTGAGAAGCAGTTGGGGCATTAACAGTAAGAGAGTGAGAGAGCAGTGGGGCCATTAATAGTGAGAGAGGGAGAGGAGCAGCGGGGCAATAAACAGTGAGAGAGACTGAGGAGCAGCGGGGCCATTAACGGTGAGAGTCTGAGAGGAGCAGTGGGCCATTAACAGTGAGAGAGCGAGTGGAGCAGCGGGGCCATTAACAGTGAGAGAGTGACAGGAGCAGTGGGGCCATTCACAGTGAGAGAGTGACAGGATCAGCAGGCCTATTAACAGTGAGAGAGTGAGAGGAGCAGCGGGGCCATTAACAGTGAGAGAGCAAGAAGAGCAGCGGGGCCATTAACAGTGATGGAGGGAGAGGAGCAGCGGGGCTATTAACAGTGAGAGAGCGAGAGGAGCAGTGGGGCCATTAAGAGTGAGAGAGCGAGAGCAGCAGCGGGGCCATTAACAGTGAGAGAGTGACAGGAGCAGCGGGGCCGTTAACAGTGAGAGAGTGAGAGGAGCAGCGGGGCCATTTACAGTGAGAGAGGGATAGGAGCAGCGGGGCCATTAACAGTGAGAGAGGGAGAGTAGCAGCGGGGCCATTAACAGTGAGAGACTGACAGGAGCAGCGGGGCCATTATCAGTGAGAGAGTGACAGGACCAGTGGGGCCATTAACATTGAGAGAGGGAGAGGAGCAGCGGGGACATTAACAGTGAGAGACTGAGAAGCAGTGGGGCCATTAACAGTGAGAGAGTGAGAGGAGGAGTGGGGCCATTAACAGTGAGAAGTGAGAAGCACTTGAGCCATTAACAGTGAGACAGTGACAGGAGCAGCGGGGCCATTAACAGTGAGAGAGGGAGAGGAGCAGCGGGGACATTAACAGTGAGAGACTGAGAAGCAGTTGAGCCATTAACAGTGAGACAGTGAGAGGAGCAGAGGATCCATTAACAGTGAGAGAGTGAGAGGAGCAGTGGGGTAATTAACAGTGAGAGAGTGACAGGAGCAGCGGGGCCATTAACAGTGAGAGAGGGAGAGGAGCAGCGGGGCCATTAACAGTGAGAGAGGGAGAGGAGCAGCGGGAACATTAACAGTGAGAGAGTGACAGGAGCAGCGGGGCCATTAACAGTGAGAGAGGGAGAGGAGCAGCGGGAACATTAACAGTGAGAGAGGGAGAGGAGCAGCGGGAACATTAACAGTGAGAGAGTGACAGGAGCAGCGGGAACATTAACAGTGAGAGAGTGACAGGAGCAGCGGGGCCATTAACAGTGAGAGACTGACAGGAGCAGCGGGGCCATTAACAGTGAGAGAGTGAGACGAGCAGCGGGGCCATTAACAGTGAGAGACTGAGAAGCAGTGGGGCCATTAACAGTGATAGAGTGAGAGGAGCAGTGGGGCCATTAACAGTGAGAAGTGAGAAGCAGTTGAGCCATTAACAGTGAGAGATTGAGTGGAGCAGAGGTCTCATTAACAGTGAGTGAGTGAGAGGAGCAGCGGGGCCATTAACAGTGAGAGAGTGAGAGGAGCAGCGGGGCCATTGGCAGTGAGAGAGGGAGAGGAGCAGAGGGGCCATTAACAGTGAGGAAGGGAGAGGAGCAGCGGGGTCATAAACAGTGAGAGAGCCACAGGAGCAACGGGGCCATTAACAGTGAGAGAGTGAGAGGAGCAGTGGGGCCATTAACAGTGAGAGAGCGAGGGGAGCAGCGGGGACATTAGGAGTGAGAGAGCGAGAGGAGCAGCGGGGCCATTAACTGTGAGAGAGTGACTGGAGCAGCGGGGCTATTAACAGTGAGAGAGTGACAGGAGCAGCGGGGCCATTAACCGTGAGAGAGGAAGAAGAGCAGCGGGGCCATTAACAGTGATGGAGGGAGAGGAGCAGCGGGGCTATTAACTGTGAGAGAGCAAGAGGAGCAGTGGGGCCATTAACAGTGAGAGAGCGAGAGGAGCAGCGGGGCCATTAACAGTGAGAGAGTGAGAGGAGCAGCGGGGCCATTACAGTGAGAGAGCAAGAGGAGCAGCGGGGTCATCAACAGTGAGAGAGTGACAGGAGCAGCGGGGCCATTAACAGTGAGAGAGTGACAGGAGCAGCGGGGCCATTAACAGTGAGAGAGGGAGAGGAGCAGCGGGGATATTAACAGTGAGAGACTGAGAAGCAGTTGGGGCATTAACAGTAAGAGAGTGAGAGAGCAGTGGGGCCATTAATAGTGAGAGAGGGAGAGGAGCAGCGGGGCAATAAACAGTGAGAGAGACTGAGGAGCAGCGGGGCCATTAACAGTGAGAGTCTGAGAGGAGCAGTGGGCCATTAACAGTGAGACAGCGAGAGGAGCAGCGGGGCCATTAACAGTGAGAGAGTGACAGGAGCAGCGGGGCCATTAACAGTGAGAGAGTGACAGGAGCAGCGGGGCCATTAACAGTGAGAGAGTGAGAGGAGCAGCGGGGCCATTAACAGTGAGAGAGCAAGAAGAGCAGCGGGGCCATTAACAGTGATGGAGGGAGAGGAGCAGCGGGGCTATTAACAGTGAGAGAGCGAGAGGAGCAGTGGGGCCATTAAGAGTGAGAGAGCGAGAGCAGCAGCGGGGCCATTAACAGTGAGTGAGGGATAGGAGCAGCGGGGCCATTAACAGTGAGAGAGGGAGAGTAGCAGCGGGGCCATTAACAGTGAGAGACTGACAGGAGCAGCGGGGCCATTATCAGTGAGAGAGTGACAGGACCAGTGGGGCCATTAACATTGAGAGAGGGAGAGGAGCAGCGGGGACATTAACAGTGAGAGACTGAGAAGCAGTGGGGCCATTAACAGTGAGAGAGTGAGAGGAGGAGTGGGGCCATTAACAGTGAGAAGTGAGAAGCAGTTGAGCCATTAACAGTGAGAGAGTGACAGGAGCAGCGGGGCCATAAACAGTGAGAGAGGGAGAGGAGCAGCGGGGACATTAACAGTGAGAGACTGAGAAGCAGTTGAGCCATTAACAGTGAGACAGTGAGTGGAGCAGCGGGTCCATTAACAGTGAGAGAGGGAGAGGAGCAGCGGGAACATTAACAGTGAGAGAGTGAGAGGAGCATCCGGGCCATTAACAGTAAGAGAGTGACAGGAGCAGCGGGGCCATTAACAGTGACACAGTGACAGGAGCAGCGGGGCCATTAACAGTGAGAGAGTGAGACGAGCAGCGGGGCCATTAACAGTGAGGGAGGGAGAGGAGTAGCGGGGCCATTAACAGTGAGACACTGAGAAGCAGTGGGGCCATTAACAGTGATAGAGTGAGAGGAGCAGTGGGGCAATTAACAGTGAGAAGTTAGAAGCAGTTGAGCCATTAACAGTGAGAGATTGAGTGGAGCAGAGGGGTCATTAACAGTGAGTGAGTGAGAGGAGCAGTGGGGTCATTAACAGTGAGAGCGCGAGAGGACCAGTGGGGTCATTAACAGTGAGAGAGGGAGAGGAGCAGTTGGGCCATTAACAGTGAGAAAGGGAGAGGAGCAGAGGGGCCATTAACAGTGAGAGAGTGAGAGGAGCAGCGGGGCCATTGGCAGTGAGAGAGGGAAAGGAGCATTTGGGCCATTAACAGTGAGAGAGGGAGAGGAGCAGAGGGGCCATTAACAGAGAGGAAGGGAGAGGAGCAGCGGGGTCATAAACAGTGAGAGAGCCACAGGAGCAACGGGGCCATTAACAGTGAGAGAGTGAGAGGAGCAGTGGGGCCATTAACAGTGAGAGAGCGAGGGGAGCAGCGGGGCCATTAACAGTGAGAGAGCGAGAGGAGCAGCGGGGCCATTAACTGTGAGAAAGTGACAGGAGCAGCGGGGCTATTAACAGTGAGAGAGTGACAGGAGCAGCGGGGCCATTAACCGTGAGAGAGCAAGAAGAGCAGCGGGGCCGTTAACAGTGATGGAGGAAGAGGAGCAGCGGGGCTATTAACTGTGAGAGAGCAAGAGGAGCAGTGGGGCCATTAACAGTGAGAGAGCGAGAGGAGCAGCGGGGCCATTAACAGTGAGAGAGTGACAGGAGCAGCGTGGCCATTAACAGTGAGAGAGTGAGAGGAGCAGCGGGGCCATTTCAGTGAGATAGCAAGAGGAGCAGCGGGGTCATGAACAGTGAGAGAGTGACAGGAGCAGCGGGGCCATTAACAGTGAGAGAGTGACAGGAGCAGCGGGGCCATTAACAGTGAGAGAGGGAGAGGAGCAGCGGGGACATTAACAGTGAGAGACTGAGAAGCAGTTGGGGCATTAACAGTAAGAGAGTGAGAGAGCAGTGGGGCCATTAATAGTGAGAGAGGGAGAGGAGCAGCTGGGCCATTAACAGTGAGAAAGTGACAGGAGCAGCGGGGCCATTAACAGTGAGAGAGTGACAGGAGCAGCGGGGCCATTAACAGTGAGAGAGGGAGAGGAGCAGCGGGGCCATTAACAGTGAGAGAGGGAGAGGAGCAGTGGGAACATTAATAGTGAGAGAGTGAGAGGACCATCCGGGCCATTAACAGTGAGAGAGTGACAGGAGCAGCCTCGCCTTTAACAGTGAGAGAGTGACAGGAGCAGCGGGGCCATTAACAGTGACACAGTGACAGGAGCAGCGGGGCCATTAACAGTGAGAGAGTGAGACGAGCAGCGGGGCCATTAACAGTGAGAGAGGGAGAGGAGCAGCGGGGCCATTAACAATGAGAGACTGAGAAGCAGTGGGGCCATTAACAGTGATAGAGTGAGAGGAGCAGTGGGGTCATTAACAGTGAGAGCGCGAGAGGACCAGTGGGGTCATTAACAGTGAGAGAGGGAGAGGAGCAGTTCGGCCATTAACAGTGAGAAAGGGAGAGGAGCAGAGGGGCCATTAACAGTGAGGGAGCCAGAGGAGCAGCGGGGCCATTAACAGTGAGAGAGTGAGAGGAGCAGCGGGGCCATTGGCAGTGAGAGAGGGAGAGGAGCAGAGGGGCCATTAACAGTGAGAGAGCGAGGGGAGCAGCGGGGACATTAGGAGTGAGAGAGCGAGAGGAGCAGCGGGGCCATTAACTGTGAGAGAGTGACTGGAGCAGCGGGGCTATTAACAGTGAGAGAGTGACAGGAGCAGCGGGGCCATTAACCGTGAGAGAGCAAGAAGAGCAGCGGGGCCATTAACAGTGATGGAGGGAGAGGAGCAGCGGGGCTATTAACTGTGAGAGAGCAAGAGGAGCAGTGGGGCCATTAACAGTGAGAGAGCGAGAGGAGCAGCGGGGCCATTAACAGTGAGAGAGTGAGAGGAGCAGCGGGGCCATTACAGTGAGAGAGCAAGAGGAGCAGCGGGGTCATCAACAGTGAGAGAGTGACAGGAGCAGCGGGGCCATTAACAGTGAGAGAGTGACAGGAGCAGCGGGGCCATTAACAGTGAGAGAGGGAGAGGAGCAGCGGGGATATTAACAGTGAGAGACTGAGAAGCAGTTGGGGCATTAACAGTAAGAGAGTGAGAGAGCAGTGGGGCCATTAATAGTGAGAGAGGGAGAGGAGCAGCGGGGCAATAAACAGTGAGAGAGACTGAGGAGCAGCGGGGCCATTAACAGTGAGAGTCTGAGAGGAGCAGTGGGCCATTAACAGTGAGACAGCGAGAGGAGCAGCGGGGCCATTAACAGTGAGAGAGTGACAGGAGCAGCGGGGCCATTAACAGTGAGAGAGTGACAGGAGCAGCGGGGCCATTAACAGTGAGAGAGTGAGAGGAGCAGCGGGGCCATTAACAGTGAGAGAGCAAGAAGAGCAGCGGGGCCATTAACAGTGATGGAGGGAGAGGAGCAGCGGGGCTATTAACAGTGAGAGAGCGAGAGGAGCAGTGGGGCCATTAAGAGTGAGAGAGCGAGAGCAGCAGCGGGGCCATTAACAGTGAGTGAGGGATAGGAGCAGCGGGGCCATTAACAGTGAGAGAGGGAGAGTAGCAGCGGGGCCATTAACAGTGAGAGACTGACAGGAGCAGCGGGGCCATTATCAGTGAGAGAGTGACAGGACCAGTGGGGCCATTAACATTGAGAGAGGGAGAGGAGCAGCGGGGACATTAACAGTGAGAGACTGAGAAGCAGTGGGGCCATTAACAGTGAGAGAGTGAGAGGAGGAGTGGGGCCATTAACAGTGAGAAGTGAGAAGCAGTTGAGCCATTAACAGTGAGAGAGGGAGAGGAGCAGCGGGGACATTAACAGTGAGAGACTGAGAAGCAGTTGAGCCATTAACAGTGAGACAGTGAGTGGAGCAGCGGGTCCATTAACAGTGAGAGAGGGAGAGGAGCAGCGGGAACATTAACAGTGAGAGAGTGAGAGGAGCATCCGGGCCATTAACAGTAAGAGAGTGACAGGAGCAGCGGGGCCATTAACAGTGACACAGTGACAGGAGCAGCGGGGCCATTAACAGTGAGAGAGTGAGACGAGCAGCGGGGCCATTAACAGTGAGGGAGGGAGAGGAGTAGCGGGGCCATTAACAGTGAGACACTGAGAAGCAGTGGGGCCATTAACAGTGATAGAGTGAGAGGAGCAGTGGGGCAATTAACAGTGAGAAGTTAGAAGCAGTTGAGCCATTAACAGTGAGAGATTGAGTGGAGCAGAGGGGTCATTAACAGTGAGTGAGTGAGAGGAGCAGTGGGGTCATTAACAGTGAGAGCGCGAGAGGACCAGTGGGGTCATTAACAGTGAGAGAGGGAGAGGAGCAGTTGGGCCATTAACAGTGAGAAAGGGAGAGGAGCAGAGGGGCCATTAACAGTGAGGGAGCCAGAGGAGCAGCGGGGCCATTAACAGTGAGAGAGTGAGAGGAGCAGCGGGGCCATTGGCAGTGAGAGAGGGAAAGGAGCATTTGGGCCATTAACAGTGAGAGAGGGAGAGGAGCAGAGGGGCCATTAACAGAGAGGAAGGGAGAGGAGCAGCGGGGTCATAAACAGTGAGAGAGCCACAGGAGCAACGGGGCCATTAACAGTGAGAGAGTGAGAGGAGCAGTGGGGCAATTAACAGTGAGAGAGCGAGGGGAGCAGCGGGGCCATTAACAGTGAGAGAGCGAGAGGAGCAGCGGGGCCATTAACTGTGAGAGAGTGACAGGAGCAGCGGGGCTATTAACAGTGAGAGAGTG